>NC_037297.2:3064836-3392254 GCF_000002775.5 Populus trichocarpa | reverse complement strand
TTGTGTGTAAAAGCATCCTCAGATGAGTTACTTGTTCCTTGCATAAAAAGTTATGAATTTGCCCGTTCAATGTTTAATGTTTCATGATAAATGTCTCCCCCCAAGGAAACTCAAAGCCGCAAGGGGCAAGTGTTGTTTCTAAGTTCTAATCACCTAGTTTTTACCTGGTGTTATTACATGTCAAGAATGTGTTATTTGGTGTGAAGCCTTAGAGATAACTAAAGGTAAGAGTTGGAAGACAACAATGTTGTTATTGATAAACAACCGTCAACACTTTGTTCTTATAGGTTCTTTGCGCTCCAGTTGGTCTTGCTACTTTTTTCCAGAAACATCCCAAGAATGTCGAGATCATGCTTTTGAGCTAATGGGTAATAAAGAAGCATTGGAAAGGGGAATGGTAACTACAAAAGACAATTACACATCAAAAGAAATATGGACTGGACGGACTCCAAGGCAAGTGATCATTGCATGTGTAATTAGAATTAACCCTTGGAGATAATTGTTGCTCTTTATTCCCAAATGACTGCACAATTTGTATAACAGGGTATGGGGCGAACCGTGGAGGTTCTTGCAACCAACAACAGAAATAAATGGGAGTTTGGTTGCGTCTCATCGTAAAATGGATCGAAGATGGTGGAGAGCACAGGTAATACTTAAAATTTACCGAGAAGGGAGTGAGACCTGCACTTTCGTGCTGTTCCTTAGAATTGTTAGCATTCTCAGATTTTACTTTCTTACCAACAGAATTTAAATGCAAATTTGGAACCTTAGCAATTCCATCTTGTTACCATGGAGTTGCAAATTGCAACTTTTCTCTTATTATATAATTCTCATTTTACTACTTTGCGGCTAGAGAAAATAGTTTATGATGTTAATTCAGATGCAACAAATGTCAGTGAGAGATGATTAGCCACAATCATATAGAAATGGGAGTATGAGGGTGATGGAGGCCATGGGCAGCGAGCAAATTTCCTGTATGCGGTGCCTTGCTTCTGCTTTTATTTTACATATAGATTGTTAGAATTAAAGCCCGCTGGCCTCCATGTTCTGGCACCTCAACCAACATGCCATTTGTGTCTTGTATATGCTTCCATGATGTTTAGCAGCAGTTTTGACACCCACTCCTCTCATGGAACAAGCATCCCTCTCCCTCTCAGTTAATGTCAGGCAGATGCTTTTATATTTATACAAGTTTGCAAATGAGACATTGTATAGCTGTCATCAGGCAATACGCTACTTGATGAGATTTCAAACTCCGTATATGTGCGGTTTGATGAATGTTGCCCGAAATGCTGCTTTTGGGAAGGAAGTTGCAAAGATGTTTCTTACAAGTCTCGGCAAGGAATGGCCAAAGGTTTTGTTAATCTTAATCTCGTGCATTTACCTGTTATAGAGAACATTAATCTAAAGTCTTGAACCTCAGTTAGCTGCATTGTTAATCTTCACTATATCACCTAAAATGAACTATTTTTCCAAATGATTCTCATAATGAACATGTTCTAATAGGATTTTGGGAACAAGAGAAGGTCAGATATTGAAGAGTTTGTATGGTCCAATCACAGACCATGGATTCCTAGGCCATTGTTGAGCATGCATGTAAGAATGGGAGACAAGGCATGTGAGATGAAGGTAGTTGAGTTTGAAGGTTACATGCATCTTGCTGAGCGGATCAGGCAGCGTTTCCCACAACTCAAGAGCGTTTGGCTATCAACTGAAATGCAGGTTTGTGCCTGATACTTGATGCGTTTTTTGTATCTTATTTTCTCACACACACTCCCCTTATCATTATCAACGATCTGATACATTTTCAGGAAGTTATCAACAAGTCGAAGCTATACACGAACTGGAATTTCTACTACACGAATGTAACACGCCAAGTTGGGAACGCGACAATGGCCGCATATGAGGCAAGTCTGGGCAGGAAAACCAGCACAAACTATCCCCTTGTTAATTTCTTGATGGCAGCAGAAGCTGACTTTTTCGTCGGAGCATTGGGTTCAACATGGTGCTTTCTCATAGATGGCATGAGGAATACTGGAGGGAAAGTAATGGCAGGTTACTTGAGCGTCAACAAAGATCGGTTCTGGTAGGTATTATCTATCCAAAGTAGGTTTGTAAGTAAAAATGGAATGAGTTCATCTGTAAATGAGTTTTAATCTTTGCACCATAATGTTCCACTTGTACGATGTACAAATAGTAGTGTGATGAAATAATGTAGTGTTTGTCTGAACAAGGACGCAAATTTCTGCACTTCAATTAACTCTAAATTTTTATTATTATTTTTAAATTATTTGGATATGTTGGTGTTAAAATTAAATTTTAAAAAAATATTATTTTGATGTATTAGCGAAAAACATTTAATGCTAAATTTATTTAGGAGAGTTGTACTTTTGAAAGTGTGTTTTTTTTAAAAAAATATATTAAAATAATATTTTTTATTTTTATTTTTTATATCAACATATTAAAAGGTTAAAAATTTTAATTTTTAATAAAAAAAAAACAGAAAAAAAAAAAAACACCGAGGAAGTCTATTCAAGGGCACCCATGGAAAGCCTGTAGCTTGTGTAAATAATTATTGTGGGCTACCAAACACGAAGTCTCAACAAGAAAACCAAAACAAGATAGCTTTCTGGGCGTAGCCATCCCAATCAATGGAGGACTGGTGGGAATTTAAAGGAACTCACAAATACCTCACTGCTTCCAAATTAAAAAAAACATATATATATTCCTTGAACGACAAGGATCCCGGCCGTCGAAGAGGGACAAACAGTAAATGACTCTGAATCATGCGTCATTTAGAGCATTGACAAGTCACTTGCAAGTTAAAACCCAGAATCCAGCATGGACTCCATGAACAAAATCAAATTCCTGCAGGCTGCTGCCATCCTGGGACCTGCAGGCTACAACTGTTGTCTGGCAATAGCAACGGCATCCACAATGGTGACCTAGGGTGCTGACATTGAGGCATGGAAGAGACTGGCGCATGTAGAAAGCTCACGACAGCCTTTTCTCACACCATCTCCTCGGCAGTGGCCGTAAAATGATGATTGTGGAATTTTGTTATCAAGCTGGGTGGCCAGTAATTCATGTCCAAAAGTAGTGATCTTCTGCACTTGAACTAGGGCAATTTTTTTTATTATTTTTTTTTGGATATAGCAATTTGTTGCAAAGGTTCCCAACAAGAAATTTAAATATTCACCGATCCACAATCTGAGATGCAGAATTCATCAGATTCAGCTATAATCATTCTTCAGAAAAATCAAGATAAAACTGTGCTCTGAACTATTTCAGTATATTCGTCAGAAAAGGGGAAGAAAATTAGTGGAAGATATAATGACAGAATGGGTTCGCATACTCCTTTCTTGTCTTCTCCCTCCAAAGTCCAGCCTGTAAAAAGGATGATGCAGCCGTCTAGAAAGCCCAAGTTGCTATAAAACTATTCCTGGCTGGTAAGGGCTGTTTGGGACGCGCACAAATGGTATTTCACAAAATTTTATTTATTTTTATTTAAAATTAATTTTTAATATTTTTTATTATTTTGATGTGCTGATATTAAAAATATTTTTTAAAAAAATATTATTTTGATGAATTTCCGAGTAAAAAACATTTTGAAAAGCAACTACCATCACACTCTTAAACACCTCCTAAATCTCCCCCAAGTCAAGGTCATAAATATATAACAGATACCTACTAACTATGATTCGTGTTGGATTGGAATATTTTTTTCAACATAAAAACATAAATATATAAGTTTTTTCAATGTGTTTTTTTCTTAAAAAAGATTTAATTGTAAATCAAAAGGCTTACGCATCCATTTAATTAAATAATTAAGAATTATCTGCGCTAATAATGAAAAAAAGGTAAAGAATCGAGAAATATATATAAATTAAGATATTTGATCTCGCAATATGGATTATGTACTCGATTTTGTTTAATAACTTTGTTTATTAAAAATATTTTTTTTAATCAAGCGATAACATAAATAGACACACATTAAAGCAATTTTTTAATTAAAATAGATACACATGAAAGCAATTGAATAAAATAAAAATAAATTATGTAAGGTTGTAGATACTAGAAAACAAATGTTATTATTTTATGTGAAAACTAAGTAAACACTAAATAATATTTAACCAAAGTCTAAATTAGAAAGTTGAGAGATAAATGTGAATGTATATATATGATCTTGAAATAAAGTTTATAAACTTGATTGTATCTAATAACTTTATTTTTTTTATAAAAAAAAAGGCATGCATAGGAAAGTGATCAAATAAAATCAACGGAAAAAGTTTTTTTAAAGTAAAGTTACACAAAAAGAATGTCTTTTAATATAAAAAAAATATTGAAAACTTATTCGTAAACTAAATAAAAATTAAATCATATTCTATTAAAAAAAACATTACAAAAATTTGTGAAAATTAAAAAAACAAATCCAATAAAAATCTAATATTGAATTATGAAATTGAAAGGAAAAAAACAAAGAAAAATTAATAGACTAAAAAAAAAGCCTCACGCGTGTCTGGCTAGCTTGGGTGGTCCAACATGACTAGGCTTAAAAAAAACCTATATACGTTGGCCTTTTAGCCTAGACTCGCGCATCTAAACTGACTTGTATATATATATTTTTTATTTTTTAATGATTGTCGGTCACTTAATGTTCTGAAAAAAAACAAGAATTCAGCCACATTGAAAACCAGGATAAAGATTTTTTTACCTAAAAATTCATTTTCCAAGCCAACTTTTTACTCAAAATATCTATTAAACACCTAAATACCATAATAAACTTATATACGACCTTAAAAAACTCAAAAACTGATCTAGAAATCCAAAATAAAAAACCTCTCTATACTTAGATCTGCCATCTAAGATGATGGGAAAGCTAAAGAATATCTAGGTTAAATTTTTTTTATCAAATGAAATTCATTAACATCAACATTGATCATAATTGAATCGATGTAAATTGAAACTTTTTTGTCTCTCAAATCATGAACTAAAAAAATAAAAATTTGAACTAAAATTAAAATTTTAAAAATCAAAAGGGCTGAAAAAATATTAAAAGTACAAGAATCAAAGTAAACTTTAAAGTTGCCATCTATTTTTCCTTGTCTTTGAATTTCTATCTTTCAATCCTACACTTGTTTAACAAATCAGAGTCAATTGGTAATCAATTTAACCATAAAAAGACTAAATTAAGATGAAAAACTTCTATGACCAAATAAAAAAGAAATATTGAATTATGCGGGAACTGTAACATGGAACCACAGTAAACTTGATAGGCTTCAGGAAAAGATCAAATTAACCCAGAGGAAAGGATGGCAAATTGACAATCACAAAAAAGGTAAACTTGATAAGCTGAGGCTTAGATAGATACAAAGATTGATGTCTGAAAAAATAAAGAGGGGAGCGGGGAAGGGGAATGAGAGTGAGCTATATATTAAAGGCGACGGAGATCTTGTTCCTCTCCAATTTCACATCACATAAAAATACAACAGTCTTCCTAATGAAGTAATCACCTAACAAATATCCTGGGATTCATCCACTGCTTCATTCAAACGAAGATTGGTCAATGTGCGAAGCAGAGCCTTGCCCATGCAAAATGATTTTCAAGTGGCAAAGAACCTTGGACTATTTGGTCCATTTATTCTTCCACATCTTCACTCAAATGTTGTGCCCGCCCTTCCTCACCTCTGGCTGCAGCTTGTTTCCTGTGTTTCTTGTTCTTGGCTTTCTTGGCTTTCATGCGGCGTTTCTTCTCAGTGGCATCAACCCAAGTATAGTCTGCTGGTATGAGGAAAGGATCAATCTCATCCTTGTACCGGTGACTATCACTATCACTTGATTGCCCACCTCGACTCCCCCTCATCCATGAAATCCACGATGAAGCCCCTTCAGATTCCTTGGACTTCGCCTCCTGGAAATGAGCTGGGCTGGAGAGAGGTGTTGAGAATTCTTCTGATGGCTGTAGCTCCTCAAATTTTGTAAAAGTAACAAGCACCCGAATAGTTGGGACAATAGGGATGGCAACCTGCAGTAAAGAAAATGAAACATTAATCATGCTCCCAACAGTTAAATAATTGAATGCAAAAGGTATGGATCTATTCATTTCGTGCATGCACAAATTTCTTTCTGATATAATTCACATCATATCAGTTCAAAGAAATTTTTCAACAAAAAACAAAAAGGAGAAAAATTCTGAAGCAAATTATTTCAGATTCATTTTGTTAGCTTGCCATCAGTTATAAATGCACTTAGCCATGCAATAACACGAATCTGAGTCTCATAAAATATTCTGTAATTTAGATCTTGAACATTTACCAATGACTTAATACAAAGGTATCAAAGTCCAGTAAACATCGGCTAACATGTAGAAGGCACCATTACATTACCACAAGCTTAAGTGCCAACTTAATCCCTTCTACACATAGCTTGTGGTTTGAGATGACAGACTAAAAATCATGAGAAAAAACACTTTTTTTATCAATGGAAAGCACAACAACAATAAATAAATCAGGCAGATCCACTGGCCAAATCAGAAATACAAATGCAAAAAAGATGATTTCTGAAATGTCAAAGTCAGCATAATAACCCATCTTTGACCAAAGCACTTCACTTTTGCCTGTTTGCAAAGTATCTGACATGAAGCGCCTAAAAAGAGATTTTATTATGAACTAAAAAAAATGTGCAAGATGCATCAATTAGAATGACATAATTGTGATAATTATTAATTCTAAAAAGGATCATTAAAAGCCGAACACCTGCGTAGTAAGAGCACTAGAAGCACTCCTGGACAAAGGATATAAGACAGGCAACGATGAGAAAGACAATCATATAAAGGCAAATGATTGTTAGATTACTTCAATACAAGACTATTGAAATCTATTTTCTGATTTCATAAATGTAAAGAACTAATTCAATCATAAATTCTAGGTTAGATCTCTATCAGGTCAGCTAGTTCTAACTTTCCCTTTTACTATCTGAAAGCTTAACTGAGTACAATCTAACTCAAGTCTCCTCAAGTTTTATTTTTATCTCCCAAAAAAAACAAAGCTTTGCTATGGTAGTCCACTAGTACTTCCTCAGCCTCAAGCCACAAGGAATAGCACATCTCTTCTAACAAGATTTTTATTTCAGTTTTTTTTTTAAAAAGGAAAAATGGAGACTTCCCTGAAAGGTAGTCGATATTGCTTAAATCACTCTGGTCCAATTAACTAACATGAATGAGCTTGGCAAAAAATTAAACCAGATAAGCCAGTAAAGGGAAATTAAAGCATGGAGAAAAGGCCAAAATGCTTAAAGGAAAACCAATAGAGATTTTTCTGTGAGCCAAAAGTGATTATCCACTAAGATTTTCAGCAAAAGGAATGCCAAGTCCATTTGAAAAGTTCCAACAATTGAGTTGTTGAACAATGGTTTAGTGCTATTCCTGTTGAATCCCAGAACAAAAGAGCAGATTGCAACCAAGAATCTTAAAAAACTTATGGCCCAAAATTCTCACAAATCATCTCCTCCTACCAGACAAAACAAAAGGGAAACAAAGAAAGAAAGCACCAAAGGGTAAAAGAAATCCATGTACTATCTGAAACAAAAGCTAATTTGTTTAGTATCATGACGGAAGCAGAGAATAACATGTGTAAATATGGGAGGAGAAAATGTAAATTGACTAAACAAAAGATATAAATGACGGTGCAGGATGTGCAACCAATAAAACAAAGCAAGAGGAGATTTGAGGAATCTGATTTACCTTGACAGGAAATGTTCCCAGGGGAAGTTTTGTTGTCAAAAGCTCTCTGAGTCTCCTAATAGCCTTGACTTTGTTGGCTAATATGTCAAGTAAAGGCAGGAGCTCCTCAGTTTTCAAAGGAAAATCTGGTGTGAGCCACAAGACAGGTCTCAAACCCTTCTTGTACTCACTCTCATGCTTAGATTCGCTACTGGGCCCTTTCTTCTTCTTCTTCTTGCTGCTTTTATCTTTTCCTTTCTTGGCATCAGCCATATCCTCCCTAGCAGATTCAGATGATTTTTGATGATCAACAGGTTTCTGGGTGCCACCTTCTGGTGCTAATTTTGAAAATTTTTTCAAGATCTTTGAATCTTCAGGATCATCACTAGTGTTCTTTGAACCTTTGTTCTTCCAACCAAACCAACTCTTCTTCTCCTTAATAGAACCATTAGAGTCGCCATTTTCAAAGATTCCTCCAGGGCCATTTTCTTGGTGCTCAACACTAGGTTCCTCATCATCACCAACACCATCCGAGTTCCCCGTACGAAGTGCAGAATCTAACTGTTTCCTCTCCTCAGCAGTCAACACATCATCAAACTCATCATTTTCAGCAACATTTCCTAATCTCTCTTCATCATCCACCGCAAAAAGCTCCTCATCAGTCATAGCACCAGGAACCCGTCTTGACTTCACACTGACCATAACATGAAGCATGTCATAAACTTTGGCCTTCCAATTTCCAACCATTTCTGTCCTCTCTTGCCGCCTCCAATTCAAATGTGGAACAAGCTCTGCTTGAGTGACGTCAATGCCTGGCCTATACATATTAGTTTGAGACATCAAAGCCACTTCATGGGCAACTTCTGCTTCAGTTGGTTGGGCACCAGCCCCCTCCAAAGCATTTGTAACCTCCTTTTCCTTATGGGCAAGAACAACCAAAGAACCTGGTGCCAAAGATATATTGCCATCCTCTGAAGAGTATCCCTCCCCGAGAAATAGAAATGTTTGATCTGACCTCTGAATGCGAAAACCATCAAAGCCAGCAAGAGTCATATCAGCACGGAGGTTAGAACCACGCTTCCAAATGCGGTAAGTATCTGACGGGGCAATACGACCAATAAATGGGATGACAGAACTCTCAAAATGAAAAGTTATCTCCATATAAAAATCATGAATACGAGCTGCTGAAGCAACAATCCGCGGGAGCCTTCGACACCATTTTGCCCAAGCAAGAGGCTGGTAATGCCGAGCAATTATCATGGCGATTGTCTCCTCTCTCGTGCAAACTGCTTCTTGAAGTGCACTCCAGCCATTCTCATTCTGCAGACTCCAATCAGCACCGGCTGCCATTAAAATCTCAGCGGAGATTGGATCCCGCAGCCTGACAGCAAGGTGCAAAGGAGTTTCTCTGCCAGGAACATCCCGGCGGTCAATGACAGCAGAGACAGAATCCGCCTGTTGCTCAGCAACAAGAGACTCTTCTTCAGTATTGACTTCACCAGCCTTGGCAAGACGTGGGAGGGCTGAGATAACTTGCCTAAGGGTAGCATAATCTCGGCATGCAACTGCCAAATGGGCAGGACTATGAGCAAACTTGGACAAATCTTCCATAGGTTTTCTCTCCTGTTCTATTTCTCTTTCAATCTCTAAGCTATAGTTTGTTCCATTTCAATCTCTATTTCTCTTCCAAAAATTCTAGGGTTTCATTTCACCCTGCACAATTAGGGTTTTGCACGGTTCAACCTTCTTCTTCTTCTTCTCCAACAATAAACTTGTAGCTCTTTCAAGGAGAACCAAAATAACCCAATTGAAAGAGATCAACAAAATTATCAAAATTTAGAATACAAAAGATAATCCTGGCTCATTTTCTTGCCCAAATGTCTTCCATTTTCTTAGCTTCCAAAACACCAAAGCCCACTTCAGTAAAACTCCATTATACTGTCATCAATCTTTCAAAAAGCTCAAATCTGGAATAATTTAAAATAAAATAATTAGACCCCAAATTTAATTAAAAATTTCTAGGTTACCAGCTAAAAAAACTAAAAATTTCTGCTAAACGTGAAAGATCAATATCCTTTGTGTTTGGCTTTGAAAAAAAAAAAAGATTCCTTTTTTTTTCTTTTGCTTACTGAAACCTAACACAATCAATCAAATATATAACCGTTTTTTAACGAACTCAATTTTATTTTCACTTTCCAACAATAATAAAAAAATTTAATAAAATTACAAAAAACTAAAAAATCCAGTCTTGTTTCGTTTTCTCAGTAACCAAACAGTAAAACTACACTCTTTTCACAACCAAAGAGTATAATTACCTGAAAATCTCGAAATCACAACAGAAGAAGAACCGCCAAACACGACCCGATCTCTTCTTTGAGTTTTCCGCTTCAAAATCTTTCAAATACAAACAGCGAGCAAGCGAGAGAGAGAGAGAGAGAGAGAGAACTTTTCGCTTCAAATTCTTTCAAATAGAAACTGCGAGCAAGCGCGAGAGAGAGAGATAAGAAGAACCGGACGATTGATATTGATGCGATCTATAGGTTACGATCGACTCTGCCAAACAGTGTTAACTCAGTAACTTGACGTGACCCTTACTCGGTCACGAACTCAGTTAGATCTCTTTCTCTCTGATTCCTTTCTTTTGCTTTGGTTCTTTTAACAGTCTCTCTATGCGCTCTCTCTCTTTTCTCTATCTGCAAAATTTTTTTCTTCAGGATGTGAGAATAATACAGCATTGCCCTTGATGTGTTAAAATATTACGATTATGCCATTGCTACCTTTCTCCACTTGGCTACCTGGTCCTTCACTGGATTTTCATCAGTTGATTGGTGGGTCACTTCAGTAGTTTGGATTCTACTCTTATTTGTACTGTTTTTTAGAGTGAGAGTACGGAACTGGGCTTGACGTTTTACATATTTACGGTTTTGTGCCACTGTTAAGTTGTACTAATGTTACTGTTTGAGAGATCCAATGATGCTTGATGCTGACACTGCATTCTGAAGGACAGCAGTGAAAATGAGATTTATTTATTTTTTACTAATAGTTTTATAAATGAGATATATGTAGAAAAATCATATGTGTTTCTAGTATGGATAGAAAAAAAAAATTATATAGTAAAAAAAATATTAGAAAAGAATGAGGGATTTGATAAGAAATTAATATGAAAATAAATATTTATTATATTTGTTTGTTCATAGAATTATAAGATTTCATTTTATATTGATGCAAGATTATAAATTATTTTATAGTTGCATTGAAAGTTAGAGATTTTAAATTTGTTTGACATTGCAGTTTAATTATACTTTTAAAAAATATTATATTTTTAGTTTTAATTTTTTTTTTTGTTTTTTTAATTATTTTGATGTGGTGGTATCAATAATAAATTTTAAAAAATAAAAAATATATTTTTGAATAAAAAATAATTTTAAAATAATTTTTACCCTACTTTTCTTCTTATTGATTTGAATTTTTTTTATGATTTGTTTTATGCTTCTATGGATGGATGTATTTCTTTTTATATATAAAAACAACAATCTGCAAACAAATCTCTTTAGAGTTATTAAAAATCATTTAATATATCTAATTAATCATAATATTTTTTTATTTAAAATTTATTATAAAAACTTTCATATAAAATAACACTTATTTAGCGTCTTTAATAAATATCATTGATTTTTATTTTTTTAACATAAATCAATAATAAATGAAATTTAATAAATATACTAAAATAATAATTAATGGATGCTTTCATTTGCTTTTCTCATAAAATAATTGGTTCTAACCGAAAACAAAAACATCTTACTTTCAAAACTTATGAATTTATATATTCTCTCTGCATCCATGAAATTTTTTTGTGGCATATAATAATCAATATCATAATATTTTTATTAAGTCTAACTATAACTAAAATTTCAAGTAAAAGCAGCACAAAAAAAAATTAAAAAACATATCATTATAACAAGAGAATATTGACTATTTAGTAAAGATAGTCATGATGCCATAAAATTATTTTTAAAATCTAATTCTATTTAATTCAACAATAATAAAAATAAATAAAAAATTAATGATTTAAATTCGAAAGAGAAATGTATTCTTTCATCAAAAACCTCATTTTATTATTTAAAAACAAACATGTCTTTTTTATTAGCTGCATAGTTTTTTTAATAAAAACTCAATACTATTAAAATTTATATTTTTTAAGAATTTTAATGATTTAAACTAAAGAGGAAAGAAACTATAATTTTAAATAAAAAATCTCTTTCTTTATTCTTGTATTTCTTTTTTGTTTTTTTTGTTTTGACATAAAACATGTCTTTTTATTAAAAAAAAAATCAAATTAAAAGTTATCATGTTCTAGAAAGTAGAGTTCAATTAAAAAACATATGTCTTGATAATTTATACGTGGTTATATGAAAAAATAATAAATATTTTATTATTATTAAATATTCATGTGGTTTATTTGTTTTAAAAACTTTGCATATTAGTTTTCTATACAATACTTCACAAAGTAATTATTAATATAACCATAAAAAAACTCTAATGTTATTTGAAAATCATCTTGATATTTTTTTAAAAAACAATTCTAAAATATAATAAAAAATAGTTGAATAAAAAAAATATGAAGGGATAAAACAATCAAGCTTAGGGGCACTTGAGATTGAAAGGATGACTCAATTGTGCATGTGTCTGCAGGGTTAATTAGATGTTCATAGGCCTTGACAATAAGATCCGTGCTTGGCTCGTGAAAAAAGTTCAGGCCTGCATGTTTTGTTTTTAGAAAAGATTAATTGCATTTTAATTTTAATTTTTTAATAAATAGATGACATGTTATCTATCTGGACGGCACGTATATGTTATCCGCTACAATAATTTATAACTACTTTTGGTGACATGAAATTCAGGTTGGTATTTGAACCCTAAAAATTTAAATTTCAATTTATTTTAATCTAAAAATATCTCAAAAAGATCCTACAGATTCTACGAAAACCAATAACCTTATTATAATCTTGAAACACTCTTTAATCAAATCTAATAAAACAAATCTTTTCAAGTCTAAAATCATTTCACTTGACATGATACCACCTACATTAAACTCTCATCTTCAAGATTAATGCATTGGCACCAAAATCAAATTTTTTATGATTGAAAATTTACTCGCTAAAATCTTTTTCTCTCATCTTTCTTTTCAAAATCTTTATCTTTCTTCTTTCAGTATCATGAATTTTTATGATCTAAATATAAAAATCAAATAACAGAAATCAAATAGAAAAAAAAATTAGGAACAAGTATATTTTTGTTTTCACGCTTTATTATGAACAATAAAAATTGAACAATTGATTAAATAGTGCAATCAATAGTGCACTTGAGTATGGATCCATATCTCTTTTAGCTTTTTATTACAACGTAGGTTAGTAAGTTGGTTTGGTTCATCACTAAACCACATTGATTCAAGTTGTCACATTATAGTTTTCTATAAGTGATCCATGGCTTTATTGTTGAATAAATTATTAATTTTAGTCTTGATATAGATGTGATTGCTAATTAATAATATTTTATAAGTGATTTAGCCATACTTTTTAATATTTTGTTAATAATAATAATAATAATGACATCCTTTTTCGTTTCTTTAGGGGCTTTGTAGTATTTTTTTTATTAACATGGATGTTTGGGCTAGTTTGTGTGTATTTCAACTAATTTTACGGATCCTGAAATTAATAATCATGTAAATTTTTAATGACCATCATATTAAAAACGATATGATTCTAACATGAAATCAATGGATATCAAACTTTATTTTAATAAAGAACTTCAGGGTACCATAGCAAAGGCCCACTTGATTTCCTTGCTAGTGAGGTTATGCTCATGCAGTGAAAGCTGTCTCTTCTCGTGCTGATGCAAGTTCTAGTTTAGTTCTTATTGTTAAGAAATTACTAAATTAGTCCCTCAGTTTAAGAAACTTCTTATTTAATCCTTATACTTTCATTTATAATTGCTACGATGTTAAGCTATTATCACTTTGGGTTTTGATTGAAAAAGTAACAAGGTAGTTGTCATAATTTGACGACCAAAGTTGATTGAGGGATTATTAATAGTTTTTCAAATTAGAGGAACTAATTTCTTACTTTCTTAAAAATTAAAGGTATAGGGCTTGTTTGTTTTTGCGTTTCAAAAGTATTTTTGAATAAAATTGATTTTTTTTTATTTTTTTCTTTACTTCAAATTAATTATTGTTTTTTGCGTTTCAATAGTATTTTCTAATCATTTTGATATATTGATATCAAAAATAATTTTAAAAAATTAAAAAATATATTATTTTAATGTATTTCTAAATGAAAAACACTCTAAAAAGCAACCACTATCATACTTTTAAACACCCCCTATAATTTAGACATCTCCCCCTATGAGGTACAACAATGGAGGTGTCTTTATAATTTAGACATCTTTCCCCCTCTCAGGTACAACAACGAGGGTGTTTGAGAAAGTGATAGTGGTTGCTTTTCAAAGTACTTTTTGCTTAGAAATATATTAAAATAATATATTTTTTATTTTTAAAAAATTATTTTTAATATCAACACATCAAAATAATTAAAAAAAATTATTATTTTTTTTTAAAATAAAAAAATACAATTTCAACTGGACAACTATATCAAACTAAGGGTCCGTTTGTTTACGCGGCTGCGACTGCGTTTTAATTAAAACGCAGTTGGCAGCCGTTTGGTAATGAAAAAACTTGATTTACTGTGCCTGGGTCCCACGTGTTTTTTGCGGCTGAAACGTTAAAAATGAAAAGCAGGAAAATCATGCTTTCCATTCACTGTGCATGCTAATTGCACTGTTCACTGAACAGTGCAATTAACATGCACAGTGTACATGGTACACTGTTCACGTGAACAGTGCAGGAGAATTGCACTGTTCACGTGAACAGTGCAATTCACGTGCACTGTTAAAACAATTTTTTTTTTTTTATGTATTAATTTTATTAATATTTTTTTTTAAAAAAATAGTTTAGAATAAATTAAATTTATTTGCACTGTGATATGAACAATATATTTTTACCGAAAAACTAGTATAAAATAAATTAAATTTACTCGCACTGTAATATCAATTTTATACATGATAATATTTTATTTAATTGTATTATTAAATAGTTTAATGGAATAATAAAAAATATTTTATATAAAGTATTATTTATTTCATAATGTAATATGAGTAATTAATTCTATAATATTTAAATTTAAAACTATCAATATTAATATATATTTTTTAAAATTATTTTATAACCTCAATTTCAAAAGCATTCTTACCCAAACACATTAAACTATTTTTTTTCAATCTCAATTTCAACCACAGTTTTAACCAAACACCTATTTTTTCAAACCAACCTCAATTAAAAGTACTTTTTATAAAACTACTTTTTTCAAATCACAACCACAACCACTACCGCAATACCAAACACACACTAAATATGGGGTGCTCTCCTTTGATGGAACCCACACACGCTTGGCTCTCCAAACTAATGTCCATGGTCCCCTCACACCCATGTGGCCATGGCTCGCTAAAGTCACAACCTTTTGTTTGATGAAAGCCCCCACAAAGTTAGCCAGCCCTTCCAAGCTAAAAATATAAAGACCACGGCATTTCTCCTCTCTCTCAATTCCTCTCTGTAGACATGTTAATTGGTTTTTCAGATCTTTTTTTTGAAACATCTTGTTCTACAAGGTCACTATCAAATTTTGTGGCCAGTAAAAAAGTGGTAAAATGAGGTACAATCCTGGCAACTTTCACCATTGATAACGAGCGAACAGATATGGAGATCTAGTGATATGACTGTAAGAAGAATAACCCTAGTTCTCCTCGAGGCAACAAGCAATGCAATGATCTAAAAAATCTCTTGCATTCTTGGAAAAATGGGAGTTTTTTTTAAGATAAATTCGTGCCTGTGTTTGTATTGTCTATAGCCATGGTGGAACTCCTGCACTCTTTTCGTGACGCCAGAGAGTGCTTGAGAGGAATAATAGTAATAGCAGAAGACGACGTTAGAAGAAGCATGATGCATCATCTATAGTCATAATTGTGTTTAGGCTATAGATAGTGCTAGGGTTACCTCATAAAAGATTTGTCCATCCCGCTCCTGGACTGCAAGCTGGGTTTAGGTCCAATCATTTTGAAGAAATTAGTTGGACCATGGCTGGGTATGTAGCTAAGCAATCTAGGGTTTGTCTAATATGGTTTTTTGAAGTAGTTTTTTATTTAAAAATATATTAAAATAAATTTTTTTAAGATTTTTTTTTATATTTTTTATATTAGGATATCAAAACCATAAAAAAATATTTTTTTAATATTTTTTTTTAAAATAAAAAACACTTTTAAAAAACAAAACAAAGCATAGAATCCTCAAAATTTGGTTCCTTTCGTTAGGGTGCTAATTATAACAGATAAAAAAACAGCTGATGATTAAGACGTTGATTAACATTAACTAGACAAGAAAATCCAATTTTATTTCCCATGATTCAATCGAAAAGTTGTTGTCGGGAGAATCCATAGCTTTCATCTTCGGCCCCTTGAGAACTACATGTAACTAACAAAAACAGTATTAAGATCTTAAGGGTGCGAGGAGCTGCGGATATTTTGTTTCATAGGAGTTGTCTAGGCTTTTTATGTGATGAGACACTTAGCCATCAACTCAGTAGGGTCATTAGTTGTTAAAAGAAGACACCAGCTTCTCATGTGAAAGTCATTTTGTCTCCAAAATCGAATAAATTCTAACACCAATGCATAGCCCAACAGCGTTCTTACAAACAGGAAGAAGATACAAGGAGTATGTCTGGTAATTTTTTTTTGTTGAAGTTGATTGATCTCTGGGCACGAAAAGAAATCTTTAAGATCCTTGAAGTTACCAGAAAAGAAGATTTCAGAAATTCTTTCATGCATCTTTTTATCGAAATTTCATGCTGGGAACTCGTTTAAGAAGTGCTATGATTTGGAAAGATTAAAAAAAATTACCCACTAGCAAGAAGCTGCCTCCAAGAGCCGTAGTTCTCTTTGGGGCCAGTGTTGTATCATATGCATTATTGAACAATTCCATGGAGGACTGATTAGTCTATGATTGTACGGATCCAGAACTGAAACTGGTGGCTCCTACAAGAAAGAAACTGTTCGATGGACCTGACTAATCATACTATCCAGACCCACAACACTAATCAAAATGTTCAACATCAACTGTCATGCTCATCTTCCATTTCTATTCACGGTATTCAGAATGGGGACTGAGGAGAAGGAGAAGACCAGAAAATTACTGCTTGGTGTGAGCAAGTAATCCCCGTCTTCTTCGAAGCTCTGATTTGAAGCTAAAAAGCTATTTAAAAAACAAAGATGAACAACTTGCATTGAATTGTAATTCGAAAAACTCAAAGGTCATTCTTCGAGATATAGTTCCTGTGTTGTGACTACAGTATAAGAAATGCCTCGTCTGCATCTCTTGAGTTTTTACCTTATCCAAATAGGTCTCACAAATGAGGCTCTGCCAGAGAGTAAAATCTGGGGAGCAAATATGATTCCAGCCTAGAAATGGGCATGGATTCATTAACACGGGCATCGAAAGAAAGAAATCATTTGAATTGATAGGGTAAAATGATTGCATTGCATCTTGGTACAAAAAATATGATGAGCTTTTGATGGACTTTGCACAATTACATCCCAGTTTATCAATAGAAGCCATCAATCCAAATAATTGGAGGATTCAAGATTTCCGAGCAAATAGTTCACACGTGATTATATTATTCATTGACGCAGCAGAGCTCCCAGCAGCTAATACTGGAACAATGTTATATATGGGTTCTTTCCCAACTTGAACCCTCTGGTCCATCTCGGCAAGTTCATTCATGGCATTTTTTAATGCTAGTGACAATGTCTCCAGTGGAATACCGCTGGCTGTTGGGAAGTAGGTCCTTAAATTCTATAAAAGAAAATGACCGTGTGAGATTATTAAAGCGAAAAGTTATGAAGAAGGTAAAGGAAAATGAAAACAGCACAGTTTTCTCTGGTGTATGTGTGAAAGCGTTGCGCTTTTGTAGTCTATTGTATTTGTACAAGCATTCCCTGGTGGTGATTCCAGGGAGCTTCAAAAGTTAAAAAAGAACAGTATCATTGCAGCATTAGCAAGGCTTTGCAATATATGATTGAATATAGTAAAGAGCCAAATATCAGAAGTGATCAGAATTAAGGAATAATCAACTGTTTTAGAAAAGAGTACAGGAAACTCACCATTGTGTCTTCCCAAGAAAAACCGTTCTCCATAATCACTTTATCAAGAAGATAAACACAAAATCTTAAAACTCTTTCCATATGCCCCTTCGAGACAGAATTTTGATGATCCACGTCTTCATCATTGACACCAAGAGACTCCGAGCAGATCTTCACAACAATATTTTCTGTAATAGACAAAATAATCGCACATATCTTCCCACTAACAACACATTTCTGAATGCAAGAATCATGCCACTGTGCATGCTGAAATCCCCAGCGATTAGCAACTGTAAAAGAGGACGGGTTTTGAACGCTTGTAACTGCTGTTTCTGCATCTTCTGGGACGAAAAGAATGGGTTTAACTTCTACAAATGCCCTACAGTAACCAGAGAGGCAATGGTAAGCATTTCAATAGAGAAGCTCATCCAGGTAAATTTCAGCAAGTCAAATCCGCACACTATAGTATTGACAAGTGTCAAATAAATGGTGTTATAGTAAATGCTCCAGGTGCCACACATGACATTCTCTAAATACTTTGTTAGATACTAAGATATTCTTGTGTAACTATGTTAAAATCCAATAAAAATATTCTTATTGGCATACAACAATTATCATTTAACATATACATGCAGGATATTTGACATTCAATTTAGTTGTTTTTATTCTATTGCCAAATACAATTAGTGAAGTTATCCAAACTTAATACACAAACACACATGCATGGCATTCCTTCCTCAAATGCACAAGATACATACAAACTGTTGAAGTCCAATACAAAGTTATGTCAATTTAAGTTTATAAAAAGTATACTTGCAAGCTGATATGCTCTCTTTTATTTTTACTCTTCAGGGTACTCTATTTTTCTCGAACAGTTTCAAGGACCAAATTACTTGATCACCATATGCTCAGATTCCAATAGATACCATCTCACATATTTATGTATTCAAATAACTTATCCTAATTCATATTTTTTGTTTCACCAATTTCATCAGTACACTATCCCATTTACTATTATCTGTCACTTTTATTTTGTTCTTTTATTTGTGAATCTAAAATTTTCTACAATATTTTTTTTAATTTATGTTGAGTTGGTAAAAATAGTTGGCAAAGAAATATAAACAACGCAAACATCTGCCTAGTGGCTAATATGTTTGGTCAGGTTTCCAAATTCAAAGATGTGCATACAAATATGAAATAGCATGACTATGAGATGGTAGATAGAGGCATAGAGATTCCCATTTAGAAGGTCATAAAGGAAAATCAGATGTACAGAAGAATTACCTTTTTGGAAGATCAGGCACAAGAACATATAGAAATATTGGATCAAGAATTTTGCACTTGCTTCCTTTATCTAATTGCAGCAGTCTCATTTGCTTTAAGAAAGAGTCCTGCTTCTCCTGGATCTTAAGTCTTTCTGGCAGCGGAGTATCTGCTGAACAGTAAATGGTCAAAACAATAGCAGAGGTAGATACTGAGCAGTTAAAGACATTTGCCACTGCTTCACTGTTTCCTAGTGCTTGTTCCAGCTCAGCAGAGGGACCTCCATTGCATAGCATCATAGTGGGCGGGTCCAACCCCAACTGTCCAGCCATGTGTAGTATCTCCTTATGCAAGGTTGCCTGAGAGCAAACAGTAAAATAAAAAGATTCAAATCTACATGCGATTATGCAATTATTTCAAGCAGGGTGATAGCAAAAGTACTCAATATAATTATACACATACAGGGAAATGACAATTTTGTTCATCTACAAATATAGTCATCGTGTTCAAGACTAAATTGCCTGTTTGGGAGTGTGGTTGCGGTTGTTTTTCAAAGTGCTTTTCGTGTCGAAATGCATCAAAATGATGTTTTTTCATTTTAAAAAAATTATTTTTGAGATCAGCGCATCAAAACGATCCAAAACACAAAAAAATTTAACTTTAAGCAAAAAAAAAAATTAAATTTTTGGGGAACGCGGTGCAACTAAGCAGAGCAATATCAACAGTGCAATCATTGTCTAATCAGGTATGTTCATGATCAGAGCACATATAAGCAACCTGTCAAGATTTCCCTGCTATCATAAAATCCAATTTCTCGCAATTGGCAATATCTGTCTAAATATTTCTTACTAACAGAAAACTTGAATCTTAGTTTTTAACAAGTAAAATTTTCCTTCTATGTACTATTCAAACTACTTCCACCACCATTTGAGAAAGAAAAATGAAATCAGGGAGCAGGAAGTATGACACTACCAACACAACCAAATAACTGATAATTCAAAAAAAGTAGTTTACAGTACCTGGCTATATGGCCCGATGCAACTGGGTGCCCAAGAGGAAATACTTTGCACATGCAACACATTTTTGCTGTTATCATTTGCCACTAGAACTTCAATATAAGCTCTCCCCAAACTCGCTTGCAACAAAGGTAGTTCTATTGTGCTGCGAGATGGAACACCAAAAGGGCACTTTTCCTGGGTAATGAATCTCACATATGTCTCATTTACTGTAGCAAACTCATTCATATCAGCAATATAAAGATGAATATATAGGACATGCTCCCAGCCAAAACCATATCCTGCAAGCTGTGATTCAATGTGCTTCAGAACAACTGCTAGATCTTCATGGGAACCTGCCAATAAAAAGCGGTCCAAAACCCTTGAGAAATTGTAGAGTCAAAAGGGAAAGGTGAAAGAAGCTATGGGGCATGGGTTAAGATATATGCTTCCGGGGAGTGATGAGGGAAAATGCATCATTCTTCTAATGCTTACCTGCTGAAGTTTTGCATGAATCTTGCAACCAGCAACAAATGGAAAATATATTATCCTTCTTTGTTTTAGAGATGTAAATTCTATCATCTCTAACTTCAACTAAATTAGTTGTTTCAGAATTAGACTGGCATGTAGCCTGGCTTCTTTGTGGGAAATCTCCTTGCACTACAAACACAGAACCCTTTTTTTCCAGAGAGGAATCACTGGCTTTGTCATTATCTAATGAAATGACTGTGTCCTTATTTTCCAAATGAAATGCCAAAGGATGAATGACCCCAACAGAAGCTATAGAACCTGGAGAGTGTAGTACAGTTTGAAATTCATCGAGCACAATTCTGGCATTCTGAGAATTTGAAACAGTAACAGAAATGATAAAACTTAGTAGGAAAATAAAAAAAAGAACACGAATTCTGTTAAAAGTTAAAACACAAGCTATCTTAAGATAAAAATAAAACAAAAATATGTTGCATTGCAATAGCATGAACAACTTTCCCTTTGAAAACAGGGATCATAAACCAGAAACTATTATTTTTTGAGAGAAACGACAAAAAATGAGTAAAATGTCACCAAAAGCACCACACACCCCCGTCTTATTATCATACAATAAGTTTTCCAGACATGATGAAGAAGAAGAAAAGGATGGAGGGAATGGGATTGGGAATCAATATTACACCTAAAAAATACAAGGCATACTTACTACGAAAAGTGGACAGTCAAGCGTCAGTGTTTCATATTCTCCTCCTTCACCACATACATTTATCCCATACAACCTACCAAAAGAATGTCAAAATGAGCAATGTTGGTATCAAGTTGTGCTTAAACAATGGAAAAATACTACAAGGAAGAAGAAAAAATAAAAACATACTCTTTCAACTTATGCAGATGGGCGGTCAAGAACGCTATTTCTTTGCCCAAGTGCTTTGCAGGGTCTAAACCGATGGCTGCTACCTATGGCATTAGAGGACTATTACCCTTCACATTTGAGTCCACAATTCATCAATGTAAATTTGGAAAGATGTTTCACTTCATACCTTTACAGTAATAGCCAAAATCCCATTTGTTATCTGGTTGGACAGGAAACAAAATTATCCCACAAGAAGGGCATTTCTGACCTTGATACCACTCATATTGAGAAAATACAATTTACCATTTCTTGAAGGAGCAACGACTGATCTTGTTTCCACAAATACGCTAGAGAAACAAGCCCTAACCTTGAACAAACACTTTCCACTCGTAACCTCTGGTAGTCCGATGCAATAGCACCAGAGGATACTGCCGTAATAGAGGGAATCTGTCTTTTGACTTCATTCAACAAAATGAACATATCTTCGACTTCATCACCTGGCGTTGTCTTGTAGTTAAGTGTTTGATGCCTGTAATCCACAAAACAGCTAGATAATATTCACTCTTCTGGTGAATACATCCCCCCACCCCTCTCTATACCTCAAAATGTAACATACTGTTAACATCCTCAAATTTTTATATCCTGTTTTAGTTTGGAATTTTTTTTATCAACATAGGATAACGATAGAATTTTCAAATAATAGTTTCTGTGACTTTACCAAGAGCTCCTAAGCTTCATGCAGTTAAAATATGGTCATGGATAACACCATGCCTCGGAAGACATCACATACAAGCCTAATTCTTGACTGGCATTGCCCAAATTAAGACAAATGCTTTTACCAATAGCATCCTCTAAAAGAGAGCTTGCCTTGTGGATCCTTGTATCCGCCTTCTGAATAATGGCAATCCCATGCATTCTGCATAGCTGACAATTATTTGGTGCCCGACCTGCGAAAAATAAATAAATAAAGTGTTCCAACGATACACTAGAATGCATAACACATCTTGCAGAAAAAGAAAGCGAAACAAACACTTGCACGGAATTAAAAACAAGAAACCATCCACTGAGACAAGAATTAACCTTAAGCCTTGAAACTGTTATGTAAAGACAAAAAATACAAATATATATACATATACTTACAGTTTGATACATGAAGCTATCTAACTCATCAACCGAATCATCAGCAGGCATCAAATTTGCCAATGCAACAATCTATCAAAATTAGCAATTCAAAAAATAAAAACCCATCGAAAAAAAAAAAGATAAGTAGAAAAAAGACAGAAATAATAAAAGAAGGTGGTATGTTTGGTGGGTGAGAAAGTGTTGGTTTCTCAGGAAACAAACAAGAGAGAGAGGAGAGAGAGAGAGAGAGAGAAAGAGAGAGAGACTTCATGGCCATATTGGATGGACTTCATCATGGCATAACAACTATCCTTGCCGCCGCTTACTAGAGCTACCACCTTCATCTTCGTTTTCACTGTTAGGGCTAAAGAGGAGGGTTGATGGTTAGTCTTGTTTCTTTGACTTCTGTTCTTCTTGACAAACTCTGAGCCATTTGGAGACGCTTCTCACTCATCCTTTCGGGGTATGTCTTTAGCTCAGCTCATCTGTCTTCGAAACCAGTATTTCCTTTTTTTCAAGAAAAAAAAAAAGAAACAAATATTCCCTCGTTTACATTATTATTTTTATTATAAAAATAAATAAATGCCATTAAATATCTCCTAACGTCATCTCAACTTTCAAGGGGATCAGTTTCCTTCTAATGAAACTCAAAATATTATTATTATTATTATTATAAATAGATGTATTTAGAGAGCGATTTAATTTCAGAGCACAAAAAACACTTGAAAATACTCTGGACTATTTTAAAAATAAAATAAAATAAAATGGAAGAAGCTTTTCTCAAAAAATAAAAACAAATTGAACTAAAACCTAAAGCATATGGTATTTGGGAAAATAGATTTGAATTTCATTTTTCCTCATAAAGAAAAAGGAAAATTACTTTTTCTTAGTTTTTTTTTCCATCTAATTATATTCATCACCTCCGAGTCAAAAAATTTCTAAAAAAAAAATCACCAATCAAAAAGAGGATCTGTTCAAAATATACCGAACTGCACTCTCCTCTCTCACATAAAAGTAAAATCTATATTTATGTGGAAGGACTCTAAATACAACTCTTAGCATATTTAATAATTTCTACCCAAAAGAAATCCGAAAAGAAGACTTAATATTGACAAAAAAAAAAAAAACTAGTAAAAAATAATTGTTATCATAAAATAAAAAATTCCAAAGAAAATGGGTGACGAGGACATGAAATTCCTGTGTTCCAAACAATAATTCATAAATTTATTTTTTTTTAAATAAACTTATTTTTTTATATATTTACATCATTTGAATATACTGATAATAAAAATAATATTTTTAAAAAATATTACTTTAATATATTTCAAAACACTTTAAAAAATAACTATTACTCATTCTCTAAACATCTAAGTCTTTTATTATTTTTTATGTTTTAAAATTATTTTGATATACTGATGTTAAATATAATTTTTTAAAATAATAATAATAATAATTTTTAAAAAACAAATAGTACTTCAAACTTGGAACGAACATGAAAAAATTAACTATACTTCTTTATCTTTTAAGTTGTTCTGCCAGATTGATTGCTCAAGACCTTTGGTCTCTACCCGACCTGATGCAAAAAATAGAATCACTTATTATAAACTTTATTACTTTAATACATTTCAAAATAAAAAACACTTTAAAAAACAACAACTACCCTAAAACAACCTAATCCTCCATTATGTTTTTATACTTTTTAAATATAAGCTAATATTAAAAATAATTTAAAAAAAGTTAAAAAAATTAATTTTAAAAATATATTATTTTAACACATTTCAAGAAAACAACCAAATCAAAAAAACTAATACTACACCTCTAAACACCCTATTCTTCCATTATTAGATTATCTATTAACCTTTCAAAACCAGTTGAGGTATTGATAACATATATAATTTTCCTCAATTACTTTATTTTGAATCATAATCCACCAATTCACAGGTGATATCTCCAACATCCAATGACTACAACGCAGATAAAATAAAACACATCATTCAACCATTTTAAGAATCTGATTGACAGCATTTGGTGGTTCTAAGTTCCCTACACTTCACATATCTCAACCACTACATTTTCTTGAGGAGGGCTAAAGACACAACCCCATGAACGAGCGAACCAAACGAGAACGATAGGCCTGACGAAGGAGGATCCAGGGGATGGATGGATGGGTGGATAGAGGAAACAAGAACACCATGCTAAATTTTGTGCACACCAAATGAGGAGAAAACTAAGAATATATATGGTAACCGATAAATTGACAATCCAAAAATTGATAAGCAAAGGAAGCCTACCCCAGCACCACCCAATTGATTACCGTACAGGAAACATATCAAAAATAACCAACCACTAAATTAGAAGACCTCGACAGGGATTATATCTTACAGATTGATAAAATAAATAAAAAATGCAGTAAATGTTCTGAGCTACTTCAACCTGGACTTGATTAATCAACTCTTGGAAACTACCTCTCCTTTACAGGAAGTTCAGCTTCATGAACCACGGCTCTAGAGTAATAATTCTCCTTGTTGTTTGTCGAATTATGCACACAAAAGCTTGAATATGTCCCCCCCTGCTGGCATTTGAAACAAAAATGCATTCCATCCCGCCAAACTTGGACTCTCTTTAAAAAGGTAAAAGAATGATCCTTTGAGTTTTACTGTTTTCCTGTCTCACGGTCTCTGTAGACGAAGAATCTAGAGCTTTTTGTGCAAGCACCTTCACCAAAAGCAAGCTTGTGAATATAAAGCGGAAATTCCAGCACAAGACCGGGCATTGAAAAATGAGAAAAAGAAGAATGCTTCATTTGTGAAGGTTCATGCTAAATCTCCATGCCCCACCATGCATGTGTAGATGATGTAGTAATTGTATGGAAGGCGAAAGCAAGCATTATTCTCACATGTAGGCTTGAGAGTCATTTGAAGAATGAAAAATACAAAAAAGTATGGATGAAGTTTGCCAGAGCTGCACAGAATATGCAAAGCTGCATGGAGGATATTTGACCCTCTTATATAGCAGAAATTACACAATCTAGTAGAACGATCAAATGGTCAGAAAATCTAGCCAAGGGACGATGCTCTGCATAAAGCTCACAATGCATGAGCATTGCTGGACTCAAATGCTAAAACTTCATTACCTCAGAGGGTATGTAACAATTTCTAACTTGTGCCACTAAGAAAAAGAGCACAGGGGCTAGACAAGAATAAAAAGACAACACAACAAATAGAATCAGCATAACAAAAACTGAACTGGTTTACCTAATTGAACTCAGAATGGAGCCTCAAGTGATTCATCCCAAACTTCTGCACTACCATTAGAAGCATCTTCAACATCTTCTTCCATTGAAAGCCTAATATATTCTCTATGCGCAAAACGATCCCACTCTGTCAATGTTGGATTCTCACGCTCCTGGTTTGTTGCAATACCATCAAAGCTATTTTACTAATGCCAAGTTCAAATTTCAAATTGAGCACAGAGCATAAAATAGGTGTTAAATTACCTGACGAATGAGAAATGGATCGCGGGTTTCAAAGGCCATAAATTTATTAAGGTTGAAAAGGATGTTGAAAACACTCCCTGAAAGTTTACAACCTTTTAGGTCACGGAGGGTGATATAGCCATCATCCTGCAGCAAGAAAACTTGGATAGTAAGCAACCAAAACATTTCCAGATGGTGGTGTGATGGGAACAACAAGGAAATAAATTGGCACTTGATGACTAATCATGTCCGCCGCTTATGCTATCCCATTGGGACTTTATTAAATTTGATTAGAGACAGTAATGAGGTGGGAACAAAAATTTAGAACATCATTAGATGTAGTTTTCCTTGAACATGCTTCCATGTGCACTCTAAATACACTGAAGGACAGAGGAACTACCATTAAAATTACAGATGAGCAAAGGGCAAACCTCTGGTCCAATCATGTCAATTATCTGGCACAATATATCTTCAAAAAGCACAGGCTCTTGAGCCATGCATTCCATCCGATGCAACTGCTCCTCATAAAAGAATTGCATCTCATTCCGTGTCAGAATTCCATTTCCATCCAAATCTATGCACTTGAACCTAAGAAGAAATCGAACATCATGACTCATGAGCAGTTGATCAATAAACCAAAACACTCCTTTGAAAAAACATATGTTGCCAAGTACATACAGAGTAACACCCAAGAGAAGCAATAAAGAACCATTATAAGATAGATTCTACAACAATAAAATAAGAATGATTTTTTTTATCTGCTTTACTAGTATATCTGACAAAGAATAATGGCCAGTAACGAACTTGGAAACTTCTCTAACACTCTGGCCCTGCCCATCACTCTCCCTCCTTGATCATGTCTTAGAAGTTTCGCCACTTCAGAAAAAAATTCCCAAATGGTTTCAATTTTTCTTTTCTTTTCAGCTAGAACAAAAGCACACAGCCCAGGTAACATTTTGAACAAGGAATATATCAGAAAACTTAATAATGCTTTATTATTAATGATTAAACAGCTTTAATGGTGAAGTAAACATCTAAATGAAACAAATATCAAATGAATATTCCAAAACATGCAAATACCAGTATTTCATCAGTGCACAGTTTTAGTTCAAATCCTTGACTCTATAGAATAAGACATGTAAACATACCAATACTCAAGACTAGGATCAGATGACTTGTCTTCCTCTGAAAGTATGAAATACACAAAATCTTCATATCCCATCTTTCCTTCAACCTTACTAGTAAATTTTCTTGCAACCTGTAAGGCATTTAAATCATAAAAGTTCAAGGAGCACAGAAAATTTATTGCCGTAAAATTGTAGGGTATTTTGATCCAAAAAACATCATTTGAGTGCCACCAACCTGGGAAAATATTCTATCAACAATCCGGTAGGTAAGTGCATGATTCCCATATCTAATAAGGTTCTCTTTGTCGATAAGAAAATCATGATCTGTGTCCAGCTCCCAAAACTTGCAGTATATCACATAAAAGTGCTCATAAGAAAAGTACCTGCATATGGAATCATAAGCGAAATAATTAAATTGTTAAGAATTTGATACAAAATGTTAAAAGCACAAGTTCCAATCCAATTCTGTAAAACTAATTCTGATTGTCTGAAACATTAATGTTTCATATTTTTACAAGTTTATGATTGCCACAAGGTCCCTTTCTGGAAAATCTAGGTCGCATTTGCACAGCTGCACTTACCTCAAAACTTTATTTATGTCCTCTTCTTCATCTGCATGTTGCATTGCATCAATTAAATTCCCACGCTTCAGATCCCTGAGGGTAAGATGACCATTCCCGGATCTATTTATGTAGTAAAAAATTCTGTATATTACAGTTTCAGCTGCCAATTGCAAAACAAAAATCATGTTAAAAATTACACGGCATTAAATGCACAGCAACTATAAGAATGCAAGATCCACACTACACAAAACTTAAAGCCTAGAGAGGCCTATAATGGCCTATTCAGGCTGTCAACCTCTTGCTGTACTCCATTTTCAGTCAATGTAAACAACCAATCAAACAGGCAACAGAAATTAAACATTTACACACTTAATTAACCAGAAAATATAATTCAATTGATTGACCCACCAATTACACGCTACTCTCAAATGAACACCAAGCCAGTCAACTAAAAAAAACATCTGGCAGAGTTTACACATCACAACAACTGAAATAAGGAACAAAGCAAGAGTTTCTTTGCCTTTCCTTTATTCCTAAGGTCATGCTCTAAACACAGAAACCAGTTGGAAGTATATAAGAAAAATAAGGAACAGAACTTTATATCTTACTCCTATAACATAGCTTTTAATCCCTGTGTATTCCAATAATGTGCAATGGGTTATACCCAAATCCATAATGAGCTAGGCAGATATCTCCAGGACTAAGTACATCATAGTAGCTAATCCAACACCAGATAATTTCACCACTAAAAAGCACATGCATCATACAGCAACTTTACTGGTGATTTTACTTTCAAACACGTTTTTCTTTTTTGCAACAAGAGTTAGAAAATACATGTCACTACATTTCAGGTGCTTTAGAGCCCATAAATACTGAGCTGTGCCATCTAGTTCCTAATTAAATTTTATTGCAGCTCATCATTCAAATGAACCATTATAAATTGGAAATTATGTAAACACCTTGCTCCAGGGAAACAAAATAGCAGCATTCTTGAAACTACGAAGGGTAGCTTTTGAAACACTTGGCACTAGGTCCATGCCAGCAGCTTGGTGATAGATCCATTTGGTAAAATAAATCCAAAAATGCTCCATTTCCAAGGGGCAATCACACACCATAAATGGAATCTCTTCAAAATACTCCCAAGTTCAAGTTTAGATGCTTTGCTATTGCTTGTTAACCAGAAAACAGCACCTCATTCATTTTAGGGATAACAAAATTTTAAGTACTTCCAATCAGAATCAGTTATGTTTAGAAATATTCAAAGATAATGCAGAACATTTCAATACCATCAATAACAAGTGCTAAGTTTTGCAATATTCAAGAACGCATTATAGTGGCCAAAGCTTCTCACAAGGTAAAGAAATCAGAAATATGAGTAATTGCTTTGAATTGGAAACAATTGAAAGTAGATCATAGGCTTTAACATACCATATCTTTCCTGAAACTCAGGTGTGCTCTGTAAAAACTCCAATCCAGGATGTGTTGCCAGTAATTCTCGAAGCACAGGTTTAAAGTTTTCCTGTTATCAATCAAAAATCATTTTAAACATGAAGTGAAACAATAATCACAATAATGAATCACCCCTGAAACAGCAGCAATCCAATGACAACAAGATCCAGAAATGATTATCCTAACACACACAAACACCTCTACCTGGGTGAGGTATTTGAGATCTGGTTGCTTTAAAATTGTGAATATTTGGGTAGCTAAATCCAATGTCAACATGTTGCCATTTATCCAATAATTGAGAAAAGCATCCCTGCACATAGATTATGAAGAAGTTAAGTGACACGATAATGCAAACATTGTTTTGGGAGGCAGCAACTCCTAAAATGAAACACTATGCACCCTAGTTAAAGGGTCTGTGCTAATTTCATATCCGTGAAGGCCTTGTTGTGGCCTAAGGGTTTAAATTTGACTTTTGGTGAATATTTAAGCAAGGGACAAAAGGAAATATTCAAACGAAGCCTTAATTTCGTGGGATAAAGGCAAAGATTATTCGTTGTAGGGAGTTGATTTAGGTTTTCCATGCTGTTTTCAGTTCCAGCAGAGGCTGCACCATGTTTAGTTGGTCAGGGGAAGTTCTGTAATTTTACAGAATTGCTGGAATGTCAACAGCAGAGACTATTTATTTTATTTTCTGATTCAGATGCTATATTTAGTCCTTAAATAAGTGAAGACTTTTTATGTTTCTTATATAGGAATCCTTATATTTTCCTACATCGGAATCCAAGCCCCGTTGGGATTACTAATAATTTAAACCTAAATGCATATACACATATATGCTTGTAGTCTTTCAATTGGAGTAGGATGAATTTATTACGAAAAAAGAAGCTTTTTTACTTATTAAATTGAGTGTGATGCTTTCATTGAGTGATTCCTTAAACCCTAGGTGTGAGGTTATGATTCTTATTCAAAGAGTGAGTCTTTGAATCTACTAGTGTGAGGCTACTGTTTTTCTCTAAGTTTCCAGATCTGTTTTTCTGTTTCTAATGCCCATAAACACCATAATCTAAGCCCTAACCCTAAGCACAACCAACTACAAATCTCCCCTGGACATGTCCAGCATCACGCCTAAACAAAGAAAGGAAAAGGAATTGCTTTTTGAAAGTTCTATGAAACAATTTGGATATCTGTCAAAGAACACTCTAAAGAGCCCCCTCAAGGGTATACCACAAAGAATCCAAAAAGATCATCACATTCCAGGACATTTGCCTGGAGAGAAACAAACCTTGAATTCTCGCACTCTATTCCAAACGCCATAAAACCAGCGACTGTCCTCAAAATCTTATAACCCCTCCTCCCAAAATCCACAAAATACACCAAGAAGAAGTCCACCCTACTTGGCAAAATCCGTTGTTTGCCACAATAACAAAAGGCATGTTTCACATCTCCCAGAACTCTACTCCATCCCTAAACACCATAAAAGATAGCACCTCTCCTCAAAATATTATAATCCTTCCCCCTCCTTAAATCCACAAAATGCATCAAGAACAAATCCACCCTACTTGGCAAAATCCATCATATGCCACAAACAGCAAAAAACATGGCACCTATCCTGAACCACTAATGTAATAAAAGACATCATGAGTTGAGGTTAATATTAAACTTTAAGAAATTACATTAACCAAATATTAAAAAAAAGGCCCCTTTTGATCAAATATTTCAACTGTTTACCAAGATAAATTACTGAAAGACTTGAAAAATTCAGGGTCATGACTTCAACTGTAACTGCAATTTAAAAATGATATTCGTTTTATAAAGATCAATCTACCTTAAAATGACCAGTTTCTAAAAGTCAAAGACAAATGCACTTGTGTGCGTGCGTGCGTGCGTGTGTGTGTGTGTGTGAGAGAGAGAGAGAGAGAGAGAACTGCAAGATGAATTTTAAGTGACTAAAAAAGCTACAGAAATTCACATACTAAAATCCTAATAACAAATTATTAGCTATCAGTCCAATTGGCAGTCTAAAAACTGTATGGCAATCCTTGTTGACCGGCATATAACATGTTAAATTGGTTCATCAATACAATGGAAGGGGGATGGAGGATTTTGAAGGGAGGAGCAATAGACAATGTACTACAGAATTCCTACTGGTAAAACAATAACCAGTTCTTGCATAGTGACTTGGTAAATCATGGGGACAAGAGGGACATGAGAGCTTGGCCATAATATGCCAAAATCAAGGAATTTCATTCTAGGGCTACTATCAAACTAGAAAAGAGAATGGTTGGTGAAGTAGGGAACTTGTTTTCTATACCGGTCTCTGATCCTAAAGATAGGGAAGTATGATAGAGACAGAAAAGTCTTTCTCCATGTTTCTACCATAAACTCTCAAACACCACTCAAAATGAAAACTTCTGTCCCCATCAATCTATTTGTCCAAACTTCCATGACAAATCAGCTGTCTTTTAAGTCTTAAAATTATTGTTGCAAAGTCTGATAAAAGTTGCAGAAGGAGATCACGAGAGAAAAATTTCCAACACAGTAGGAATCATCAGGTATCGAAGAGAAATGCCGGTATAATGACAGCTAAATCAGGTTAGGACTGTAAAGTATTTACAATGTGAAACATGATTATCATTTTCATAGGTTCAATAAACTATGGTTAAAATACAAATTATCCCTGAAACCACTTTCTCTCACTCTCTCTAAGACAAAAGGCACATACCTTGTCACAAAATTGGTGCTATTAACATCAATCCTTCTAAATAGAACTGTGGAAAAGAATGACGGCAGCTTGCATACTTCCTTAGTGATTGATTTGAAATCTAAAGATACAAAAGAAACAACGAGATGATTAGTTCATGAAATATTGCAGATGTAGATGTTTTATTATTGATCTCACCATGTATCTGCAGTCCATCTGAATGGCCATAGAAAAAGTGATTGATCCGAATCAAGCATTGTTCTTTTAGCTCATTTGGCACTGGACGACCATTTTGAAAATAAAACTACAGCATCACAAGTACACATATTAAAACACATCATCAATGTCACTCAACAAAATCTTGGTAGACAAAGAAAATGGTAGAAGTAAAAAATAGTGGACTGGAGAACTTTGTTGATTCAATTATGTTTCAGTTTCATTCCATGATTCATTATCTCTTTTCAGCATAAATGAGGAATTCTTCCTTCTAGATACTATTCCATATTGGGCCAACGCAACAGAAAATCTATCTTTTTAAAAAAAATGTTTAGGGTTCGTCAAACCTGTGGTATCAACTCCTTTATTGGCTCACTGACTACTTTTAGAGGAGAACCTAAATTTGAAGGGCCAACCCTTTGTTTTGTCACACGAGGAGAACCGGTTGAACTTCGGGGGGAAAGAGGTGGTGTACTCCCCGCAGGAAACATAGACGGTAAGGAACTGCCGGTGGCAGAATTTGCACTAGATGAATTTCCAGAGATATTCAAGGGAGCACCTGTCTTGGCATCATTAACCAGGGATGTCACCTAGACAAATAAGAGGGGAGAAAAAAGAAATAAGCAATCATATTATATAAACTCTTTTATTTGAAGAAACATCATCTATAGTAACTTGCAAAAGAACTGATCCACAAAAAAAAAATAAACAAGGGCTAGAATTTTAAAAGTTTTCTTCTATAACCAAATAAAAGAACAAGTCTCTGTAAAATAACTCATCAATTGTGTTTCCTTCAAGAACAGAAAGTACACGATGTTATGATGACATTGTCATCCACAACAGGGACAGTGAATTAAAACAATACTTGCAATAAAATGTGTTGTGAATAATGAACTACGTCTCCCAACCTAAACTTGAACTAGAAGAGGAGGGGGATTAAAAAGAAATCGAAAAGAAACTGAATTATTTCCCCTTTCAAATTTACATATCAAACTCTTACTTTTATTAGACTTGTCTATCACTTTTCTATTAGACTATTGTCCTGATGCCAAAACCCATAGAGGTATCCAGCATTGTTGTTGAGCTGCTTTTCTCAAACTTAGAGAGAAAAATAAATTCCTCTTTAAAGACATATCAACATAAGACATACAAACATTCATATGAGCATAATAACACAGGTATGCAATTGCATCAGCATTGAGGTATTTATGAATATGCACCAGAACTTTATGCATCATTCGACCTAGCACCGCAGTACTTTGAAGCATTAGCATGTTCATTAAAAACTTCTAAAATTTGAAAAGTTATTTGGATATCAAAAACCAAAGTTTCTTTTGCAATGAAAAAGGAAATCATCAACTAAGTCTGTAAATACTCATAGATGCTGGGGAGCACTAATACAAGCTGTTTAAATGGGAAAGTGCAACGATCATGCATTCATATAGTCCCTTCTAGATTAAAGAGTAAATTTTATAGAACCACGGTTGAGTATGCGATGTTCTACTGTAAAGGAGTGTTACACAGTGATGAAGTTGCAAGTTCATAAAAAGAGGACATTGACATTGAGATTTTAAGATGACGTGTTAAATCACAACAAAGGAAAGGATAGTAAACATGGAAGGGGCTAAGCATGGAGCTAGATGTGTTCCAGCTCTCCTCTCTCCCCCTCAAACTTACTATATTCCAGCTCCGACCCTGGAGGTGGCACCAAATGAGGAGTTTAAAGAACACATGGATGCTCCGGTTAAGCAAGGAGAGAACCGGATAAAAAAATTATATTTCAATACAAATAAATGAAGCTAAATGCTCTCCAAATTTCACCTCAATGGCTCAACTGATTTGAGAGTTAATACCACAGTTGTTGATAGGAAGAGAAGTAATTTCTTCCTCAGAAAACTGTGATTTCACCAACATTACTAGTTAATTGTAGTTTCACATCTCAAAATCCCTTGGCAGTCAGAAAAATCAAACGGAAAGCTTGATACGGAACATGTGATGCATTTCAAAATTCTTATCAACGTCCAGCACTCACTCACGAGGAAAGACATCTTTAACGTAAAGGTGGGCAGAATATTTCCAAACAACAGCAACAACACTACCTTCCTATTGAAGCCCAAATTGGAACCTCGTCCCACAGAACTCATTAAATACCAAATCAAGTGAATCTCTATTTCCATCTCCAGTTGATTTCAACATTAAAATCAATAATCAGCTAGCGATTACACACAAAAAAATCGAAATGAACACGAAACAGCTACAAATTTTGAAAACGCACCAGCTTATTGGCATCAGGAAGGGAGAGCCACTGATCGAAGAGTTTTTGGGCAAAGTCAGGGTAAGATTTGAAATCTAAAGCAGCAACCTCTGGTAGCTGAAGCAACTCCGCATCTAACATCGCAACATCGCTCGTCGTCGTTTCCATAATTACTAAAATCAAACCAAAACATAGATCGACAAACCCTAGATTCTAATCATTATTAACCAACCTTCAATTACTAGTCCAATTTATCAATCTTCGATTCGGCCAATATACTAAGCAACCCTAGATCTTTACAAAAACACGAGATTTTCTTCTTGTTTTTTCGAGTGAATAGAATGGATGCGATTCAAAGGGCTGAAAATTTTGCACCGCGAGAGATTTTTTGGGGGGTAAAGGAGAGGAAGAGAGAGTTGCTGATTATTTTTTTAAAAAATATAATACTTAGTATTTAAACTGGTTGCCATTAAGGAATAACGACACGTGTCAGTTTTGTCACGTGATTGAAAACTCGTGCTGCTTGGCTGATTTATTTCTTCAAATTTTGGTAATTTTCTAGATAAAAAAAGGTTTAGGTAATTAGAAATTACTCGATTTAGTCCTCAAACTAAATAATATCTTGTCAATTAGATTCTTAGAGGTTCCAATATTTATAATTGAGTACATTTATCCATATCCATATCCATAGTAGATCTTTCCTGGTATACACTGCTTTAGATATAGTTTGGAAACACGGTGTAAACCGTGTTCCATAAAATTTTATTTATGTTTTTGTTAAAAATTTATTTTTTTAGTATATTTTAAATCATTTTAATGCGTTGATCTCAAAAATAATTTTTAAAAAATAAAAAAATATTATTTTGATGTATTTCAGCATGACAAATACTTTGAAAAGTAACCACAAGTCCACAATTATACTCACAAACACAAGGCAATTCATCAAATAAAAATGATACTAAAGAGTTTGACTTTTATTTATTTAAAAATTCAAATGATTTTGGAGACAACGACTTAATTAATATTCACTCCATGGTCTAAATATTAAATTGAGATTCTTTCCTTTTCTTGTAATTCTTTTTTTCAATATATATATAAAATAAAGTATGACTTTTATTTATTCAAAAATTCAAATGATTTTGGAGAAAACAACTTAATTAAATTCACTCCATGATCTAAAGATTAAAATGAGATTCTTTCCTTTTCTTGTAATTCTTTTTGTCAATATAGATATATATTGAAGAACATGGAAACAATGAGGGTGAGTTATTGAGCTAGTGGCATTTAGATTCAAATTCAACACGTAACTTTTTCATGAAGTAGGTTTGTGATGGTTCAAAATTCTTAATGGATTCTATTTCTCCACGTCCATTGATGGATTTCTTCTAAAGTGTGTATTCTTTATGTTGTAAAGTCAAACTCTTTTTAAGGGATTGGTTTTTTTTTTTTTTTGAAAAATCTAAGATGATTTTGAACAAAAAGATTCAATTGAGATTTCTTACAACTTTAAGAACTTGTTCGTGAGAATTTTTTTGAAAACTTAATTGAGATTTCCTTAAAGATGTGAAAACTAGGCTGAGGTTTTGTGACATTTTTATTAAAAAAAAAACAATATTTATTTAAAGAACATAGTAAATGATATAAAGAATATTAAAAGAGTTTGCAATGGTGGTTTTGCTTTTATATTAAAGTAGTATTCGAGATTGTGGTAATGTTTGTTTTTTAAAATATTTTTTTGTTTGAAAATTCATTAAAAAGTATTTAAAAAAAATCAAAGAAAAAAATTAAAAAAATTTAAAAGCATTTTTTGACATAAAACACTCTTTAGAAAAATTTAGTATTAGCTTATAAGAGCATTTAAGTGTTTTCACAGGTCCATTGATCATTGTTAAATTGATCAGGGATAAATAAATCTTTTTCAATTCTAAATTCACACTGAAACGATCAAAATACCCTTGTAAAAAAAATTGAGCTAGCATTAAGTGATATTGTTGTATTTTCATAATGTTTTTTTTTATTATAAAGTAAACCGAGAAGCAATTTGGTATTTGATCATATGTAAAAAATAATAAGAAACTAAAAGGAACATTGAAATAACTAAAATGCTCTTAAAAGTGAAAAAATTAAAACCTAAGTTAACGGGGTTTTTTTTGTATTTTCATAATAATTTTTTCATTATTATGAAGTCAACTTAGAAAATGTGGTATTTGACTAAATATATATAAAAAAGAAAAAGGTATTGACCACCCGACGCGCTTCCTAACACATGTGGCGTCTCTTAACATCAAAAAATATCCTCCCACCAAATAACTAGAAGCACAACAATGCCTTTTGAATGTGCAGCTAGGCATGTCAGCTTTAGCAGTGTAGTTTGTCGCAATAGATCTTTCTTTCTGTTTTGTTATCTTTTCTTTCTCTTCTCTCAAAAATTACAACTTGACCCTCCTGATTGTTGGTTTTTCAACTTTAATCCTTATTTTTTTATTTATAATTTTTGTTCTTAGCCATTTTATAAAAAAATATTTATTTTTAATTTTATCATTCTTTTTCCAATTTGCTATATTTGTTTTTATCAAATTCGATCTTTATTCTTTTGATTTCTAATGTTTCCTTAACCCTTTTATAAAACTTTTATGGGTTTTTAATTTTATTCTTCAATCCAAATTGATAGTAATGTTTTCTAATTTGGTCTTTATTATTTTGATTTTTATTTTTTTATTAACCCTTTTATAAAAGTTATTATTCTTTTCAATTTCACAATTCAATTATTTTTTTATATTGGTTGTGATCCTCATTCTTTTGATATTTTAGGTTCTTTTGCTAAATTAATTTTTCTTTTTAATTTCACCCTTCAATCAAATATAAAATTTATTTTGGCCCTCCTTCTTTTAATTGCTATTTTTTAATTATTTTGTATAGTTGAAATTCTTTTTTTTTTCAATTTTATTATTCAATATTTGATTGATTGAGAATTGAACTTTATGGTTTTTCTAGATAGGGTACTATGGGTCTAATGACCTGAGTTATAAGTTTGAAAAGTTAACACGTTTTTTTTAAAAAAATAATTTATAATTCTCGTTATTTTTTTATTGGGTTATTTCAATCTCATGATCTCGGCCGTAGGTTTGATGAGATATACTGGGTTGGCCCGGCCCTGACTACCAGGGTTATTTATGTTGACTCGAGTTGACCAATATTATTTTTTATGTCTTTTTTACTATATTTTATTCTTCTATATCTAATAATATATGAATTGAGATACATCACTTGTCCTTTTTTCAAAAAAATATTTTCTTTCCAAGGTTTTCTTAATCATTTTTCTTTTTAAACCTGATTTATTTATTATCGTTTTATATTTTTCATTGTACACTCACCAGGTCATGTTTAAAAAAAAAATAACCGTTTAAATAGAAAAACAAAAACATTAAATGTTGATTTCTCGATCTCTTAAAATTGTTGCTCCATTAAACAAGAAATTAACAAAAAATAATTTCAATAATCAATAACAAGCTACATCTTTCTTTTTCTTTTTTTTTTTTTTGTAGTGGAAAGTGGAAACAACTATATTGCTTGTTCTTTTGTTACAGGATTTTGGTTCCTTTAGAAATTGCGATCTGTTTTGTAGGAGCTCCTTTTGTGGAAGTGTTCTTTTAAAAAATATCTTGTACTTTTATTAAGAGAAAGCTATGATTTTATTAGGGTGCACAAGAAGTAATTAATGATATTTTATTAGTTATTTTGAAAAAATACAAACACAAGTAGAAAAAATAGAATGAAACTCATTACTCATGAAAAGTGTTTTACGTTGAATTTCTCTCTTTTATTTGTGTTTTTTTTGAAGTGGATCCCATAAAATAACTAATAGGATGTTACTAGTACTTCATGAACATCGTAAAACTTCTCAGTTCTTAATGACGATATTATTATTTTAATAACATAAATTACTTATTAATAAATTACATTAAATTTATTTGCATTTATGTATGTATATTCCATAGGGCTTTGCATGTTGAAAAAAAAACCCCTCTTTTGTTCCATGTACTTCTCCCTAAACCTTAAGAGTTCGTTTGGTATTATGGTAGTAGTTATTTTTCAAAGTATTTTTCGTTTGGAAATGCATCGAAATAATATAATTTTTTTATTTTTAAAATTTTATTTTTAACATCAACACATCAAATGATGTCGAGGAAATGTTTTATCACTTAGTTAATGCTTGGTTTGACAAAATAAAATTCAGTTTCATTGATTTAAAAGAATTAGAGCTTCAGGCATAGAATTTAAAGCTTAAACAAATGTTTGGTTTCTTTTTGCTAATATTAAGGACTTATTTGCATGGGTAGGGGAAGAGTTCTATGTCTTTTCTTTTTTTATAACTTAACATTTTTTTATTCGATCCTTTCACATTGTTTTTATTTAGGATTTGAGTTAATAGTTTATTTTAGTTGCTTATATATAAAGATCTCGCAATATCGACGGAAAACTCTAGTGCTTGATTGATGCTGGATTTGAAAACATAAAATAAAATTTTATTGATGTAAAACAATTAAGCTTAAAGGATCAAAATTTAAATTAAAACAAATATGATGGGATAAAGTCAATGGGTAGGGCAACTTGACTTGCTCGTGTATCACATGTGCTAGCATATGGAGGAAGCTGTCAGGTTTGTATGGAGGAAGCCGTCAGGTTCTAGCATTGCATGCAACTTCCCTTGATGGTGGCACATTGGCTTCCTTGTAATATAATTAAATGAAATCAACTTATTGATCTGGTCAAATTTATAACCTAAGTTATTGATTTTTATTTTTATTTATATAAAAAACTATATACAATGCTTGAACATATATTCTTTATGTTAAAAAAAATTAATCCTTTGCTACGACACCTATCTATATGCAAAGCACATCACCATAAAAAGAATTGCTTATACAAGACTCAAATCTAGAATTAGAGGGTATTTTTGAGTGTAATAATAATTGTTTTTCAAAGTATTTCATTCGAAAATATATCAAAATAATATATTTTTAATTTTTAATTTTTTTTTAATATCAACACATTAAAACAATCTAAAAACAAAAAAAAATAATTTTAAACAAGAAAACAAAAAAATAAATTCTAAAAAAACCCGATTCAACCGTAAAAATAATAAAAATTAATTTTAGACATGATCTTAGTTTTAAAAAACTAATTTTAAACAAGATCTTAGTTTTGCCTCTGGAAGGGAACTTGCCAAATCCAAAAACGTAGAGGACAAATTCTTGAAAAACGAGAACAAAGAGTAAGATTTGGAATGTCCAATCATCTCTAGAGAACTTACTATTTTCTTCTTGGTTGCTTCACAGAACTACGTCGAAACAAGATGTACGACACCCGGGTGTTGCACATGCAGATTTCTTAGAAAGGCAAAATGCATCATAATTTTATCAAAACGAAAAAGCTTGAATAAATATGCGTTACATGCAATGAAACAAGAACACATGTATTGTCTCATCATAAATAAAAAGCACCATCTTTTACTAAAAGTAATGTAATAATGTTCATTGCTTCCTCTTCTGTGCGCCAATGGAAAGATTCTCAAAGCTTCGAAGATGGCCCTCACGGGTGCCTTTTGTAGGGGTTCCATGAGAAACTGATGCCATTTTGGACTCAACTCCAGAACGGTTTTTTTGGGTGGTAGGCAGGCGATTAGTATTCGAAAACAGCCAACTTGATCTACTCTCATTAGCTGAAACAGTAGTGCCTATTCTGCTGCTTGAAGCAACAGCCTTTCTTGACATACTTCCATTGTGAGAGAAAGAAGTGCGGCCTCTATCCAAATCAGATCGCTGGAGAAGATGAAAACATATTTATAGCAGAATTTAACATCACCTACCAGGAATTCTAGAGTTTTTGTATCTACCTCCTCAAAGTGGTAATATTACACGTTAGGAAAAGGTATTAAGTGTAGCATTTTCTGGATGCAATTACTTACCACTTCCTTTGATGGTGAAACATTCTCCGATGGCCTGTGCTTCGAGCGATCAACATTAACATTGGAAGCACTTCTTCTACCCAACACTTCAACCACACCCAAATATCTATCATGCATCTCTTTTCCCACTAGTTAAAACAAGTAAATAGAAACAAAAGTCATTTCATATTCCGAGAAAAGGAAGTTGGAAAGGTCTAATTTAAGGAACAAAGCCTCAATGGTAATCACTATAAATTTTAATCTAGCTAATAATCGCAAGCTTATCATGTAATTAAGAAATCATGTTTTTATTTCAACACAGTCATGCACATAAGTTTTTATAAACAAAACTAGCTTAACATTCCTCTCTATACCCTCTCTATACCTTCCTAACTCGATAAGTAACACACCTGGAGTCTTTTCTGTTTTTTCAGTAGATGGTCGAAGTTTTGAACCTGCCTTTGCACTAGGCTGCTGAAACATACAAAATATATTATAAATATCAAACAAAGAAAAAGTCTAGGCTATAAAAGTGACGAACATTAACCTTTTGTCTAGAATTGGAACCAATTTGAGGATACTTCAAAATTGTCCAATCATATATATAATCAAATTGATAGCCTGCACAAATAATCCATGTCAGGATTTGTATTGCTCAGGAACCAGGCAAGGCCAAACTACTTTTATAGCCTGCACAAAATCTGTTATTCTAATAATGTAGGCCACTGGAGTCACACTCTCGAATGCGAGGGGTAGCAGTCATTACCAACAGGAAGAGACAAGAAAAAATAGGAAATGACTTGTCAATCAAAGCATTCCTTGCCCATGCTATATTAAGGGAAGATAAACTAAATTAATAAATACAATCTCCATGTTTTACCTTCTCTAAGAAATAAGTCACGAAAAAGCCTCTTCAAATATGAATAATCCGGTTTGTCTTCAAATCGTAATGATCGACAATAATGAAAGTATGATATGAACTCTGATGGATATGATTTGCAAAGAACCTGTCAAAATATTATTGGAACTTTAAGCAATTCTGTCTTTTTTATTTTTAATTTTGCAACAAGATAAACATTGACAAGAGAAAAGAAAAGAAAAGAAAGCAGGGTTTAAGAGATCAATTAACACATTCTTCCATATTAAAATAAAACAAACATAACATGAAATGGTATGCTTTAGTAGAAGAAGGTGTCATGTCGAAACGTAGTATTACCTCTATAGGAGTTAAGGTCTTCTTTTCACTGATTTTATCATACTTCTGCTTTTTTGTCCCTGCTTTAAGACCCTGCCACGGAAGGCTGATGCCAACAGTTCATGAAACTTAGAATATGATGCAAATCAACAACTTGTATTTGATCCTATGAAAGACTCTAAAAGCAAAAATTAGATAGGACTAACATAACATTTATTTTATGTTCAACCTTCCCCTGAGGAAATACATAAGCACATAACCGAGAGATTCCAAATCATCTCTTCTACTTTGTTCTGTTAACCAAGCAACACAATAATTAGATGCATAAATTAATCTAAAACTCTGCCAAGTAATAAAATCAACAATTGATATAAGACTTTACTTACCAACTCCAAGGTGAGTGTTAACACTGGCATATCGAGCTGTGCCGGTAAGATTTTTATTTTCCCTGAGAAGATACAACAAATTCACAATTATATAAGCAATATTTTACAAGTCTAGTAATAATGCCCAATGGTGGTTTGCATGGGAATGGAAACCAGTATTTTGGTAAATCATTTCAATATTGAAAAAAGAAAATGAAAACCCTAATGATTTCTGTTTGTCATTGAAGTGATGTGTTGTATTAATTAAAGCGAGAATTTGTTATGCACCAAAGTAAAATTAAATATAAGAAAAATCAATCCCAGTACAACTAATTTTGAGCAGAGTTTGATAGAGATGGTAACATCCAATCCATTCAGTTTATCTGAATGCTCACCAAAATTTTCACTTAAGCACTTTCCAAATGAGTAACCGGCCTATCCCTCTACCTTTTGAATAGTATGTTGTATGCACAAATTCAATAAATAGATAAATAAGATAGATGGGGGGGGGAATACGCTACACAATACAATAGATACTCAAGGAATGACTATAAATAGTTACTCTATAGGAGAAAGAGTGATTAATAAGAGAGATTTAAAAGTATTATTTTCTAGCCCAAGTGAAAATATTCTTTAATACTTTTGGTCTTTTAGTAGGCTCGTATGTTCCTTTTGCTTTCATCTTTGTATTTGTTTCTCCTCAAGATAGACCCATGGAGTAACTATTGATTACTTTTGGAGTACTATAAAATTTCTCTACAAAAGAGAGGGAACACAATGTAAAGGAAAAACACGCAATGTAAAGGAAAAGCATAGTAACTGGAAGTACCTGTATGGTATGTGCTTATGAGTTTGAGAATCCCTATACTTCTTTGCAAGGCCATAATCAATAATATAAACCTGGCATAATTACTAACAATGAAATAACCACCAACTGCAGAAATAAGTAAAGAAGATGTTCTCACTCTCAATAAAATCAGGACTTTCGCTAGGGAACCAAATTCCAATTGGACTTCATAATTCTCTTCAGAAAATAAAGACAAATCAATTTGAGAAATACCAAATATCTAAGGGTGTTCAATTATATTTTAACAATCTCATCAACTAATTTATATTTATTTTAATAGTAGCACCATATTATTATGGCTTCACTATGCCCAACAGTAAGTGAAAATATTTATCATTTAGTTAGGATATTCATAATAGATATCTCTCGATTACAACTACAATTTTTTTGTTATTTTACTGTTATATCTAATATACTAAGCATGCAAATGCATCACAATAATGAAGTTTGAAAAAAAAAGAATGAAAAAAAAAGTCTTGGAAAATTGCAAAGAGGTAAATTCCATAGTTGACAACATCCCACTAAGATATTTAAATTACAAAACTATGGTTTAAATAAGACTCTCTAATGTTTTTAACTGAACCAAGATCCACTCCAAAATTTTAAAATTTGAAATTGCAACTGAAGATAAAGTTAAACATGCACATGAACTGCAGCATATTAATATACCTGATTGGCTTTACGTCCCAAACCCATAAGAAAGTTATCAGGCTTTATGTCACGGTGAAGAAAGCCCCTTGAGTGCATATATTCAACCCTGTTAATCTAAAATAAACAACTAAGAAAATTAATGATCTAATCAAAGAGGAAGCTCATTGAGCCAAGGGAAATAACTTCCTCCAAGAGAAGTAGACACATACCAATTGATCTGCAAGCATCAACACTGTTTTCAAAGAAAGCTTCCGATTGCAGTAGTTGAATAAGTCTTCAAGACTTGGCCCAAGAAGGTCAATAACCATGATGCTGTACTCACCATCAACACCAAACCACTTGAGTTGAGGAATTCCCACTGCATAAAAAATAAATGAGATAATCATTCAATTATAGTGCAAAAATGACATCTATCACTTTATTATAGCTTATTGTACCACATTAAGAATAACAAGAAGGAAAGACAGTGAGGACTTACTTCCTCCTTGAAGAAGCATGTAAATTTTAGACTCATAGTGAAGCTGAGGGTGCTTGCTCCTTACAGGTTCCTTAAAATTAACAGGAAAAAGGAAATATATGCTGAGAGCTTGAGAAAGAAAAATGTGTTCTTAGATAAAACTTAAGATAAATCAATAGATGGATCTCAATTTGTTTTCTTGATATTCAATTACATACACTTCATCAATACAATTACGTGACTTAATTTTTCCTTTAAAAAACAATGCCTTCTTGATGACGGTAAAGAAGAATCTTATAAAGGTTAGGACTGGCTGAAATTCTCTACCAAATTAATGCATGTCACAGTTCAAAAGTTTGTTCATGCCATAGCAAGAACTTATGCAGCTACATCACCTTCCATGCAAGAATTCTTGCGTTTGTATGCATTTTTTTCTTTTACATAATTCTTGCATTCAAGTAGTAATGGCACTACCAAAATAAACTCAAATCAAACTGAACCAAGCATACTCTTTCAGAAAAAGAAAAAGGAAAAATATTCCAATTCAAGGCACATTGCACATCTCATTGATCAGAGAGAATCATCAGTCCTAAATTTCTTACATTGCATACCCCTCTTTAGCAGTCAATGCCCAATACATTAAATTCCAATAAAGAAGATGAAAATAAGGTAAAATTTCAAACAAAAAATGAACGTTATTCAAATACCAGCTTTATGCCAACTTCCTCTCCATTCTGCACATCAATCCCTGTACAAATTAAAGCCATAAGCGATATTCATTAGTTTCTTTCAAAACAAAATTGCAATTACATAATATAACGAGAAGAAGAAGAATAAGAAGAACTGACCAAGAAAAATCTCCCCAAAAGATCCTCCACCGATCTTTCTACCCAGTTTGAATTTTCCCCCAACAATATGATCCATAATTTATAAAACCAATAGAAATGCTCTACAAGCCAACAATTTTCTGAATGCCAAAACTTTGGAAAACAATCAATAAAATAAATCCAAAAGAAAAGAAGAAATATTTAGCATGTATCAATCAATGTAGAACAATTTACTCAAAAAAGAAGAAGAAAGAAACATATATAAGCATCAATGTCTAAGATCATGAAATCAAAAACATTTGATTGGAAAGAAAAGCTAGCATGCTTCGAATTTAAAGAAAAAAAAACAATGGGCAAAACTCATAGGTGAAAAAGAGATTGAGAGCTCTGTAGAGTAGAGTTTTGTTTTTGGACAATCACCATAAAAGATCCCTTTTGATGATGATGACAAAAAATCAAGAAACTCTCTCTCTCCTTTTCTTTTCTGTCAATTCATGGCTAAAAGATTTCTAAAAAAAAAAAGAATAAAAAATTCATGGTTAAGAGAAGGAGGCAGGCTAAAAACACTCGTAACAGCTCCTGACGCGTGTCTATATTTTTTCTATTGAAAAAAAGGGTCTTTTTCCATACGTCATATAACAACAGGGACCAGAGTGTAAGTTTCAAATTTTTCTTTTTTGCTACTAGAGATGGAAGCGCCTTTTATTTCTCAAAACAAGTGAAGCGTAAGAAATAGAAGGAATCATCTCTGCTCCAGTTACAGGTACTGTTATTTCCACTTGCAATGTTCAGTTCTTTTCCATGTGGGTTCCTTTTGTTTCACGTGAAAGCTCAAAACTTGGAAGAGGCCTATGATTTTAATAAAGATTTGAAGTAGATATCTATGATCACCATGGACTATGAAAGCTGTTTTATTTTATGGAATCCATAGATGGTATCTTATTCCATTTTCACGGTTGCTTTAAAATGATATTGATTTGTTATTGATGAGAGACATTTGATAATTTTAGTATACAATTATTGATTCCAAGGGCAAAATGCTAGTAATTTGAAGGGTTGAGATTGAGTTAACGGGTCAGAGGAGAGAGGATTAGGGTTTCCTTGTTTTTGGTATAAATAGGGGTTTTGACTTTAGTTTTGGGTGGGAGCTCTCTGGTTTTGAAAATATTGGGGATTCGTTTTCCGTGAGGGCTTCCTGGTGGTTCTCTTGGTGGAAAAGATTGCAATTCAAAGGCCTGGTTTTTTTCTTTTTGTTTAGTGTGGGGAGCTGCCATTGTGAGCTGAGAAAAGGGTGAAATAAATAAAGAGAAAGGCAAGGAGTCTATACCCTATAGGGGCTGTTTGTCTTGAGTTTTCTCCTTGAAGTTATAATTCCTACCCTGCTTTGCTTAGTTCTTGAGCTTGCATGTCATGTACTTTGATATAAAAGTTTGGTGGTATATTCATGTTTTGCTGGGTTTGGCTCTGTGGATTTGGATTGATTGGAATGCTCATAATACCTGCTGAGCCCTGTATGGAGGTTGAAACCAAGTTTTGATTAATCTTGCATAATCAATGGGTGATAAGCACCTTTTTTTAGAGGCATGGGTTTTGCTAGTCCCCTGTAAATCTGCAGGGAACAACTGACTAAGGTCTGCGATCTTTTCTTTCTTTGTTTTTTTTTTTGGAAACTAAAGTTTTTTGCTGGAATGCTTGGCTGTCATGTTAATCATCAAAGAAGTCTAGCTTTAGGATTTTGCTCATGCATGTTTGTTTGAAGCTCTGGGAGGGACTGAGTTCTGAATGTCATGACCACTTTGCTAAGCCCCTAAAACCAGGTTTATATCCTCAGTCAATTTCCTCCACATGTCTAGGTAGTTGTATAAATAGAGAAGTCTCTTTTTTTTCTTGAACATGAAGCTGTTTTACTGTTATTGGGCTTTTGACTAATTTTTTTTCCCCTATTTTCGAAACAGTTGTCTTCAATTTTTTCTCTTTGATTTTTCTTTTAATTTCCTTGTTGTACCTGTGACCTAGTGACTTCAGTTCACAAAATGTATATCAATATACCCATCTATTTGTAATTGCCATTCTGCTACTTTATGGCAGTTTCCTGTCAACTCAGCAGAGATGAGAAAAGAATCTATGATTTTGAAAGGAAACAGTTTGAGTCTTTTGAATGAATTTGAGCTCATTCTGGAGTCTGATCCTCTCATGTAAGAATTTTACAAACGCATGTCCATAAACATTTGATTATTTCTTGCCTTTTCACACTATGAATATGCATTTTTACGTTGTTGATATTCTTGAATATAGTGATGAAGTAGGATTTATTCACCCATCCCAATTTGTCACATTAAATAAAGAAGCGAGCAGCTCCTTGGAACATGAAGATGCAAATTTTTGGAGCAGGGATCATAAGCTTGCAATTTCGACAGATGTTCTCCTTCCTTTGTATAAGGCGGTCAAAGATGTGTTTATGCATGCAATTAGCCAATATAAGAGGCATGAGAATCTATCTGATGCATCTTGGGATGAGGGTAATCTTGAAAGTGAGGTCATGAAGCACAGCAAGGCGCTTTTATTGTTAAGCTGTGACTTTGGGACTGCATGGAATTTCAGGTATTTCCAGCTTTCTGCTCAAGTTTATATCGATATGTTTGTGTGTGCATCTGTATCTCCATTCATTTAATTATTTTCAGTCTTGCTTATTCTTACCATGAACCCATAACCATGATGTTTGTTCCTCGTATTTGTCATGCAGGAAGTTAATTGTGTCAAAGAAGCAGCATATGTTGATATTTTTGGATGAACTTTTCTTGTCGGCCCTAGTCCTTTCATACTCTCCCAAAAGTGAAAAGGCATGGTGCCACAGGTAACATATATAAGCTATTCTTTTTCGTTTTTAATATGATGATACTTTTTATTTTGTGTTTTTGATTTTCCACCAAGCTCTATATGTAATTCAACAGTTATCAACTGTTTCACCGTAACGTGTATTTAGGCATAATTCTTTTCAAGCATAAAACCCAACTCTTATGGATGTATAAATAAATTGGCAGGCGGTGGGTGATCAAGATGGTTGCTGGAAAATGTTCAACTATGCAAGATATTGTAGGGAAAGAATCTGAGCTAGTGGAGAAAATAGCTGAGGTTTAAATTCAGTTCAGGATGTTGATATTATTAATAGATGAAGGTTTATATGATATTTAATAGTAGAAACTATTATATTCTTTTCTGTTGCATTTTAGTTTGTTTCTTCTAACCCTTCCCAGAGACATCAGAAATAATCTTCCTATAACGGCTCTTGATTGGGTTTCCTATAAAATTGTGGTCAAACTAATGATTTTTGGCACATAACAGTTGATGAGACATCCCATAAACTATGTGACGAGGAATGCACCAGTGAGGTGTGGTCTTAATATGATTTCCTGCCCACTTGTTTTGCAGAGATCAAAAATGAATTATCGTGCATGGAATCATCGTTGCTGGTTAGTTTCATACATGACAACAGAACAGGTCACTAAGTGTTTGCTTTGTATCAATGCTTTAGAATGTAGCTGTAGCAAAACATTTTCGGGCCAACCTTGCCCCCTTAAATGTGCATTGTAATACTGTATGCTAGCCTTCATAGCTTAGATTATCACTAGAGTAAGCTATGTTGGCTCTTTTTCCTGGTTTTGAATGGTTTCCTGCTGAGTTGTTTTTGTTAGATTTGTAAACTATAAATTTTTAGTTGTTGTACATGGTTTTTTTGAATTATATATGAATCCACTTTGCCTGCAGGTGCTGCATGAGTTGAAGAAATCCAGAAACTGGGCTGGATTACATGTTGCTGATAATTCTTGCTTTCATTATCGCACTGTGAGTTTTCCTCTTCAAACTTTTGAGCCTGATATTGAAGAGTTCAAAAGAAAGATAAACCCCTGAAAAAGCACTTAAACATTTTTTTTAGGGGGGGACTATCATAGCTCTTCTAATGAAATCCAATGCCTATTTGAAAAAAAAAACAATGTAGAAATTTATTGATGGGTTTTTTGGGGGGAATCTTCTAATGAAATCCAATGCCTCTTTGAAAAAAAAACAATGTAGAAATTTATTGATGAGTTTTCATTAAATGCAGCGGCTGATGCTCAGGATCAGGGAGGATCACTGCCATAAACTAGAAGATGGAACATCTGATGGAAATGATGAAATTTATCGAATCTGGCAGGTATAACGTTTCTGCACACTGTTCATCAATCACTGCTCATTTTATGAAGGCTTGTCTGCTCTGTTTTTGTGTTTCTAGTGCGCTTATGATCATATGTAGCTAATTCTTGGTACCTTTCCAAGTACATCAGCTCATCAGCAACTCTTCTGAGTTTTATGAATATGGGAATGGGAATATTATGACCTTTTCTTTTTATGTTAGATTACATTTGCCTCAAATAAACCTAGCACTTTCCTTTGATTTTCTTGGTGATTTGACTGCATTGTTGTAGTCTTACGCAAAAAAATGGGTCAGGATGTTGGAGACAAGCTCTCTTTCTTTTATTGGACATGTGATAAGAAGATGGTGCCGTGGAGATCAAGGAAACAAAACCCCAATTATCAGGATTAGCTTTCTAACGTGGGGAAGGCTAAGATTTCTTGTATGCTTGATGATTAGCTTCTGTTAGTGAGTAAGCATTAGGCTTTGTTAGAGAGTTAATTAGCTTTCTGTTAGTGTGTTGCAAGGATAAGCATTAGGCTTTGTAGGTCCTTTAATTTCGGTATTGAAGTCACAAAATGGGTTTGTATATAACTCATACATGAGAATAAAGAGAACAAGCATTATTAGCCTGTCATATCTGTGGTTTGTTCTCACCCTGAGAGAATAATCTTTTCTATTACAATTCCATAGCTTTGATTGGGACCTATCAACACGCGGATAACAAAATAACATTATTGAAGCAAAATCCTTCTTTTGAGGAAAATCCTAGTGCAAACAATTCATAAAATGTTTTTATTCCACTTTTAACCGGGTTTTATTTGATATTTTGATTGTTATACTGTGGGTGTATGACAGGAGGAGCTTGATTGGAATGAAGCATTGATTAAGTGTTATGTAGGAAGAGAGGTACATCTCACAAAACGTTGCCCCACAGGTTTAAGAAATTCATTATTGATTCACTTGTCGTAGATGTTTTATCTTTTCTTTCTCCCCTCAAGTAAAACGAAGATATCCAATTTCTGCGAATTCTTAATGGTTCCTAAACACCAGTGGTCAACTTCCAGCCACACTTCACTTTGTATCTTCTTATACTTAGTTTTATCTTTTTCAGGCTTTGTGGCTTCATCGTCGTTTCCTCTCCTTGTCTTGGATAAGGCATTTCACAACTAATCTTGGTGACACATCTAACTACCGTGTATGTAAATCCAGCGTAAATGCTGACATTGGTATCTTTATGGATAATGAGTTGCATCTCGCAAATTCCTGCTCAACAATACCCGATAATGAGTTTGAGGATTTTCAAGCACAGGCAATATATTGCGCAACTTACATATTATGGCTGACAAAGGTAGTAAGTAGTGTGTCTTCACTTTCACATTTTGCAACTGTTTAAATGGCCTTTCTCAAATTGGTTGAGTTCTAACACAACTTTGTTCTTTCACCAGCAAATCTCCGATTCCCAGGGAATTGAGCTCCAAGAAAAGCCAAATCTTGGAAGCCTGAAGACCGTGCTGAATATGGCATGTCCTGAAAGATCATTTCTTTCGGACATCTCAACAGGGATAACTGGGAAGTGTGACGAGGGTTTGAAGGAGAACAGATATCAACTTCGATAGATAAATCTGTTATACAGTGTTTGGACCATATTCTTTCTACGTTGCCCAGATGGTAACTGTTGTATGCTCGAGTTGGGACTTGAATCCAGTGTTCTAATCCTTTTTGCTTCACGAGTCTACTGGCGTGAAGCATGTGAATCCTCAAGTCTTGAACTGTAGTCTGTGTTCTGTCTTCTCGACCTAGCAACTCCAGGGAAAAACTGAATTATTATAGGCCGGCACGCTATATAAAATGCGGGAGTGCAAAACCCAGCCAGATTGCCAACTATTGCCTTCCAAGCTTCCATATGTGATCATAACTACGGCAAATCCTGCTATGCCTTCTCCTAAACGGGAAGCCATTCCAAACGCAATGCCTCTTTTTTTGTTAATCTTTTCAGAGTTCTGCGTCTTTGGGAGAGGTTTTCATTGGATTTTGGAAACCACGTAATGCCATTACCAAACTAACATCCAAACTCAATGACTAAGACGTTGCATGTGTGGTGTATTCGTCTCCCTTTTTTCTTGAAAATCAGTGTTCGACTCCTGTTTATCTTATTTTAAAACAAAAACAAGTCATTTAAAAAGAAAAATTGTTTTGCTTTTGAAACAAAACAGTATTCTTGATTTTAGACAAAACCACAATCACCTATTATGTGATTCATTTTTTTAATTAAATTAATAACTTTTTTCATTTTTTTTTAAATTACACATCAAATATACTTGTGGTTTTGCATAATTCTATTTCAAAATATTTTTATATATATCATCGGTTTTATTAAAATGATGTGTCTATATATATTATCATCCTATTCAACTTTTTCTTAAAAACAAGTAAGAATTACTTTTATAAAAATATGTTCACATGTTATGTAAATTTAAGAAGTCATAAATTGTTTAATATTAAAAAAATATTTTTAATGCAGTCCTTTTTTAGACCGTTTAATATTGTAGTTTCTGTTTTTGCCAAAACCTTTCCATCTCCTGAGCCAGGGCATTGTGGATTGGGGGTGGTGGGAGACCAAAGAAAATGTAATGACATGATGTTTACGATTATATTTGAGAATATCATGTTTTTTTTAAAAAAAAATTATTTAAAAATATATTAATTTTTTTAGCATTAACATATCAAAACAATTTAAATAAAAAAAATTTAAATTTTTAAAAAACATGCAAATTATAACTATAACAACTCAAGTAACATGTAACTTTTTCTTTTTCTTTTTTTAATACCATAAACAAAAACAACCATCTGTATCCTTTGGGGCTCTGGGACATCTACGACCAATCATCCTAAGACCTTGCACCCATGCTGTCCCTTATCCATAACGTACGCACTGTAATCCCATTGACAAACTACATCCTTAAAATTGCTGTGCAAGACTCAGATGTCCGAAACACATTCACAGACAATCGCCAAAATTTCAAGTTTCTCTCTTTTTCCTTGTAAATTTACAGGTACTCTCTATACTTCTCTGCCTAGCTAGTTCTTTTGCAAAATGATAATTCATGAACATTGAACGAAACCATTGACATGACAACATTTTCCACTGAGCTTATCTCTCACAATTATAGCTTTCCCTTCACTAGCAAACATCTAAAACCTTCTTTACTTTCACTTCAAAGCAATGTAGTTAGCTGCATTAACCCTAACCATAATGCCACTATCCACCACCTAGGAAACCAACCAAAAGTAAGGAGTGTTTTACCTGAAACAAGACCAGCCCTTGCTTTATCTTATGATTTCGAAGAAACCCATTTGATGAGATTGCTTAATAGGTCTTGTAAAGCAGGCAAGTACAGTGAGTCCCTCTACTTTCTTGAGTGTATGGTTGCTAAAGATTATCAACCTGATGTTATTTTGTGTACTAAGCTCATTAAAGGGTTTTTTAATTCAAGAAATATAGACAAGGCTACTAGGGTGATGGGCATTTTGGAGAAGCATGGTAAACCTGATGTTTTTGCTTATAATGCAGTCATTAGTGGGTTTTGTAAGGCTAATCGGATTGAAAGTGCAAAAACAGTGCTTGATAGGATGAAAAGAAAGGGATTTTCGCCGGATGTTGTAACTCATAATATAATGATTGGGACTTTTTGTAGTAAGGGAAAGATTGATTTGGCTTTAAAAGTTTTTGAAGAATTGTTGAAAGATAACAATTGTAAGCCAACTCTTATTACCTACACGATTTTGATAGAGGCGTACATTCTTGAAGGTGGAATTGATGAAGCTTTGAAGCTTTTGGATGAGATGTTATCAAGAGGGCTTGAACCAGATACATTTACTTACAATGTAATAACTAGGGGGCTGTGCAAAGAGGGGAAGGTTGATCGAGCTTTTGAGTTTGTTAGGACCTTGAATTCTAGGGGTTGTAAACCAGATGTGATTACATATAATATATTGTTACGAGCATTGTTGAATCAAGGGAAATGGGATGAAGGGGAGAAATGGATGAGTGAGATATTTTCAAGAGGTTGTGAGCCTAATGTTGTTACATATAGCATCTTGATTAGCTCTCTGTGTCGTGATGGGAAAATTGAGGAATCAGTGAACTTGGTGAAGGTTATGAAGGAGAAGGGTTTGACTCCGGATGCTTATTGTTATGATCCATTGATTGCTGCTTTCTGTAGAGAGGGAAAATTGGATATGGCAATTGAGTTCTTGGATTGCATGATCTGTGATGGTTTTTTGCCAGATATTGTGAACTACAATACAATAATGGCCGCTCTTTGTAAGAATGGAAATGGTGATCATGCTGTGGAAATATTTGGAAAGCTAGATGAAGTGGGTTGTCCTCCAAATGTCAGTTCTTATAACACAATGTTAAGTGCATTGTGGAGTTCTGGAGACAGATATAGAGCCTTGGGAATGATATCACAGATGCTTAGCAAAGGAATTGACCCAGATGTGATAACTTATAATTCACTCATTTCGTGTTTGTGCAGAGATGGAATGGTGGATGAAGCTATTGGGCTGTTGGCAGACATGCTAAGTGGAAGGTTCCAGCCAAATATAGTCAGCTATAAAACTGTTCTTCTTGGGTTATGCAAAGCACATAGAATTGATGATGCTATTGAAGTGCTAGCAGCAATGATTGAAAATGGTTGCCAGCCAAATGAAACTACTTACACGTTGTTGATTGAAGGTATTGGTTTCTCTGGATCAAGAACTCAAGCAATGGAGTTGGCTAATTCTCTTTACATTATGAATGCTATTTCTGAAGATTCATTCAAACGTTTGAACAAGACCTTCCCTTTGCTTGATGTTTACAAAGGCTTCATTTATTCGAACTAGTTTCTGGTGTTCTTGGATGGCTAATGACCATATCAGATGTTCTGAAATCTGGTCTGTGTCTTCTTTGTATGGCCTTAAACTTACAAGGAACAAAAGGCAATAAGGATTTCTGCAACGAGACACCTGATGTCTTGCATATTTTCATGGTATTTTGAGGAAAAAGCATTTGTCACTGGTTTGTTGAGACATAACATTAGAATCCACAGTCGCAGAAGTGACCTATCAGGTACAACATAAGAGCTTGAGCCTTAAGGTGATCTTCTGTATTCTTTGGACTAACCTGCCACATTCTACCTTTAACGCCAGTAATTTGAAGAGAAGATTCATGTCTTGAAGAAAGAATACAAGAGAGCAATACTGTAAATTGTAACATGTGTAGATTTCTCTTTCTGTACTCAACAGGGGATTTTTACAGAATGTGCTGGTTACAAGCTTAAGCATTTGTTCTTCGAACTTGTACCTGATTTTTCTTATTATCCTATCAGGAGGAAACTCGATAGGTTCCTAGTCCTTGTTTCTATTTTACCCATTTAAATAACATGTTTTTATACATGATGAGCAATTTCTTCTGACCAAGTACCTTCACGTTTTCTTCTTCTTCTTCTTCTTCTTCTTCTTCTTCTTTTTGTGGGGGAGGGGTGGGGGGACTAGAACTACATGGATTGATATGATTCTGATGATTAGTGATGGGGAAAAAAACTTATTTACAGGCATTATTGCATTGCCAATAAAGGCTAGTTTTCAGCAAATCCAAAGCCTAAATTTCGCGTGCCTTACTTTCTAATCAAAATGTACTCTCGACAAAAAGCACCGCCATTCAATTGGATTCCTAGAGCAATGACAAACCAGTGGCCTGCAGTATGCTTTAGAGGATTGTTGCTTCTTCTCTGTTGGTTATTCATTTGCCTATAGAAGACCGGTTACTTGTGGTAAAAGGGAGCAGACAACTGCTTGCTTATTGGATATTGACAGTCTTCATTTTTTTTCCATTTCTTTTTTAAGTATTGGTCAACTGGAAGATGTTAAATCATTTGTTGAATACAAGCCAAGAAAGACTTTGTACTTACTGAAGAAGGATGGATGCGATGTCGAAGCAGAAAGCAAATTTTGCTTACATAAAGAGTGGATGCCTGGATATGTTTTTGAGGATACTGAAGATTCGAGGCTGAACAATGTTGAAAAGATGGCATCTATTCTAGGAAAACTGTTGTGATCAATCATTATGCTTTGGTGTTGGTGACTGTCACTGTTAGTCTTGCTGAGATTCTATGGTTTTCTCTTGCATTTCCATTGTCAATGTAGTGCTTTAGTGATGTTGTGATTTACAAATGAATTTTGTAACAAGTTTTGATAGCAGTAAGAGTTCCCTATTATAGTGAAGCGCATGCCAAGAATTTTGCCAATCCATGTTGTGAGGAATCGATAGCATTCATTGTTTTTGTGTTTTTACGTGTTTGATATTGTGATAGTTTTTATAATTATAATTTGAAAAAAAATTGTTTTATAAAAAGTATTTTCTATTGAAATTGATTTGATATTTATATATATTTGGTTAAAATTACGGTTAAAATTGACGATTGAATAAAAAATAATTTAATATGTTTGGTTAAACATGCTTTTTAAATTGAGATTATAAAATAACTAAAAAAGATATATATTAATATTGATGGTTTTTAATTTAAATATTGTAGATTTAACTACCACTGTTACATTATAAAATAAATAATACTTTATATCAAATATTTTTTATTGTTCCATTAACTTATCTACAATTTCATCACGTATGAAATTCATCTTATAAGAACTATAATTTTCATAATTTTTTGAACGTGCAATAAAATCAGGCAAAATATCATCAGAAACAAAATTAAAATTAAAATTACAATCTCTTTATAATTTATACAGTGTCATTGAATAATATTAAACACTAATTTTATGAGTAAAACACAATTAAAAAAAATTCCAATAAACATTAAAAATATTGTTCATGTGAGAAGTAAAGACTGGCGAGTGAAGTCGGCACTGTTCATAAGTGAACAGCTTAAGAAGGAAAGGAGAAGCAAATTAATATTGATTTCTGCTAACCAGCATTCCGAACATGAATTGTGGTAGATTCCACACAGTAAATAATGTTTTGTATTTTACTAAAGCAAATGTAGAAACAACCACGTAAACAAAAACAAACGTAGTCTTATCAATTCATCATCTATTTTTTTTATACATGCATTCAGAGCATAGCCAAGATCAACTTGAAATGTTAGGTGCAGTCCTGCAGATGATAAATTTTATTTTCTGAAGGAATCTAATTTATTTTTTTTATTTGTTATTGAACCATAACATCACCAAGAATTTGTCCCGTGCAGTGTAAAATCATGTTGGACTGTTCTGTAATTGATTATCAATTCGATAAGCTAGGGCTGTATATCTTCTTTAGTTTTGGCTTGTGAAAGATGGTGAAATCCCAATGGCGACTGGCGACTGGCGACTGTCAAATTTGCATCAGGTTGCTCAATTAGCAACTGAACACGATGATTCCACACGAGAAGAAAGATTGTTCATGGACATTATTACATGCTAAAATTAAAGGAGGATACCCTTTGTGATTATATCAATCGTCCATATACCAGCATGAAAGATACTCATTGAGTCACAACACTAGATATTAGCAAAATCATCAAGGTTCTGTTCCCTTTTGTTGATATGCTTTATCACCTTTGAACTGTGAGCAGAATTGGTTTTTGTGATGTCGAAATTTCTTTTATGGCACACCAGCTTTTGCAAGCACACCCACTTCAGCAAGTACATAAACATTATACATGTAATGTAAATTGAATACATGCTCACACATTCTGTGCTCGCTTGTCTAACAATTTTGAACCTGCAGATGAACCAGGCTGTTGTTAGCATTCAAGGAGTGGATGTGCAGCTCTGTGGAGTCAATTTTCTAGAATTCTTGGTACACATAATTTCTCAAGTTATTTCATCTTATGATCATGTTGTTTCAGCCGTGTTAATTCATCTTATTTTCTTAATTTTTGGTACACATAATTTTCTTTCCTTGAAAGCCTCGTGTTGTACTTCCATAAAAGAAAGAAATAAAGCACAGAAAAAAGGAGGCAATGCATCTAAACATCTTTGTGCGGATGAACAACTCAAATTGCTTGAGAGCTACATATGTTTCCATTGTGCAAATGAGCTGTTTAGAATAATAAGACGTATCACGTAATTTTACAACTGCTTAGTTTAACATCAATATAAAGGGGCTTAAAAAAAAGGGTAAAAAGGTACCACCAACACACCCATCTAAGGTGGCATGTTGCTTCGGGCGTCACAAGATGTCATCACACTTACTTGTGCAATATGCTCTTCTTCGAAAGCTTTGGTTTCTTATGATTGTGGTTCTGCCACGGTTAAAAGAAACAAGATTTCAACTTGAGAAAACGCCAGAGGTAATGGAAGAAGATGTACTGATTAAAAAAAAAAACAAGAAAATATACCTTGTGTCTATCTACTGCTCCATAATCTGTCCTCTCCTTCCAGTTGCTCTTCCGTAATTTGATGGGCCGATTTCCAACATATTTACCTGAAATCAAGGTTAAGAACAGCATCAACATGCTAACACAGCTCAATCCATTAAGATTTTAATATTAAAGGACAAAAAAATATTAGTTAATTTCATCACTAGGAAAAAGGAATTAAAAAACTGAAGGAAGATCAATTCAAGATCTACCTGAATTCAATAACCAAGGATCGACAATGCCCAGTGATCACCAGGTACTTACAAAAGATTAACTAGTTTGATTTCAAATATGACAAGTATCTCCTTTTCCCAATACAAAAGCTGGGTGATAAAATTATAAATTATTAAGCAAGATGCAACGTCTTCTCCTCATTAAATGTTTTGTTCAGTGGCTGAAAGCTGATCACTTACCCATTGCAAAGTTAAAAGTTACTAAACAACCACCCTTCAGCCACCTTGTTATATTGAAAGCGAAATAACAAAGCCACTGAGGTCAGAGGTGTCTATAAAATGGCCCAAACACCCCCACCCCTTTTCTCTTCCTCATAACATAAACAGAGACAACTGCTCAGACCAAAAAAAAATTGAGAGACTAGCTGACTCACCATTCATCTCCTTAAGTGCAGCAGCTAGGTCAGTAGGGTTGGCAAAGCTAACAAATCCATAGCCCTTGGTCTTGCCACTCCGCTTATCCCTGACAACCTATTATGTGAGAAAGCACAACAGCATATGCATATAAGGTAACCGTTACAGCTTCCAAAAAAAATAGAAATAAAAACCAGAAGGAAAGGGCAAGAAACAGAAACACCCAAAACATGATAGCAAATGCATGCTGGGTGCCGATGCACAGGCACACAGAAGAAACATGCATTTTCAACATAATCACAGCCCAATTCCCCAGCCAACCACGGGCATTGCAGATGAGGTAACAAGGACTAAACTGAAACAAGCAGAGGCAGAGCATCATGAATCAAGTCCCCAAGAACATGACTAAGATTAGTAGGTTATTTCAACAGCCAAACTTCTATGAAAAACCTCCTTTTTAGACTCGTACCACAAGGGAATTTCAGAAAATTGAAGTCCTTATGGAGATCATTGCAAGTAAATGCAAAAAATCTACATTGAATACAACTAGCCAGGCCTAAATCAATCCAGATACTGCTCATTTCAGATGAATCTCTGAAAGACTTTATTAGATTGCTCCATCATACTAATAAGACAATAAATTCCACATAAATCAGTTCAAGAGAAAAATAGCGAAGCAGATACAGGTTGCTTGGTAACTGAACCAAAACTACTAAACCCAGGCACTCTGGAGAACCTAGTCAGATCTATTGACAGTACCAGACCTTCAAAAATTCATCATCTTATCAAGATCAACTCAAACAGAAAAACATCTAGGGAAAAGCACCTGCATGCTTAGAGGTTATGGAAATTTTGTGGCGAGCAAAAGATCCTGAAACTCAGGTTTCTAACGAAATCAGCACATGGAGCCCACTTAAAATTTTTAATGGGTTACTAACCTGACTCCAACTTGTTCAGATCAAGAAAACCAGCAATACGACTCACTTAGTCTGTGAGTTACGTGAAAAATAACCTACACAAGCTCCAGATGTCAATTCCAGCTGTCCACATCCAATATTTAATGATCAAACCTGACTTTGTCTATCCTGGATATATCGCACCCAGAAAACAAAATATTTAAAAAACAACAGGTTTAAAATCCTTGCTATCAACATATGACCTAACATATTGACTCTGTAATTTTAGAACAAAACGGGAAAAAGAATCTTAGATTATTGCATCAATTTGCAACTTGAAGGTAATTCACATGATCAAGATGTCCAAGCAATATGTAGATTGTAGACAAAGCCTACCTTAGTACACAGAAAAATACACCTCTGTGCGCTTCAAAGAAAAATCTGAACAGGAAATGGCAAGGTTTCACAGACAAGGCAAACAATACAAAAGAAATCAAGAAATGGAGTGAGACAGCAACTTACTCTGGCCAAGTTAAAAGAAGGAAACCTCGAAAATGCTTTTGAAAGAACATCATCATTCACCTCATTACCGAGATCACCACAAAATACGCGGTAGTCATCTGTAAACAGCACAATTAGAACACCTTAGATAAGAAACACATGAAATACAGTGAAGAGTGAACAAAATCAATATCAACGAAATAAACATTTTATAAGAATGTTTACTTTATTAAAAAGCTCAAAAAAACAAGATTGGGTTAACATACTTTCAGGCCATTCTGCAAGAGTTGGATCCTCCCATGTCAGGCCAGCAGCTTTACGAGGAACTGCTTTCTTTTTAGTTTCTGCTTTATGTTCAATCTCACTACTCGCAAGGGCTGCTTTTACACCCTCAAGTGCTTCAGGTGTAATCGTTTGTGCATCCCTTTGAAATAATTGTTGCGCCTGTTCAAAGACACTACAAAATCATTCACCCTGAAAAGCAACACAAACAAATGCACTTGCGGATACATAATAAGACAGTCTAATCAAATCATTAAAATAAAAGAAAACATCAAACCAAAATCAATCCATGGATATAGCAGCCCAGATTAAAAAGATAAATTATCATTTCAAATTTTCGTTTTTCCAACAATATCAATTCTGAACCAATTAAAATATAATCTATCTTATAATCACAAATTCACATCTCAATTTTCACATTACCACAAAAAAACCCAATTAAACCCTAAAATTACCCAATTTCCCCGAAACCCAAAAAAACCCACTTCAAAATACACTACAACAAACTTTACACAAAACAATTTCACAACCATGACCAAATCACTCAATATCAAAGAACCTTAACCAACATCAATAAAAAAAAAAAATTCCCAAATACAGCAAATACATATACAATTGCTGACCTGCTGGTACTGGGGGAGAGAGTAAACGGGTCCAATCGGGGCAGGCGGGTAAACGGGCGCCATAACGGTAGGAGGTGAGGTGACATATGGTTTTGGGTAAGGGTCCGATTGCTGTAGGTGAAAAGGGGTAGGGAAATACGTGCCGTTTGCTGCTGTTGCAGATGTTGCGGATGCTGCGTATGTGAATTGCTGTGAAGTTGATGAAGATGGAGGGATCGACATTGGTCTTAGGGATTGAACGAACTGGTTGTCGTTTGTATGTATTCACGGGATTGATAGAGCTGGAGGATTTTTGTGTTGGTTGGATTTGAGAAAAGGAAACTTCGGGGGATTTACTTGCTTTATTTATTTATTTGATGACGTGGATTTTCTAACTGGCTAAAGTCATGATCGGTCCTTCAACTCTTAAAAATCACAAGTTAAGAAAAATTAACATATACTAGAATTATCTTGACATTTCACTATTACAGTGGCATTTCAGTCTGGCGATGAATAATTAAAATGACAAATATAGACTTAATTAAGAATTAGGCACCTTGAAATGCCATCAACATATGACCTAACAATTAAATGATAAATATTAGGTCATACTAAAATTATCTTGACATTTCTAAAACCTTAGATTATTGCATCAATTTGCAACTTTTTAGATAATTTATTTTTTTTAATTTTATCATTTAATATTAAACTAATTAAAAATTAAATTTTATAATTTGTTTTAGTTTATGCTCTACGAGGTTATCTTGATTTTATAACTTGGATTATGTGGTTTTATGTGTCATATTTTTAATTGATTTTTTTAATTTTATTATTATTAATTAAGAATTGAGTTTTATAATTTATTTTAATTTATTTTCTATAAGGTTATCTTGATCTCATGATCCATGTTTGATAGGTAACATAGGTTGACTTGGCTTATTTTTTTAGTTGATTTTTTTTAATTTCATCATTCAATATTAAATTGATTGAGAATTGAGTTTAATAAAAAAAAAATGATTTGTTTTCTATTGAATTATTAGTGTCTCGTGAACTAGGTAGTTGAATTACTAAGTTAACTCAAGTTGATTCGAGTCGATCTAATATGCTGTTTTAATATTTATATATATATAAAAAAATATCATCTTGATTTTTTTAGTCAAATTATATTTTGATCGATCATATATATTGTTTTTTAATCTATCAACTAGTTCATATCAGTTTAATTTTTATATAATTTAATTTTTTTAAAACATATATATTAACAATATCTTTTTATATATAAAAAAATTATTTCAACCTTTAGTACAAAAAAACAATTATCTAGTACCAACCAAATGGTTTTTTTATTAGAGAAATCTAATATATATAATTCTCACAAATAATTTATGTGCAGGATTGCGGGGTACGGGTTAATTCATGCACCAACGGTTTTAGAGACCATTTGATATTATTATTATTATTATTATTTGCATTGTATATCATAAATAATTTGTAGAAGCAAACCTTGATTTGTAGAAGTAAAAATAATAGCAAAAACGATCACAATATACACGCATATATGGCTCTACTTCTAGCAAATGGTGCTGACCAAGGAGTTAAAAGCACTACAAGAATCTACATCTAAGTTGACAGTATAATCTGACAAGGTTGTTCAATTGGTTAGCTGAGCCGAGCATGTCTTTGTTTCTCTCTGCATTTCTTGACACATCTAACACGAAATTTTAACTACACGAGTTATCACGTCACGAGCTCAGAAGGCATGGTTATCTTCAGACGATGATCTTTATTTCAGGACTGGCTACTCTGAAAAGTTGTTTCTGACTGGTTATGGGTTTTCTTGATCTTCGAAATAATGCAGTGAGGTAAGCCTGCTTAAGCTTCCCTCCAAAATCATTGCGTAGCTTCTTCAACTTACCGCCTGGCTCTTCTTTTCTTTCTTTCATTTTTAAGGCGTGTGAAAGCATTTCCACTGGTGACAAACCATTGATCGGAAGTTCAACCCATGGTAGCAAAAACCGGCAAAATAACCACCGAGAGGACAGAAACGTTGCACTTGCTTTTGGAGGGGTGCGCCAGGCCACTGCAGCAGTGGAACGCAGAGGCGACGCTCGAGAACGCCAGCAGCAAGCTGCTGTTACAGGCCCTCACCCTAGAAAAATAAATTTAATATCGTGTGGGCCATTGGCCCACGTATCAGATATTAAACTGATAAGAACAGATACTACACTTGATCTTAGCCAAAAGGCCGAGAAAGGTATGAGCTTCTTCTTGGGCACGAGCTGGTTTTTATACTTGAGTTTTTGGTCCAACCCTTCACTTCTTTGTCGATGTGGGACGTCAAAAACAGGCCTCGAAGCAGGACAATAAAGTGCAGCCTCGTTCCCTGTACTCAGCGTGGTGGGTTTTTCAACACCACTATTATTCTTATTTCTCCATGACACAAAATACAGACTTGACAAGTTAAGATTTATCATTGCCAAATCTCAGCAGGTGGTCTTCCCAAGCCCCGGAGAGCATTACCTAGCTCTGCTTTGAAACTGTGAAGAGGGGGCCGAAGCTTGAGCTATTATGGTATCAATGATCTACTCTTGGATCCATTCATCTGTATTAACAAGATGCTCGTGGGATTCATTCAGGATTGTGATCGTGGTGCTGTAAGATCGATAAACTTTTTATCTCACAAACATCATTTTTCAACGAAGGGCCAAGAATTTCATAGTCCCAGTTCAAGATAGACGAATACAAGGCGTATGTTTAGCAGATAAGAACAGGAAGAAAAGAAGAGGGGGCTGAAGCTTGAGCTATTATGGCATCAATGATCTACTCTTGGATCTATTCATCTGTATTAACAAGATGCTCGTGGGATTAATTCAGAATTGTGATCGTAGCGCTGTAAGATCGATGAACTTCATCTCCCAAACATCATTTTTCAACCAAGGGTCAAGAATTGCGTAGTCCCGAATTATCTGGTTGTGTTTCACAGATAGGAATAAGTAATTGACTCGAATCAGGCTGGTAGCTCATCATCTAATTTTCACTAGAATTGGGCAGGGGCCGCGACTTGCGCAGCCCCCTCTACCACAAATTTTGACGTAGGCTCTCCCTCTTGGGGAGACCTTAAACCAGCACCCCTCCGGCGTGCAATGGAGGTCACTGCTCTAGACCATGGGCATTCTTGATCACCCATTGATCCCGTCCAGGTAAGTATGTTTTACCTCGCCGTGGGTTCCTTATTTATACACGGCACACTCGTCTGGCCTCTTGTTTTTCCTCCATGTGGGATAGTTAAGTAGAACGCGAAGCTAGGTCTCCTTTCGACCCTGCTGCACCTTGACAAATCTTTCTTGCTCCCAAGTTTGATTTATTGACTGGGAATCAAAACTAACAGTAAGATTTTACTTGGGACTGGAGACTTGATTTCGAGTTGTGAAGCTAAACACTGCTTCTCCACAAATACAGAATGGAGGACCAGACTAGTCTATCATCTCTCTCAGGGATCAAGTGTCAACGAATTAATGGAAGATATATGTTCCTAAGCTTTACAGGATTACTGTAATGAATTGTCACATTCTGGAAGAGTAAAAAACAAAACAAAAAAAATTATCCTCAGTGGTGAGAAGCTTAGCTTTCAAATTATATGGTTTTCAACGTGGCATCCAAATCTTGATAATTAAATAGATATATTTTTTTTCTAAAATTAATTAATAGTACGGGTGTAATATGAATTTGTATAAATTTTATATATAAATGGCTTTTATTAAAAAGTGTGTATTATAGGATAATATAAATTATAATTTAAAATCTTACCTAAGGATTTAAGTTTTTTATTTGAGATGGTTATTTGATAAATAAATTTGATTTTTATTTCGAAATTCACAACTTCTACCAGTATTTCTTTGACCTTTTGTTTTGTTTTTTTTATTTTTTTATATTTTTTTGTAAGGAAATTCATAACTTCTACCAATATGCCATGACATTCCATTCCTAGCTTGTGTTTTTTATCACGTTGCTTAATTTGGATAGATTTTTTTTTTATGAAAAAGCTTGGGTATGATTGGGATTATGGTTGCAGTTGCGGTTCAAAGTGTTTTTCACTTAAAAATACATCAAAATGATATTTTTTTATTTTAAAAAAATTATTTTTGAGATCAGCATATCAAAATGATTCGAAAATATTAAAAAAAAATTAGCAAAAAAAAATTTAATTTTTTAAAAACACGAGTTTGACTGCATTTCCAAACGATCATTTAGTCGGTCAATCAATCTATCAATAAAATTTAAGAATTAGATCCACCATATGAACCATATGTGGATAAATGGAATAGCTTAGAACCTGCCAGGGACATTAAAATTAGGTATTGTAAAATCGTATCTACCATGAATTGAGTGAAATCTTGTAATTATCCAGGAAACTTCATATTAATATTATATTTATCATACTCTTTTTAGATGCGGTTTAACATTAGTAGAGTCAAATTATCAATATTATCTCAAATATTTTGGTAAGATTTAAAGAGTTATTAATTTTTTTTTAGATTGTTTTTTTCGTAAGTTTCTTTTTTTTTATTAACGTGGATATTCAGGTCAGTTTGTGCGCGCCTCAACTAATCTCATGATCTCTAAAGTTAATGACCATGTAAGTCTCTAGTGGTTATCATATTAGCAACCACAAGATTCGAACATGTGGTGATAAGTTGATAGTAATAATATATTTAGCAGTTGTATGAACACAAGCTTTACAATTGAACTAGTTACATGACCCGCGCGATGCCGCGGGTTAATTTTTTATATATAAAAAATACTAAAAAAAAGCTAAGATCTAAAAGTGTTAGGTCTTTCTACAAAGCTATACTAAAAAATCTTGGGTTTGGTTGTAACGCCTGACCCAAAAGTAATTTTAATAATAACATTAAACTTGCATGACCCAGTAGGTCTAGCTACAATACCAGATCTGATAGCCTTGGATGCAAATCTGGTTGCAACGTCGTGTCATAAAAGTGTGATAATTAAATAAATTAATTAAAAAGAAAAAAAACCCAATAGAAAGAAAAAAAACTAATGAAGAAAAAGAAAAAAAAATCTGAATTAACCAGGTTAACTCGTCAAATCTTGGATTCGTGTCGTGAAAGTTTGATAACTAAATATAAAAAAAAAAATTGACGGCTTAACCCAGAATTAACTAGGCTAACCCATTAAACCAGGTTACTTGTCAAACTCGGGATCTGTGTCATGAAAGTTTGATAACTAAATAGAAAAAAATTGAACATTAACAACCTAAATTAAACGAAAAAAATTAATTAAAAAGAAAAAAAAAACAAAAGACATAAGCATGTTAGGAATGAGGAAAAAGAAAAAAAATCTGAATCAATCGAGTTAACCCGTCAAACCTGGGATTCGCGTCATGAAAGTTTGATAACTAAATAGAAAAAAAAATCGACAGGTTAAACGAAAAAAATTAACAAACTAAACTAAACGAAAAAAATTGATTAAAAAGAAAAAAAGCAAAAAAACAAATTTCAGGTTAACTCGTCAAACCTGAGATCCGTATCATGAAAGTCTGATAACTAAATAAATTTTTTTTTTCACATTAACAAACTAAATTAAACAAAAAAAAAATTATTAAAAGAAAAAAAACACAAAGAAAAAAGAAAAAAAAAACAACCCATAAAGGCATAAAAAAAATAAACAAAAACATGGAAATATTTTTTTAAAAAAAAAAAAACTTTCAGTCACTAATGTATAGAAGGCATGGGAAAGCTACAGTGTTTTCCCCCACATATTTTAGAGTATTCTATACTATATAATATCCATATCTCTACAGGAGGTAGACCCGTTTAACAATTGTACAAGTATTGCATTTTTTTTTTGGTTGATAATTAACAAAAATATTAAAAGATGTAGGTTTTCACTGTATTCCCGTGCCATGTATATACAAACAAAGAGCATTAATGCTCTATTTTGTTTTATTTTATTTTAGTTATCCAATATTTTTTTTCTTCGATTGCATTATTTTATAATCAAATTAATGACTTAATTTCTTATAGTTTATTGCAGCAAGGCACAATTTATTTTATAATCAAATTAATGACTTAATTTCTTATAGTTTATTGCAGCAAGGCACAATTAAAATCAGAAGATTAAAGTGTAAAACATCATAAAATAACGTGGTTTATCTAAAACTCCATACGGAAAAAAAAATTGTTCCCTGTTTCCCTTTCTCTTATGTCACAAGCCTTTTAGTTTTTGAAGTTTTATTTTAGTTTAAAATTTTATTTAACTTATTTTTCTAGTTTATAATTCAAGAGAGAGAAGAAAAAGTCATCAAAAAACAATAAAAAATGCAGAAGGTTATTGTTGGTCATATTCTGACCATGAAAAAATTTATTTTTCATGTTAACAAGTTTTATTGAGGTGTTTGTTATCATTTATCTTGCCAGTAAAAATAGATTAGGGTTGAGAGGGGATTTTATTTTCAATTTAATTTTGTATTTTTAGAAAACTAAGGGGTGTTTTGAGTTCATTTATTCACATTAAAAAGATACTTAATAGGTATTTTTAGGTGGAAATATGTTGAAAAATAAGATTTTGAATAGAAAGCCTTAACCTGATTTTTTAATTGTTTTCTAGTGGTCGAAAACTGGACAAGAAAAAGACATTTCTTCTATTTTTATTTTTTAAAAAACAAAAAAAATGACACGTTTTTTTTTTTAGCTAGATATAAAAAACCAAGAAAAGGCCAGTCATGTAAGCCTGATTTTTTTTTTAAATGGGCTAGGCGCTAGCCTTTTTTAACTTTAATTTTTTTTAATTCAAATTCAAATTATATATATATATAGGATGCCCAACCTAGAGGGTATTCAATTTTGATTTGCTAGGATAATGAAGGCCAAAGACACCAAAGTGGAGATTGTGAGGGAGAACCCTGCTGGTAAAGCTCCTTTTAAGGCCGGGACACAAGGAAGAATTCGTGGTCTATGTGTGACCTCTGACGATGCTCCCGTCATGAATAAAAATGGATTATAGAAAGGAAATAATCCAAATCCCAGAAGACCTCCAACTAAACTAGAAAAAAAAAAAAAAAAACTCAAGTGCCACGAAATACTGACAATTCCGTTTATATATTTCATACCAAAATATTCATTTTTGTTAGTTTGATAATAATTGTATTTTCGGAGTAGTTTACGTATCAATCGATACCAAAGTTCTATTTATTTTTGTGTTTTAAAAGTGCTTTTTAAAAAAATTATTTTTATTTTATTTTTTCTTTACTTTAAATTAATTTTTTTTTGATGTTTTTAGATCATTTTGATATGCTGATTTTAAAAATAATTTTTAAAAACTAAAAAATATATTATTTTGATATATTTTTAAGTGAAAAATATTTTGAAAAGCAACGATAACCACACTCCCAAATATGTTCTGAGATTTTGGATGACTTCAATGAAATTCGCAGTACAGTGGTTTTGGATTTAAATATTTTTTTTTTTTAAAAAAAAAACCCTTCTTGACTAATAGAATACCCTATTTGAATTATTGAAATCATAGTTTTGAAACTCGGCCCCGCGGGTCGATCCGGGCTGGAACCGGGTTAGGTTGATAAAAAAAATAGGAAAAGTCATGACCCGGTGAGACCTGGTCGACCCGGCAGGTTGACCCGGTCAAAAACCCGGTTGCAACCCGTTAACATTTGTTTTTTTACTAAAATGACGCCATTTTGATTTTTTTAAAAATAGAGATTGACCCAGCCAATCCGGTGACCCGGTCAAGACTTGATGACCTGGTCAAAACCTGGATCTCAGGCCTTGAATAAGGTCGGGTTTAAAAACTATAACTGAATAATACACTCGACACTGTTATATACGTCCATATAAAAAAAATGAAAAAAATGGTTATATATGATATGTCTAGTCCCAGGCTATAATTGTTTTTTCTTTTCTTTTATCGCACCTAACTAAAGCAGTTGTTTGTTGGTTATTAACATGTTGTTGGCCGGCGGGCCACAGTTAGGTTTGAAAAGTAAATTTTGTTTTTGTTTTTGTTTTTATTTCTAAAAAATAGTTTTGAAAACAATTTATTTTTTAATTCTTTTATTTATTTTTTTATTTTCAAATTCTTTTTATATAATAATGTTAAAAATAAATTTTAAAAAATAATATAATATTATTTTAATATATTTTAAAATAAAAAAATACTTTAAAAAATAACTCTCAAACAATAACTTCCCGAAACGTTAACAGTAATGAATTTAATCAAATGAGGACTTTTTAAGAGAGAGAGAGAGAGATCATGGTTTCTGTTCCTTGCTAGCCATCGATAATGCACATCCATATTGGTGAACTCGGCTAAATAAAATGTTTATTTATAGCAACTTCAAGGGTGTGATACATAGAAAGCTAAAAATTATTTTATTTTTTTTACTCTTTCATCCTTGTTTTATATGCTTTAAAAAGATTGCTAAATAAAATGTTACAATATCCTTTTTTTTCCCATAAATATTATTTTTAAATATCTTTAAAAAAATCAAAACCAATAAAATGAGGCTAACAAAAAAAATAAACCAGTTAAATATAGCCATGTGAAAAAAAATTATATCAAGCTCATTAAAAAAAATTAAAACACTTATTTCTCTCGCTCAAATACAATTGACTTTTCAAATAGTTTTTTTTCACTAGAATATACATAATAAAAAAAGTTATATTTATGCTATTTTATTAATTTAGTTCTTCAAAATAACACTTTGCGTCGTGACCTTGCCCTCTTGCTATTGTAATATAGAACCAAATATGTGATCTCGAATTTTAAATCCTTGAATAATTCTGACATCAATTATGATCATATCAATAATTTAAATAATTTCACGAATCTCAGAGCCGCTAGAAGTTTACATGATTGTTAACTTTAGGGTTTGTAGGATTAGTCGAGGTGTGTCCCAGCTGGCCCGGACACCCACGTTAATAAATAATAATAATTTAGAAATAAATTATCATGCGTGCCAATTATAATTGATGAAATATATATAATAATAAAAATAGATATTTATAATAAATATGACTAGTGAATAAAATTATGAATGAGAAATATATATTTTTAATTAAAATTATATTTTTTAATCTGTGTAATTTTCTCTGTTTTGACAACAAAATGACCTTTTTATCAACAGCATGTTTCATTAAAAAACAATAATAAAAAAAATTATTTGGGGAAAAATATGGTGATTTAAACTAAAATGGAAAAAATATATTTAATAAGAAACATATTTTTTTTATCTTCATGAAAACATGCTTTTTAAATAGAAGGGTTATTGTTTAAGAAAAACTTATTATGATTATCAAAGTATGTTTTAATTAGAAAAATAAAAAAAACATGGATAGGTCATTTTTACTCATGTATATAAAAAAAATATGAGAATAAAATTTTTGAGAAAAATTCAAAAAAATTACAATAAAAAATAGATGCTTTATTCTTAGTCAATATTAATGAGTAAAATATTTAAAAAATTATGTGTACAAGTATTATCAAAGGACGTTTGTAGCCTCCCTTGATGTTTTTATGGTTAATGGTGGAAAACATATTGTCAATCTTTTTATTTTTTAAAAATAAAACAGATGATGTATTATTTGTTTATTTATTTTTCAGTCAGCAGAGAGGTGGCTAAAAAGTAAATAAAAAATCAAGTTGAGTTTGTTTTATCTAAAAAATCATATTTGATCATTTTCCATCTAAAAATACCTAATGAACACATTAAGAAGTTTAATGAACCGATTTCAAACCAAAAACACCGTTAAGTCGGTAAAAAATACCAAACTAAACTAATTTTTTTAAAACCCCAATCAATTTTTTTTAGCGAAATAAAAGCTTTAAAATACCTCAATGATATTACTACTATAAAAAGGAACATATTAACACCAAAATTAGGATTTATTTTTTACTAGAAAGTGGTCAGCTAACTATTTTTCCTCTCATCTCCCATTCCTCACCAATTTTCTCTTTTATCTCAAATTCTAAGGACAGTAATGTAGAATAAATAAAATTTAGAATTGAAAAATTAAAACCTCAAAACACAAACACACAAAAAAAAAAAAAAAAGTAGGAGATCAAAGTGAACCTTTATGCACCTCACTAAACAGTAAACACAAGAGTTAACTCTTTGTTTTCGAGTTTGTTTGACATTGTTATTTTATTATTTTTTTATAAATAAATTTAGCTTGAATTTTTTTTTAATGTTTTTATATTGTTTGAATATATTAATGGAAAAAATAAAAAGATATTATTTTTAAATATAATATATTTTAAAACATAGCTTGTATCGCAATGTTGCATTTCTTTTCGAAGTTGGCCCCACTAGCGAACATGCATTCCGTTTTAAAGTTGGCCCCGGACTCGCATGTCGCATTCCCGTGGCTTGAAAATTACCATACCTACATGTTTATTGCCTCGATAATGTCAACAAGATTATATATCTAATCATAGCGTGAGAGCTCCATACGTGCCCCACCACGCACAGCCGAAGCCAAGAAAATCCATGGTATCCCAGGACTGCACAGCAAAGCATTTTTGCTCCTTTTCAGGAAAACTGCTTATAACTTCACGGGGGGCGCCTGTTGATTCTCTTCTCTTCTTGGAGTTAGAGCTCACGAAACAACACCCCTCTGTGATTTTCTTCCCTTTTGATCCGTCTGTCCCCTCTAGCCCACGGTCTGGTCTCCCCATTAGTTATGCCATGGCACACAGGAAACTCCTCAACTTAGAAATCATACATATTAATTTCATTTTTTTTGAATGCAAAGAAACTCCACTTTCCAATCTTCCACTTTCCGGAAAGTGTATTTTATACATCCAGGTGAGTAAGTAAAACCCCGGCTGTCCCAGGCTCTTACAAGAAATGCACGCCTTAACTCTAACTCAAGACCTGCTGTGCAGATCTCACGCTACACCCCTCGAGAACATACATATTAAATACATTATTAATTGGCAAGTTAATTTAAGATTTATTTAATTCCAGGTTTTGGTCGAGTTTTAAATAATCAAAATCTAGTTTTGTAATTAACTAGGTTAAACTCACAATATACTTTTTATATTTTTAAAATAAATTCAAAAATATAAAAGTAATTTATAAATGTTTAGCATCATATGTTTTTTTAATAATCTATTTCTGAAATATTTCTTTAATATTTCATGTAAGATAATTATATTTATTAGAATGTTTCTCTTTTTTTTTTTATTTGAGATAACTATTTCTAATTTTCAATAGTCTTTTCTAGCCACTCCTTGACCTCTTGCAAGTCCCATTTAACAACTAGACAATGCATGGGAGAATGTTTGGTATGTTAGATAAATATCTACAGGACATAATAATTATTTTTTTAAATTTTTTTAAAATATTTTTATATGGTATAAAAATTAATTTTTATTCTATCTAGAACAATTCTAGAAAATAAGTTTTTTTAAATTATCCTAGTATATGTTCTGGTCACGTCATGTTGCATGTAATATATTTAAACATTCATATAACCATAAATGTACATGAATTAAATAATATAATTATTATATTAAAGACAGTGTTTATGTAAATTAATTATTTCAAGACCCGAACGTTTTTAAAAAAAATTAATTTTTTTTATTAATTACAAATTAATATGTTTTTAGTGTTTTCAAATCATTTTGATGTGCTGATGTCAAAAATAATTTTAAAAAAATAAAAAAAATCATTGACATGCATTTTGGTACGAAAAGTTATTTAAAAAACAACTGCACCCATACTGCCAAACAAGTTCTAATAATCAATGACAAGATATTTTAGAGGTATTTGAAGTTGCGGTTAAACTATATATATATATATATTTTTTTTTTTAAAAAATATTTTAATGTATTGATATTACAAATAAATTTTTTAAAAATAAAAAAAATATTATTTTAATATATTTCTATATAAAAATTTTTTTTACTTTCAAATATTTTCATACAAAATAATCTATTTTTTTAATCGTATTTAGTTTCGTGGAGCAATCGTCCAATCTCATTCTATATATCCTATAATTTCATGTGTGTATTACTTACACGCATAAGAGGCCGAGACACCTAAGACATAAAAAAACCTTTAATTGTGAAGATAGAGACAAGAATGAGTTTCTATCTCTATTTTTAGAATAATTTTTATTTTTTTTAAATAAATTTCTTTTTAAACATTTCATAATATATATGTATGTATGTATATGTATATGCACATGTACGTGTCTGATCACATTGAATTCTGGTTTTGTGGTAGGTTTCTAGAAACTTCAATACATCATTTTCTTTCCTCTAATAGAAAATTTATTATCCAAGTAAAAAAAAAATCCTAAAATTATCTTCCAGATTTACCCTTGTCTACACTAGATAATTCAATGAGCGCTTGATTTTTTTTTGTTTGTAATTTTAAAAAGGTTGAATATAAAACAAATGGATTTTGTTTTTGATTTGATTGATCACTGAAACTGAAACCTGAAGTTTCAGGCGTGTTTGTGTGGGTCTTCTTTGTAATATTTTCTTTCTTGTATGCCCATTAAATAATAATAAATTCCCGTTGAAAACAAAACGCATGTTTTGCTTTCATGCTTTAGGATTTAGGGTTAGGGTTAGATCTGTAACAAATCAGATTGTGAATTCCTGTTTCTTCCCTTTGAATTTAGGGTTTCAAATTTAATTTTTGTTTTATTTTAATGATTTTGACTTTTTGTTTGGAAATTCGGGTGTAGTCGGAGAACGTGTGTGTGTGTGTGGAGTTTCCACCTGCTTTGACTGAATTGGGAATTACAAATTCTGGATCAAGATCATGTAAGCCCTGATTTGATTTTTTTTACTAATTATTTATAAATATCTTGCTTGAATTCTATGATTTTTCTATGAATTGAATATCTCAGGAGTTTATTTTTAGTATTTTTTTGTGTTTGGCAATTCAGTTAGATTTTATTAATGATTTTATGGATTAAGTATTACAGATTTTCGTATAGAAAATTGTGATTTAGGATTTTTTCAGTATCATAAATTTGATCCTGTGTATACCTTTTGTTTTAATTGTAAAATTAAGTTAATATTTTTTTTGAAGTAGAATTGTGGAATTGAGGAGGGGAACTTGAGGCTTCCGTGTTTAAGATAGTTCATACATTAGTCTGGATATGTGATGCTTGAGAAATATAAATTTGCTCGTGTCAAGAAGTTATGATCCTTTGAGAATATGAGTTGGTGTTTGAACGGCAAGGAGTGATAACATAATCTGCGCTGTGTTTTCTGATAAGAAACTATAAATGAATCTGTTACAGGCTATAGTAATTTTCTGGAAGCCCAGGAAAATTTAATGCAATGAAATGAGGCTATTGTTGAATTGGACTTTCGGTTGTTGGCTGTTAGTAACATCCTTTGTAATTAATCTGTTGATTATTTTTGTTTACAGTCATAATGGGAACTGAACTCATTAGAGTTCATGTTAAGGAGGAGAATGATGATATCCCATCAGTTCCACCTGGTTTCGAGTCTTTTGCAGCTTACACCTTAAAAAGGGTGCCAGATGGTGAAAAACAAGAAAGTAATGTAACCAGTTGTTCAGCCACTACAAGCGCTTCTGAATCACAGTCAGTCAAGATGGACACAGAGTTTGAGGATGAAGCAAAAGTTACGAGGTCCCTTCGACGCAGACCCTGGATAAAGTTTGAACATTTGGATAGCTGTTCAGAGGACGAGTCTGATTCTGTGAAGCTTAATCAAGTTAGTTTTTAGTATCATTTTCATCGTTATCTCTTTGAAAATGATGAGCAACATCATGCATATCTAGCATTTGAATTTCTATTTTCCCTTGCAAGTCCTTTATGTCTACTCTGGATGCCTTATATCCCATTTCCTTATAGCAGAATCTCTCCTTAAGGTCTCGCCTTCCCAAGGGAGTGATCCGTGGATGTCCACAATGCAGTAATTGCCAAAAGGTTATTTTATTTTCTTCTCCTTTTTTTTCTTGCATACTTGGATTAGCCTTTCATGCAGTCTGGTTTAATTAGCTTGATTCCCCTGTAGCAATTTCCATGTTATTGTCTAGACAACCATCATTATGTAGCATCCACAATAATTTCATTTTCAAGTTAATGGTTGGCACTGCCCCTACATATATGGCTGCACTACTAAAGGGTGGATTCTTACTGTAATGTAGCTTCCTGTGGTTGCTAGTTGCAAGGGTCCTAGAGGATCGGAACTGTGTCTGATCTGATGTTGTGTTTTGATATACTCCTTCATGTCTTTTATCATCTGTTCCAATGTTATTTGGTTGATAATTGAATATCTGGTACAGGTCAGTGCAAGATGGCATCCAGAAAGTGCTTGTAAGCTTGATATTGAGGATGCTCCTGTATTCTACCCAACTGAAGAGGTCTACATTTTTTCTTGTTATATTTTGCTTGTCTTAATTTCAAAAAAGACATTCTTCATATTCTGGTTTCGATTTGCAAATCTGTGATTTACTTATGTTCAATTATAAGGATCTGTGAATGTGTATGCAATCGTTTTTCCAGGAGTTTGAAGATACTTTGAAATATATTGCTAGCATACGGCCTAAAGCTGAACAATATGGAATCTGTCGCATTGTTCCTCCTCCTTCTTGGAAACCTCCCTGTCCCCTTAAGGAAAAAACTATCTGGGAGGGCTCTACGTTTGCAACTCGTGTCCAGAGGGTTGACAAACTGCAGAACCGGGACTCTATGAGAAAGAGGTCAACGATGTCTAATCATACAAGGAAGAAAAGGAGAAGATGCATGAGCATGGCAGTAGATTGTGGTACAGATATTGGAAGCATCTCAGGGTCAAATGATGCTGGTGTTTGTGAAGCTGAGAGATTTGGGTTTGAACCTGGCCCACTGTTTACTTTGGATACATTTCAGAAATATGCTGATGATTTCAAGGCCCAGTACTTCAGGAAGAATGAGAATACTATTAATAAGGGAGGCGATATGACAACGTTTCAGAAGACTTGTGAACCAACATTGGATAATATTGAGGGCGAATATTGGCGAATTGTAGAGAAAGCAACTGAAGAAATTGAGGTGTGTTTTGTGAGTGGATATGAGCTATTTGAATGTTCATTTTCTTTTTGTTGATTAATTCACTTATTTGTGTTGCCGTTCTTTACAGTGTCACTTGTCTCCCTTGTTTGCATGCAATGTGAGTCGCAGAGTGAACTAGAGTCGTTATATTTGCTTTGTCTATTGCAGGTCCTTTATGGGGCTGATCTGGAAACTGGGGTTTTTGGCAGTGGGTTTCCAAAAACATCTAATGAAGTTAGTTCTGCAACAAATGATCGTTATACAAAATCAGGCTGGAACCTGAATAACTTTCCGAGGCTTCCTGGATCCATTCTTTCCTTTGAAAGTGGGGATATATCCGGTGTTTTGGTGCCATGGCTGTATATAGGGATGTGCTTCTCCTCCTTCTGTTGGGTAAGACCTTATGTCTACTGTTTTATAGATTATACAAAAAGCCTAGCTTCAGTCCAAAATAAATAAATAATCATAGGTAAACAAATATATTGTTCTGTTATGTTTCTTGATGAATGTGTCTGGAGTGTACTTTTTATTGGTAGCTTGTATAACTGAGCCTTGACGTCTCCATCTCCAATGATGGATAATCAGTTCAGTTTTAGGTTTTACAACTTTCATTTTTGCAATTTTTATAATAACAGCTCTTATTTGTCTTATGAACAGGCTTTGGCATAGTTTATGCATTTGTTTTAGAGCCTGATTACTTATTCTTGTGTTTCCTTTTTCTTTCACATGGTTGAGAACAGCATGTTGAAGATCATCACCTATATTCACTGAATTACATGCATTGGGGCGCACAAAAGATGTGGTATGGTGTGCCAGGGAAGGATGCCATTAAATTGGAAGAGACCATGAGAAAGCATTTACCTGATCTTTTTGAAGAACAACCCGACTTGCTTCATAAGCTGGTGAGTAAAAGTTCTTGCACTGTGCTACCATGTTAGATGCTCTCATAAAATTATGCTCTTTTAGCTGTTGTTTGGACACCATTTGTTGACTCACCAAAAATGACAAAGCCAATCATGGTCTTTGTTCACATTGTTGTCTTATGGAATCCTTCACCTGGATTCATAAACTTGGATTACAGTGGCTAACCCAAGTTCTCTGAATCTTTCAAGGATTTTGTGCACATTCCTTTTTTGCTTTCTTCTTTTATCTGCTAAATGTGTAATAACCTTTGTCACCAGTCTGCAATAATTTGTTTCCAAAAGTGGAGGTCTTCTGGAGAAATGAAGTAAGAAAAAAAAATCAGCTTAGTAATCTTTATGGTGAGATTTATAAATCTCAAGTGACATGGAACTCAGGCAGGAAACTTCAATTGCGAAAGTGCTCTATTCCATGGAATGCCGGATGCCTTATGTTTTTGTTCCTGAAATTCTGCGATCATTGGCACTTCGTTCCTGGCTTTCAGTTGTGTCAGTTACAGAGGCTTCATTTTTAGATGACCTAGGATAGCATGGATAGAATTGATTATTAACAGATGGTAGCTTTCCTCCTATTTTATAATGACAACCATGCCTTGAACTTGTTTTTCCCTTGCAGGTGACCCAGCTTTCCCCCAACATACTAAGATCTGAAGGAGTGCCTGTCTATCGGTGTGTTCAGAATTCCGGAGAGTTTGTGCTAACCTTTCCTCGAGCATATCATTCAGGGTTTAATTGTGGTTTCAATTGTGCGGAGGCAGTGAATGTAGCTCCTGTTGACTGGTTGCCCCATGGACAGACTGCTATAGAGCTGTACTGTGAGCAGAGACGGAGGACTTCCATCTCCCATGATAAACTGTTGCTTGGGGCAGCAAGGGAAGCAGTGAGAGCACATTGGGAACTTAATTTACTTAAGAGGAATACCTTGGATAACTTAAGATGGAAAGACGTGTGTGGAAAAAATGGGATATTAGCAAAAGCATTCAAGGTAAACTTTAGTTTGTCTCTATGAGACTATCCAGCTGATTTTCATTCTACAGTTTGAAATATATTTTGTCACAATGTCAGTTGTTTCAAGTCAAATCGATGGCTGTTTGAAATTTAGCTTGGCTTGCCTGGGTTCAAGGTAGTAATTCAAACACGCCACTGGAAAAATATTGGAGTTGTAGGATGCTGCCATTAAATTGGTATTGGCATATGTAGATTGTGATGCCTGTTCTAAGCTTCAAGATGCCATCTCAACTCTATTATTTGGTAAAACTTTTATGCAACGTGGCTGTGTACTGTTCACAGAACAGGCAGTCTGATTTTGATTTCCATTATTATAATGAACGGGGAAGTTACTACTTGGTTTACTTTTCAGTTTTCACTATTTTTTTTCTTTTTGTCTTGCGTGTTTTGGTGTGCTGCAGGTATCTTATCATTGACTTGTTAATATGCTTTTTTTCAGAAATCCTAGATGTTAAGTTTGAAACTTGAAAGTGTGTCATTATGTTAGCAATAAAAGTTCTCACTGGAAAACTTTGGTGTTATTCCTTTTCCCTATTGACTTTGGATGTTCTTGGTTCAGGAACGTGTGGAGACAGAGCGTGTGAGGAGACAATTTCTCTGCAACTCTTCCCCAACATTGAAGATGGAGAGTGATTTTGATGCCACAAGTGAGAGGGAATGCAGTGTCTGCCTTTTTGATTTGCATCTGTCTGCAGCAGGGTGTCATTGCTCTCCAGATAAGTTTGCATGCTTGACTCATGCAAAGCAGTTGTGTTCATGTGCTTGGGGTGCCAAATTTTTCCTGTTTCGCTATGATATCAGTGAATTAAATATCCTCCTGGAGGCATTGGAAGGAAAATTGAGTGCAGTATACCGATGGGCAAGACTAGATCTTGGACTTGCCCTGACGAGTTTCGTTTCCAAAGACAACACACAAGATGTTAAATTATCTTATTCTCCAATAAGAACAGCAACTGAACCGGTGAGATCACACACACCAGCAGATCCTTGTAGAGATTTACCAGGGAGAGCAATATCTAGTGATATTAGAATGAATTCATCTGGGATCTGTAGTCAGATAGCATTGGAAGAAGAGAAGAAACCACCTGAAGGCACTCCTTCAAAAGATGTGAGGGCATCATCTGTATCTCATAGTTCTTTTCAAGTAATTGAGAGGGACAATGACAATTTGAAGCTAAACCAAAAAGGTTCTAGTCTTTTGTCTACCAATTTAAGAACGCTAGTTTGCCTGTTGTCTCAAGAAGACACATCTTATGCTGCAGGCCTGGCTTCAGAGAGATGTGAAGGGAAGAAGCCTTCAACTTTGGGTAATGACAATGTTATTCTTCTTAGTGATGATGAAGGTGATGAACAGAAGCCAATTTTAGAAAGGGCAAAAGAAAATGTTTACGGGAAGCTATCAATTTTGCATTATAGTTCATGTAATGACAATAAAGATTCAATCTTAACTGTTCCTGTGGTTGATGGAGCACTTAAGAGTGAAAAGAATGTCAATTCGTTACCTGATGAACAAAAAAATAATTCTTCATCTGGTCCTGTGGTGCAAGTGAAGGATGGCTATCATCAAGATGGTGGAAAGGTTTTGGAATTTAATCAACAGAATGTTTCTTGCCACACAGGTCCTAGCACAGCAGGATTTGGTAGGAATGTTCAGAATTCCTCAACTAATAGAGATACCAGTAAGGATAACGGAATGACAGATGTTGGGAGTCAGCATCCACAGCCATGTGGCATTGGAAAGCTTAACAATGCAGACAAGATGGGAGGAAATGCCACCTCAACTTCATTGGACAACTCAAGAATTATGGCAGGTAGCCCATCTTCCTCGCAAAATAACTTGGAGAGACACTACCGCCAGAAGGGTCCCCGCATTGCCAAGGTAGTGCGAAGGATCAATTGCAATGTTGAACCTCTGGAATTTGGGGTTGTGCTTTCTGGAAAGTCATGGTGCAACAGCCAAGCAATTTTTCCCAAAGGTATCTTGCATATGTGTTTTATACAAAGATCATAAAGTTAAAGAATAGTCATGCTAAGGAATAGGAAGAGACCTTTATTAATGCATATTTGTTCTATTTGATGCAGGATTTAGAAGTCGAGTTAGGTACATAAGTGTTCTAGATCCAGCAAATATGTGTTACTATGTCTCTGAAATACTGGATGCAGGGCGAAACGGTCCTCTATTTATGGTAATACCAATTTTTCCTTTGGTCAGGATTTAATACTATAGTATCTTATCATCCATCATTTTGATTGTTGCAAAATACACTACTTATTTATTTATCTTGGAATATCCTGAGAGGTCATCATTACCTTTTTTCTTTTGTTCCTTATTGGAATTCTAAGCAACTAAAGAAATTTGGAATGAATTTTAAGATTGTTGCTTAGTACTTGTCAGATGCATCTGATGGCTGCTCTTGTTCTCTAATACACTAAATTTTACTGATCATTGTTATGTAATTTTAACAGTGTTTGAATTCTGACATATAATCCCCTTGTATACAGCAAGCATTAGCAGGGGTAATGTCTCGTAAAAAATTTAAGTTGCTGGCATCATAAATTACCTTTCCTCCTAAAGAGTTGTGATATAACTCTCCTTGTTCATGATGATTGGTTTTGTAGCTAGTTTGAGGGTAGAAGTGATATTAATGAAGTACATTGAATAACCCAACCAGGAATTGGTCCAATTATAAATAACTCCATGCCGTGCTGAAAGTTGAGTGATGGGTGCCCATATTTGAATAAAAAGATTGGGTACGGCAATGGAATCTTGAATCTTGCGGATGGTTTAGATTTAGACAGTCGAAGTTCTTCGCATACAGTAGTTTTGAAATACTTCTAACCTGTGATTGAGACTGTCATTGGTCATTGCATTTAGATAGATATTTCACGTCTAATCTGTTGTGCTCTGGTATTTTCAGGTTTCCTTGGAGCATTGCCCAAATGAGGTATTTTTTCATGTTTCAGCAGCCAGATGCTGGGAAATGGTTAGAGAGAGAGTGAATCAGGAGATCACAAAGCAGCATAAATCTGGAAGAATGAATCTTCCTCCCTTACAACCTCCTGGAAGTCTTGATGGCTTTGAAATGTTTGGGTTTTCTTCACCAGCAATTGTGCAGGTAAATTTCCAGTGTGCTGATTTCCCCAGTTTATTGGTTTTTTTAAATAATAGCAAGGCAAAACTATCCCTTTGCCCCATGTGTTTGTGGCAAATGGTCTTCTTATCTGTGTTTCAAATTTAGCTGGTTGGTGCCAAAATTTGACAAAATGGTGGCCAATTGGCTCCAGTCAATAATTGCCACAAATTAAGCTTTGGAAGGGTCCACATTGCAATTTTCAGAAATTTAGGGACTGAACTGAACTTTTTTCTGAAAAATTCCAGTAGCCTCAACATTGGGATCTTTGCCATCTGGCCACCATCGAGGTGATATGGTGTTTAGAATGGTGGTGAGTGTGAACAGCATGTGTTCATTAAGAGGGAAATTTTTCAAAAAAGAAAAATCAAATTAACTACTTGTATGTTTACAGGTGCAATTTAGTTCTTTTCTAAGGGCCTCTTTTTAATGAAAATTATTGATTGGGGTAAATTGACAAACATTTTATCAATTTGTTGTTATTTAATAGACTAAGTTTGAAACACAAGGGTAAGAGGACTATTTTTGCCTAATAAAAGCCATGTACTGTTGGTCCTTTATAACATGTAAACATCGTGTAACTGCTCCCGTGTGTTTAATTTTCTAAAAAAAATGAAAGAAACTAAGCTTCTTTAATACACAACAAATATACCTTAAATTCATAGGTTTTGTTTATATATATATATATATATAGCATCCGAGTAAAAAAAAATGTCTCCTCATGGCAAGAGTTAGATAAGCTTTCCAAAGACACTGATAAACCTATTATATTCAATCATGTTGTATCAAACCTGGCCTAAGTTGCTTTATCTTTGGAACGGAAAAAAAACCCTGTTCATGTTTTAATATACATGGTTCCACACTGCTTACAATTCTGAATTTTAATTTTGTTTTTCTCAGCTTTATTTGTGCCAAATGCTTTTTACATTGAATATAATTCAGCTCCCCCCCCCCCCCCCCTTTTTTTCCTATAAACAGGCCATAGAAGCATTAGACAGGAATCGAGTTTGTACAGATTATTGGGACTCCAGGCCATATTCACGGCCACAAGGACAGATTCCGCAACATTCTCAATCCATAGTCAATGCAGGGCATTCCCAGGGAACACATGAGGACCAGAATATTTGTAAAGCCCCCGGGAGCCAGTTATTACCGGTTGAAGCTGATACGATACTTAGAGGTCTATTCAAGAAGGCAAGCCCAGAAGAATTGATCGCACTGAGTCGTATTTTAAGTGGCAATAAGCCAACAGCTAATCCAGGTCTAATAGCACAGCTTCTTAATGAAGAGATTTGCCACCGTCCTAGATGATTCATTAATTTGGTCTCATGAGGATTGAGACTGAATTCCATCGCAATTTTTTGACACTGTAAATTCCGAGTTCTCGGCTCTTATGTTTCCTATACGTCTTCATTCAAGCCGCCCATTCTTTTAGTAAGAGGAAAAGAAATGAACTAACAGAAAAAAAGGAAATTTATCCTGCATAATTCTTCTTTGTAGGGTTATTTGTAGAAGAGAATCTGGGAATTTGCTAGAGTGGACACTCCCATGTTGTTGTATGGCGTCCACAATTGGGGGAAGCATTCCGTCTCTAGAATTCCTTTCTTGGTTCCTAACACAGATTCTTTTAGTGTACTGCTCATGGAGCTTTTGACAAGTATAAATCAATCATTCTTGCTGTCTGAAAGGTGGAACGCTTGCAGATTCATGGTGGTTATACTTTTATGTGTTGACTCGTTCTTTAGGCTGACATAGCTTTCATGCTAGAGATGAAGTATATTTACAAGGGTGCTCACGTAACTTGGAATTAAAAACCTGTTGGTCCTAATACTAGTAGAAATAGAGTGCGGATGGCTAGGAAATTTGGCTCACTGATCGTAGTGGATTTACCTCTGGTGTACTGGAAAGTAAGATGGATGGTTTTCTTGGCTAATGCCATCGATGCAAAGACTGGGTGACCTGACATGGTTGGTTCCAATCATAGAGGATTCGTTGAAGCAGTGCAAAACTCTTAGGTATTCAATGGCTGTTATATATATATATATATTAAAAGAAAAACTATTAATGATCCAATGAAGTTTTAACAATCTAATTACTCATAGTAATTTTCGTGTCCTCTATTTTTACCTTTTTTTTCTTGTGAAATTGCATTATTATAATAAAAATAAATGATCCCACAACCAGCCTTACATCGGGTTGACTGATTTAAAACTCAACTCGGAGCAAGGGTCGAGTTATGAGTTGAAATGATTAATTCGGGTTGATCCTTTTTTTTTAAGAAAAAAAATCAAAACTACATTGTTTTGATCAATTTTTTTATAAAAAAAAATCAATGAATTTTGGCCAGGTTTTACAGCAGGTCAAACTCGAGGATTTGATCAGGTCAGGTCGAGTTACTTATTTATTTATTTTTTCTTAAACTTGAACCGGTCTAGACCATGGGTTGGTTGGGTGCCAGATCAACCCACTAGGTTGGTTTGAGTTTTACAACTAGAGTTATTATATTATCATTAATTTCAACACTTAATATAAAATAAAATAAAAATATTTAATTATTTTTTAAAATATTTAAGTTTGAAAATAATATATATTAATTTTAAAATATTTTTATTTTATTTTATTATATCTTATTCATTATCAACCATACATTACATAGAAATAATCACTCTAATTTATACACCACTATTAAATATATTTTATTTTCATTTTTCATTTTTCATTTTATCAATCTTTTTTATCATCACTGTGCTTCTCTTTTGTCTTGAAACAATAAGAAACTCGTATCCAGACAGTGTTAAAAGGTAGCCTTCATTAGGGTAACATCAAGAGAGGGGGAAAATGGGCCCAAGCCTCAAGGGAATATAGGTATAAGTGTATAAATAATGGGCCCGATGGTGGGCATGGGCTCCAAAACCTTTTAAGCCCTCTCTGCCTACCCTGCGCCAGCTGCAATGCCCTTGTCACCCTAGCTAGATTCTTTTGTCCCCTCGAATCGTCTTCAAGGTTTTGTAGCTCGTAATGTTAGATGGAGAATGGCAAATACTCTGTACCTTTTCAGATGTAATTATGCTTGGTTTGGCTGATAAATACATACCTTTTATATTACATTCAAATTTTAAAAAGATGATAATAAAATATTTTTTATGAATTTACTGATAAAAACTTTGAGTCTACTTAAATTCTATTGGCAAAAAAATTAGTTTGAATGTGTAAAAACTGATGTGAAGATATCTTTAAATTGCATAAAAATAAAATTGGATTATTCATCAAGACTTGAGTGCACTTTTTTTTTTAATTATTATCACAAGCATTTTTCTAATCCCATTAATTGACTAATTGAAAGCAAATGTGATGCTTCCATAGCACGAGTTTGCATCCTCCTACCTCCTAAAAACTATATCGCAAAAATAACTGTAGCTTAATTGGTTAGACTTAATTTTAGTTTTCTTTTTAATAGTCATGAGTTCGAGTTCCTTCAGAATCATTGAAGATTTACATAGTCGATAATTTCAGGATCCATGAGATTAGTCGAGGTGAGCGCAACATGACCCATATGGTCATGTTAATAATAATAATAATAAAAAACTATACCACATGAAAGTAATTATTGGTAAATTTCCAATTTCAAAGTGGAGGGCTTATTTTTCATAATTTGATGAAATACCACTATTATTTTAATATCAACATGAGTATATGCGGCCCAAATGCTCAAAAGATGGTTTAATCGTGGAGGGCCTACACCCTACTATTGAATCTTGATAAGGAATTCTGAAAATGATCATATAAAATAAATCTAAAAGTATATTTATGCAGGGAGGAACTAGAAATTTTAGTTTGGGAGTCAAGATATATTGATACATGTAAAAACAAAATTAAATTTCATTTTAATAAGCTGAATAATTATAACAAAATAAAATTCTTAATTTTCTTATGTGTAGTATTCTATTATATTCCAATAAACATTAAAAAATAAAGGTGTTCAATATAGACATAAAAAAAGAGGAAATAAACAGGCAAAAAAACTCTAAACTAAGTCATCCTCGATAATTTTTTATTGAGTAAAACTCATCCACAATCATATATGTTGTGAAGTCCATAACAATCTCTTTTTCTGTATTGACAATTGAATTGTCGTTAAGAAAATCATCATTTATTTTGTTATGGAGTTTTGTTTTCACCAACTTCATTGTGAGAAAGCTCATTTTGTAGTTATTGTAGATATATGAAGAGTCAAGGTTCGTTGAATTATTCATAAACATTGAATGAGTTATAAGAATCACGAGGATATAATACTGGACTTAAAATAAGAAGCTCAACTATTTGATTAGAAAATTCAATATTTAACTCTTGTAATTGAAAATCAATTGCAGCTACAAATATATCATCTTTGAAATGATATTCTAAAGTTATGAGAATTTCACTTTAATGATAATACTTTCCACGAGCTCTTGTATAATATGCTTTCAAATCAAGAATATTAATATCATTTTGTATATAAAATTCTTAGACACTCTGAAGTAAATGTTCCAATCCATCATCCTGTAATTTTTGAATTAATGAATTTGTAGTTAAAACTAAACTCATGACATTGACAAAGCCTTGATCTTAATAAAAGAAGTCAAATTTGAAAAATATTATGGACAAGTTTTACTTCTTCAGAGACATCAACAAGAGTTAATTATAACCTATAAGTTAGGCAATATACATAATAAGCAAAAGGACAATATTTAAGAAACAAAGTTTAAAGTCCATTCCACTCATCTTGTATATTGCTTGCACAATTATATCATTGATCTCAAATATATTCTTCAAGAAGATCATAACGAGATAAAACATTGCACACCTCTTGTTTTAGAGTCATTGTTGTTGTATTATTCACATTCACAACATGAAAAAAACACTCCCGAATAAAACTATATTTGTCAACAAATTATAAGATAATTACCATTTGTTTTTTTTTCTTCATCTTTAGCTTCATCAATAATGATATAAAACCTTGAATTCTCAATATTATCATGAATCACTTTTCTTACATTGACACTCACAATTTCCCTTTTAATTTTAATTTTATGAGAAGTATATTTAGCATTTTGACGATAGCGTTTTCTAGAACAAGCCTACCAAGTTTCATACAAACGATTGTTTTCTTTTTTTGTGAGCAGTTGAATTTTGTTTGTCAAAGCTCCATAAAATTACAAGGATTGTTGAACATTATTTCCATTGCAAAAACCCTAAATTAATCTATAAATTAAACCAATTAAACTCTAATTAAAAAACCCCAGATTATATACCCATAAATCTCAAAAACCCTAAATGCGTTAATTGGGTAAGAAAAGTTATCGGGTTTGAGTGAGCCGTGAGGAGGCTGCTGTCAGTGCGTTGGTTGAATAGGTGGCTTTCGGAGTTGAGAGAAGAAGATGGTGAAGAAAATGTAGAAAAAACAGGGTTTGGGCCTCCGGGGCATGAGAAGTTGAAGGAAAATGAAGAAAAAGGAGGGCTGACACAGTGCTTAGAAAATTGAAAGTGAAAAGAGCACTGGTTGGTTGACTTATTATTTTTAAAAAGAAAAGTCAAAAGTATATTTAGTGTCTAAGTAGAAATCGTTTATATATAGGTTTTCAGTTTTTAATCCAAGGTGCTGGGGTGCCATGGCACCTCCAACATTAGCTGCGGGTTCGTTTGTTTGTTTATGTAATTGGGATGTGTTTTGCTCTAATAATTATGTTAGGTTAATAAAATAATTATATAGTTTTGCATATATCTTATTAAAAACTCTATCTTGTATCTTAGTTAAGAAAAAGTTAGAATTTGTAGCTTTTTTTTTAAATCTGTTTTTTTAAAAAACTACAATTATAAAAACTACTACAATAAGGGGCGGAGACGGGGATTGACAGAGGCCCCGGCCCCTGCAAGAAATTTTTTTTCCAGCCCCTCCCTTAATAGTATTTATAGTTTTAGATTAAATAGTAAAACAACTGAAATCTATGTCATTCTTAATTTTATTTTTTATTTCCGCCCCTGACTATAATATCAAACCCACACTTAGGTGTGTTTGGTATTGAGGTTGCTGTTGTGGTTGTGGTTTTAAAAAAATTGTTTTATAAAAAGTACTTTTAGTTAAAGTTGGTTTGGAAAAATATATGTTTGATTAAAACTGTGGTTGAAATTGAGGGTGAATAAAAAGTAGTTTAATATGTTTGGTTAAAAAAATGTTTTTCAAATTGAGGTTATAAAATAATTAAAAAATATATATTAATATTAATGATTTTTAATTTAAATATTGTAGATTTAACTACTGTTATTACATCATAAAATAAATAATATTGATATCAAATATTTTTTATTATTCCATTAAACTATATGCAATGTCATCACATACGAAATATATCCAACAAGGACTATATTTTCCATGGTTTCTTAAGCGTGCAACAATAAAAATTGAATTTTTTGTTACGTCATCAAGCGATCTCATTCTAATTTTTTGAATAAAACACAATTAAAATAAAAATAAAAACTGAATTTTTTTTAACTGGGTCGGACCCGGCAGAACATAATTGGAATTGCGATCAAATTTCATAAATGCTACGTCATCATGCGATATCTTTCTAATTTATGTAGTGTTATTAAATAATATTAAATATTAGTTTTTTTTTAGTAAAACTCAATTTTTTTAAAAAAAATTTACAATTTCATTACGTACAAAATTCATTCGACAAGAACTACAGTTTCCATGATTTTTTGAGCGTGCAATAAAATTAGGTAAAATATTATCAGGAATAAAATTGAGATTACAGTACGAGTAAATTTAATTCACCTTAAACTAATTTTTTTAAAGAACAAAAAAAATTATTGTTCACGTTTACGTGAACAATGCGAGTGAAATCAATTAATTGCACTGATTTTTCAAAAAAAAAAACTAAACTTTTCACGTGAACAGTGCGAGTGAATTAATTCACTCGCACTAGTTTTTTGAAAAAAAAAAACTGTTCACGTGAACAGTGTGACAGTGGAGCCAAGCTCTACTGTTGTGGTTCCTCCCTCACGAGAAGCGGCAAAACCTGCAGCACCATCTTTTTTTAGTGGGTCCTACCACCATAAAGCATTTTTATTTTTTAAACCAAATGGTATTATGTATGGCTACAGGTAACCTCACCTGTAACCACGTTACCAAACAGGCACGAAGAGAAGGATTTTTTGACAAAGACAAAATTGCTTGAATTCATCGTTGGGTGCTGATTTTTAACAGATCCATTATGCACACCGAAATGGATAAAGTTTTACATGTATGAAAATGCCTCGTTTTATGTAGGGCTTGGATTTTTAGTGAACACTGAACACTTGGCATACGCTTCTATGCTGCTGGTTTGTATTTTTATAAAAAAATAATATTTAAATGATGCAAACATGATTTAAAAAATAAAAGCAATTAATCATTCAAGTTGTAATACGGACTGAGATTAATAACGTTGTTTTACTTTAATTAAACAATAAAAAAAACGACAATGATATTAAGTACGTAGACAATTTTTTAAAAATAGATCATGATATCTTGAAAAAACAAAACAATGGGAGCATGAAATTGAATAAAAAAAATAAAAAATTGAACTGATTCGACAAACACTGAAGAACATAATAGGGAAAAAATAACTACACCAAAAGATCTAAAACAAAAATATTATAATTAAAATAACGAGGGTGAAAATTAAAATAAAAAATAAATTAGAGGGAAACTATTTTTTTATTGGAGGGTTAAATTAAAAAGAAAAATAAATAAAACAAAAGGAAAAAAAATTAAAGAATGATAAAAAAAATTAAAAAACATAACACAACATAAACTTGGTTTGAAAGGTGAGATTAAAAACCAATAAATATTTTTATAAAAGAGTTAAGAAAAAAAAAAGAAATCCAGAGAATAACGACCAAATAAAAAAAATTATATGAAAAATTAAAATTGAAGCACTGAATTGTAAACAAATAACACCTATATACAAAAGGGAAAAGGATGGAAAAAAAATTAAAATAAAAAAGGACACATTTTTATTTAGAGGGTTAAATTCAAGAGTAAAATAACTCCAAAAAAAGAAAAACAATTGAGGACCAAATTGAAAACAATAACACAAAATAAACCTAGATTGAAGGTGAAATTGAAAAAAAAAACTTATATAAAAAGGTCAAGTAAAACAAATCAAAATAATAAGGATCAAATTGAAAAATATAATATATTACAAATTGGAGTCGAAGGACAAAATTAAAAAGAAACAAAACTCTTATTAAAGAGTCAAAGACAAAAATAAAAAATCAAAAGAAGAAGAATCAAATCATAAATATTAAAGAATAAAGAAGACCAATCAACAATTTGTAAGGGAGGAGAGAGAAAAGAAGAAAAAGAAGAAAAAGATCTATTAACAACAACCACTCACCATTGATGACACTCGTCACACCAGCTGAAAGAGGATGCGTTGGTACATTTAATTACACAGTAGATAGTTAGGTTTAATCATGGGAAGGTATCGCAAGCGCCATCCCACGTGCACATGCCAACAACTTTTTAAAATATAATATTATTTTATTATGATAAAATACAATAATATCCTTAATAAAATATAAAAAATAACAAAATAACCAGTGTCAAAAGATATAAATATCCATTAACTAAAAGTTTTGATTGTTTTGATTTAAAGGGCACTTTAGTTATCTGACTGTAATCTACAATAGAAAAAACTAATAATACCATTTATTTAACAAAATAACTATGTTTTATTTTATTTAACTTTAGGCCAAGAATATTCACTCATTTCTTAATTTTTTTTTAAATTCAAATATTAATATAATCAACAATTAAAAACATTTATTAAATTTATTTTAATATAGCAGATGATGTAAGAGATGTTTTGTTTTTTTTAATATTGGAATAAAAGAACGGTTCCTAATTGACAAGTAATTTCTTTTAAAAATACATCTTATTATTAAATAAAAAAAGATTTTATCCAAGTTTTAAACTTATCATATGCACCTGTAAAGTTATATTTATTTTTGAAGAAAAATCCATTTAAAATTTGAGCCATAATTTTGGAAAGAAACTTAAAACCAATAAATAATAAGATCATAACATTGAGAATCCAATAATATCTCATGAAGATATCCACGTGTCAAGATTTGAAATTTCTTGGTCAAGGAGGCAATGGCCATCGAAAGAACAAAAGGCACCCTTCGATGCAAGCAAAAACCCATTGCATCCAACGGCCGAGACCATATCCACGTGTCAAGAAGAAAAGCAAAGGAGGAAGATCGAGATACGAAGCAAAGGGTCATTGTTATTTGTTAGAAACATGTAGTACAGAAGTCCACGTGGAGGACGAGTTTGTGGGGACCACGAAGAAGTGGACGTGTCAGCTGTTTAGTGAACCGTGGATTACGGGATATTTTTGTGTACGGACAAGCATGGGAGGACAGCTTTTGTATGAGTGACAAAAGACAAAATATATTTGGTGGACGTGGGCTCCGCCAATCACATCTTATTGGTCGGTTGGTCAGGTTATGTCTCCTCCAGTGACACAAGCCAGGGACTTTTTTTATTATTATTGATTTCGCTCCACACAAGAAATCTAGCAAAAAAGTATAAGATTAAAAAAAATGTAATTTTTTTATCTTTTAAGTATAAAATTAATTTTTTTTCCTAAAATAAATAAATAAAATAATTTCTAGCACTAAATAAATAAAAAAACTGGAAATAAATTTTAATAACATTTTAAAAAAATTTTGAAACTAATAGAAAACTAACAAATATCACCGCTCTTTTTTAAATTTAAAGTTTTGTAGAATGTTTGTAAAATATATTTACACACCAAATCAATATATTCCAGTTTCCAAAAAATTCTGAATAAGTCAAATAAACTTTCTAATATAAAAAATATAAATTTTAATTTAATTATTCAATCAAGTTGAAATTTTATAAGTATAATCTATGTTACCTTTTGTCAATATTTATTTTTTTATGAAAAAAGGAAAAAATGATTTTGCACGTAAGAATAATTTGTGATTAAAACTAATAAAAATCAACATATGCAATTAATAACCTTACTTGTTTAAAGATGGCTCTGCTCCCATTATTGGATTTTTTGAAAGACATGAATGATATTTTAAAAAACCTTCAAAATGTTTATGATTTTTGCAAAAATTACTTGGAGATTAATTCTTTCTTTTAGGGTTTGATAAACTCTTTAAAACTAGATTATTATAAACCACAAGTCATCTAATTATTCAATCTTTAACAGTAAAGCACATGAATTACCATAAAAAAATCTTCTCGACTCTTTTAAAAGAGAGGATTGCTATGCTTTAAGTGCCAACTCCTTCTTCGTTTCTTCTTCATTGCTCTTAGATCTAATTTATTAAAAAAAATTATTTATTGAAATAATGCTATGTGTTTTTTTTTAATTTCACCTTTTAATAATTCAATTTTTTTTTTATTTTTTTTCAATTTTATTCTTTAATATTAGGTTGTTTAGGGAATTGTGCTTCATTATTTTTTTTGTTAGGTTATATATTTGTCTAATGAATTTAGTTTTTTTTCCTCGATTTTAACCTTCAAAATTAGATTAGTTGGAAGTGTAGCTTCATAATTTGTTTTTTTACTCTTTTTTCTATGAATTTATCTCGATCTCATAACCTAAGTTATGAGTTTAACAAGTTAATCTGAATTAACTCAGGTCGGGTTTTTTGGTCCATTTTTTTTCTAATTGATTTTTTTTCAATTTCATCCTTCAAAATTAAGTTGGTTGAAAATTAGGTTTTGTAATATTGTTTTTATTTGGATTCTATGGTATTATCTTGATCTGATGAACCGAATCACGAGTTTGGTAGGTTAACCTGAGTTGACTTTGTTTAGTTTTTAATGGTTTTTTTAATTGAATATTTTTAATTGGACATCATATTTTTTTTTCAATTTTTTTTTCTATGAGGTTATCCTAATATCATGATCTGGATCACAGGTTTGGAAGGTTAATCTAAGTTGACTTAGTTCATTTTTTTATCCTTTTTTAATTGAATATATATTTTTTCCAATTTCACCATCCAAAAAATTATTATTTTTTTCCAATTTCACCATCCAACAAATTATTATTTTTTTCCAATTTTATCCTTCAATATTATGTTGTTTAAGAATTGAGCTTCATAATGTTTTTCAATTTGTTTTCTATAGAGTTATCTTAGTCTCATGAAGTGACATCAGTCTTATGACCTAAATCATAAGTTTAATAGGTTAGCCGAGATTGACTTGAGTTATGTTTTTGTCCCTTTTCTAATTTTTTTTTTTATTTCATCATTAAAAAATATTGAGTTAGTTGAAAATTGTTCATAATATTTTTCAATTTTATTTCTATAAGGTTATCCCAATCTCATAACCTGGATTGCAGGTTCAACAGGTTAACCTGGGTTGACACTTATAGTTTTTTTTTGTTCTTTTTCTAATTTTATTTTTTTTCAATTTCATCCTTCATTAATTTATTGGTTAAGAATTGATCTTTATAATCTTTTTATTTTTTTTCTATGGGATTACTACAGTCTTATGACCCAGGTAACATATTTGATAGGTTAAATTGAGTAGATTCAATATATCGTTGTCTTAATATTTTTTAAAAAACAAATAGCATCCATTATGCCACAATTTTAATATTTTAAAAGGATGTTATCCAATTTGCATAATGTATTGAGTTCATGATTACATTTATTTTTTCATTAGAAAACACATTAGCAATGCTTAAATGTTTTTCTTTACGTTAAAAAAAATTGATACGACTTGTAGCATAGCGTGGACCATTGATCTACTCGTATTTCTATGATTTGAACTCTTATGTCTTATACATAAAAGTATAAGACATAATATTTTATTTATAGAAAAAACCTAATATCTCTATTAGTGACAAAATATCACTTTACCTTCTAAAAAAATCACATATTTTATTTCAAGATATTTATTAGAAATGTATGCAATCAAGTCCTCACTTGATTTTTCTAGGTCTAGAATTATATTATACTCTAGTCCTCAATTTATAAAACTTATTTAAAATCAAGTTATACTTGGTTAATCATGTTTGTTTAATTTATTACTAATTATTCTTCATGCGTGTGATTTATTAGGTTTCTAATATGTTTTTCTAAATATAAATTAAAATCCTTATTAAAAATGATTAAATAAATTGAATATTTAACTTATTATTGATTCAATGAATTGATTGATTTATATTTAAATATTAAATGTAGCATCTATCAACGTGTCATGATATTTTAAATATTAGAAAAGTCATATGTAATTAATTCGATTTAATCTTTCAATAAGTTGTTTCTTAATGTAAACATTATCCTTTTATTTAGAATGATTCGAGTATGATATTTGAGCATGGAGCGTGTTTGCACTTGTCAATTCATATTTGTTCTCAATACTATAATCATTAAAATTTTAAATAAGATTTGAAAGTCTTTTCATTTCTCATTCTACATTGAATAAGAATTTGAGAACATATGAAATGTTTTTTTTTTAATGAATTCTTTCTTAATTACTTAAATACTTTCATATCATTTATATTACACTAAATATTAGCTCATTTGTTATCAAAACATAATTTTTTTTTTATATAAAATAACTCGGTTATCTCAAAGTCTAAGTATCACTTAAATAATGACCAATTGAATTTTTTTATAGATACAAATAACCTTTTTTTATATTGAATCCTCATGCATGGCCAACGATATACATGATTTAAAGGATCTTCAATGAGTTGCATAGATAAATGTTTTGCTCACCTAGATGTTATGCTAGCGTTTTCTCATCATATATTTTTAGGATAAACAGGAGTCTTTCAGGATAAAAAGGAATGTAGGAATTTGGGATTGAGACCTTTTTTGATTTATAGATTGTTGGTTTTTGCACAAATATTTCTACAGGAGATGTTGTGGGCATCAATCTATTTAAATATGCCAAATAAATTTACTCTAATAAAAAAAACTTGGCCTATTGAGAAGGAAGTTACGGGAATGGAATGTCAATACTTGAATTTGGAGACTAAATTAAAGGTGGTCTAGAAAATTATGTTTGGTATTGCGGTAGCTGTTGTGCTTGTGACTTGACAAAAGTTATTTTATAAAAAGTACTTTTAGTTGAGGTTGGTTTAGAAAAATATATGTTTGGTTAAAACTATGGTTAAAATTGAGGTAGAATAAAAAATAGTTTAATGTGTTTGGTTAAAATAATGCTTTTCAAATTGAGGTTATAAAGTAATTAAAATATATATATATATATATAAATATTGATGATTTTTAATTTAAATATTATAGATTTAACTACTACTATTACATCATGAAATAAATAATACTTTATATAAAAAAATTTTATTGTTCCATTAAACTATCTACAATTCTATTACATATAAAATTCATCCGATAAGAACTACAGTTTCAATGATTTTTTGAGCGTGTAATAAAATTAGGTAAAATATTATCAGAAATAAAATTGAGATTACAATATGTGTAAATTTAATTCACCTTAAATGAATTTTTAAAAAAAACAAAAAAAAATTACTGTTCACGTGAATGTGAACAGTGCGAGTGAAATCAATTCACTGCACTGGTTTTCAAAAAAAAAAAACTGTTCACGTGAACAGTGCGAGTGGATTAAAATTCACTGCACTGTTTACTTTAATGAACAGTGCGACAGTGGAACATGACTCCACTGTTCAGTGATTCCTCCCCCACGAGAAACAGTAAAATTGTGCTTTTACAAAGCCTGTAGCACAACCATATTTTTTGTGGGTCCTACCAGCATAAACCTGTGTTTTTTCTTTAACCAAACGATAATATCTATGGCAGCGGGTGAACCTCACCCGCAGCCACATTACCAAATAGCCTCTAAAGCCTGTTTGAGAGTGTGTTTGCGGTTGCTTTTTAAAGTGTTTTTCACTCAGAAATGTATTAAAATAAATTTTTTTTAAAAAAATTATTTTTGATATCAACGCATCAAAATGATCTAACAACATCAAAAAATATTAATTTGAAATAAAAAAAAATAAAATAAATTCAAAATTTTCAAAAATATTTTTGAAATGCAAAAATAAACAAGATATTTAAATAGTTAAGAACACGAGTGAGAAAAGGATCAGTCTAACAGATGATGAAATTGTTGAGTTGAGAAGTCTTAATTTTGAGCTATGGGATTTGAACAAACATTATGAATCTCTTTGGAGAAAAACTGCAATAATTAATTGGTGCAAGCTTAGTGACTGGAATACCTGATGTTTTCATCTCATGGCTTCTCTTTTTTATAGGAAAAAAAATACTTTGATTATATAGTTGTTATTGACACTAAATTCTTGGACTCATTGGGTATTAAATCCAAGGTAGCAAACCTTTACAACAACTTGTTCAACAGTAACTTCAGGCCAAGGCCATTCATGGAGGTGTAGGGTTTGATTATATAAATATATATATATATTTTTTTTTTTAGAGATGGAAGTGACATCGGAGGAAATCAAATGGTTACGTGGAGTTATAAAGGATCCAACGCTACTGGGCCAGATGGATTTAATTTTAATTTATATAAAAAGGCATGGCCAATTATTGGAGACGAAATGTTTTTACTAGTTTTAGAATTTTTTAAAGAGAGCAAGATGCCAAAAGATATTAACAATGCATACATTACTTTATGCAAACAATAAGTTCACAGACTTCAGACCTATTAGGCTTGTGAACGAGATATAAAACCAATATTGCCAAGATCTTGGCATTGAGAATTATTCATGTTATTTATGAGGTGATTAGTGATTGTCAATCTGTTTTTATTTTAGGAAGACAAATTCTTGACAATTCTATGTTAGCCAATAAAATTGTTAATAGTTTGAGACGACAACATGTTTAAAACTTTCTTTTTAAGGTTGATTTTCAAAAAGATTTTGACTCAGCTTCTTGGGATTTTATACGTTAAGCTATGGGTTTTAGAGGCAGGTGGATTTCCTAGATTAGAGAACACATATTAAAGGGATCTTTTATCTTCATTTTTTTTTAATATGAGTATACGGATCAGCTTGTGCGTACCTTAATTAATTTCAAGAATCCTAATTTTATCTCCATTTCTATTTAATATAGTCGATTCAGGTTTAAACAGTACTAGATGATGATCATAGAAGAGTAATGGTTTCTATACATGCGGAGTTCAAATTTCTTCTCACCAATCAATACTACTTCCATATGTGATAGAATGATTTTTTATCCAAATAATGTTGGAGCTCTGAGAATGTTAAGGTAAATACTTAACTAGTAGCTCAGGTTTGAAAGTTAACTTTCTTTTGATTGGTGTAAATATTGATTTAAATTATTATTATTATTATTTGTAAATACCTTGTTATTCTCCTACAAAATCGTGTTTTATTTTATAAAATTAATTGATAGTCGATTTTAATATAAAAAAAGTCTTTTTTTCTCGACAATAGCCTTCTGATATCGAAGAGCAAACCATACTGATATATGATATTTTCTAAATAATTGTCAATCAGTGCATATATGATCTTAATTCAAGTGAATGAAGTATGAAATGGTGGATATTCTCATAACACTAAAGATTTTCCCTTTGTGTGTGTAGCAAAACATATACTAAGTTAAAATTCAAGGTTGGTTATGAAAGAGAAGTGTATTAACTAAGCTCTACAGATCTTTATATAGACCCATGCATAGACATAAATCATGCATTTAAAATCAGGATTTTAGGATCCAAAAATAATTAAAAAAAAAAGATTTAAGGAAATTTTCTAAGTCTTTTTTTTTTAATTATCAAGGAACAAAATCTATCTACATGTTCAAATCAATGATCTTCCCGCTATCGTGAAGCCCTACGCAAAGTTCACAGCTCATTACACATTGAAGGAGTGCAGCTTATCGAAAAAGATATAAAATTTACAGTGAAACAGAAATGGGAAAGTAAAAAAAATAGAAAGAACTGCTAAAACCTTATTTACACAAGAACACAGCAAATGTGCAAGCAAGAAAAAAGATTAATATATCTCTAATTTTTTTTAATTTTTTTTTTTTATGAATTGATGATAAAGGAAAGACTCGAACATGAGATCTCATCCTTGTAGCTCACACAAGAATACAATTCCGAGCTACAAACTCATTCCCTATCTCTTTCTTTAATCTGCCTTAAGTCCTAATTACAGTATATTTATGGACTAGTTAAACTGATGCAAGATCGATGATATTGTAGTTACAAATACCAGCCATGTATTCAATATAGAAACCCTTTTCCACCCCCAGACAGATAGAGGTAGATAGATTAAAAAACGAGGGGGAAGCAATCCATCCAAAGAAATTGCTTAAGATCATACGAGTGGTGGATCAGCAATTAATTGACTCGAGGGAAATGCTCATACATTGAATCCCTAACAATGTGATGGATAGTGAACTACATCATGCAAACAAATTAATCAAGTTCTATGGCACCCTAGCTAGCTAGAATTGATAGCATATAATCTTACCTAACATTTCTCAAAAAAGAAAAACTTACCTAACTCGATGATATATGATTAATACAAACTTTGACATTATCCTATAGTTTATGGAGGAGAAATTAATGCATGCTACTCCACAAAATATTTAACTACTCGAGAAGAAACATGATCTAGAGACGTCGGCCGCAAAACAGTAGAATGATCAGTGGTTTCTACACAAGAATGCAAGCAACTCCCCTTTAAATTACGAGAACATTGCCCCCTGCCTGCATTTATTAATGATGGAGCAATCCTGCAAAGCTGTGATCCTAAATATAGTACTCCCAAGAAGACAATTTTTAAATGTATAAACACTCGTTTATTGTTAATCAAGTTCCAATGCATGTCGGCCCAGGTGGATTCCGAAATAGCCACTCAAGATTTAAATTCTACCATTTCTTCATGTGGGCTTATGTATTGAATTACTTAGTAGATTATTGCAGCATGTGTGCTTTTAGCTGGCACCAGCATTACAAAAGATGAATCCAAGGTTTTGTCTTTTTGCTTAAATATAGATCCGTTTAGATTTTCTTTAAATGGATACATACCATTTTATCTAGCTAGTTGATCATTTTACTGTTCGCAATACATGCTCGTGAACTCATACACCTCTCTAAAATATGTTCTGTCCTCTGCATTAACAATTTCTATTAAAACTAAAGGAAATATTTCGTCTTTGTTTGAGATATATAGAAAATACATCAAACAATACTGTCTTCTACTTCAAGTTGGCAATGCCTCTCCTTCAATATTCATCACCAGATGTCATTAAAATCTTAGGTTTCTGATTAATTAAGTTGTTTAGCAGGGGAAAAAAATATTTATATGCATATGATACTTGGATAGGGATAGAATAAGTAGAGAAAAATCCCAACTTCCTCCAAAGATTAGGGGTGAAATTGTAAGTTAAAGAAGAGACTTGAGAGCATTTTTAATTAACAAGTACTTAGATTGCTTGTTTAGGTACATGTGAATTTTTGAACACAGGTATAACAACACTTGCTTCCATGATTTCGGCTAGCTGCTAGTCTAGTGGGAGTATCAGTATATGATTTATTACCACTACTGCCGCTGCTGATACTACAAGGTCATTACCATGCAGCTGTCCCTTAAAGAGCAAATCAACTGGTACCCACAAATCTCAACATATCCTCTTAGAAATATAAGCAAAGTTCATTTTATAACTGATCTTCTCTTTATAGTAAAAAGGAGGAGCAGAAAATATACCCCATATAGCTAAAAGCTGCTGGTGAATGAACCCACACATATACAGCCTCAATATCGATCCAAGCTTCAACTCCAGGTCCATTGATTCTTTAATTTTGACCACTAACCTGCACTGGAACCAGCAGCTGCTGCTTCTGCGGCTGCTGCTGATTGTGGTGTTGCTGTGACCTTTGGTTTGGGCCTTTTTCTCTTCTTCTCATAGCTAACTCCTCTTGCTTTAGCTTGAAAATCCCTAACCTCCCTTAAGTAAATCCTCACTGCTTTTGCACCAAATGGGTTTCCTTCGGGCCTCCCTCCATGCTCCTCGTAGGCAGCTCTGAGCCTTCCGATGAGTGCATCAAGGCTTCCCCATGCTTGCCGGAGGGGGCAAGGGCATGGTGCGGGTGGATTAGGGAAGCCGAAGAAAGGACAAGTTTGGTTATGGACTTTGGTTTTGCCAAATTGGTCTAGGTACCTTAAAAATTCAAGAACATGGGCTCCGCTGCACATAGGGAGTGATAAAGGAGGCCTGTGGTTTCTAAGGTACTGGCAGAAAGTGTTCCAGTCCCTTCTCTTTTGGTTCTCATAGCGACTTGGAGTGGAAGATGGGGAAGTGGTTGTGGCCAAAGTTGTGGTGTTTGTGGAGGTGGTGGTGGGGGTGGTGGGGCTGGTGATTACAGGGCTTGAATAGGTGGGGTTTGTTGATGGGGAAGCTAAATCCATGTAGATGAAGATCTAGATTAGGGTTTTATTGCTTTCTTTATCGGGATCTTGAAAGGAGCTGATTTTGAAGACACTGTAGGTTGTCCTGCTTCTAGCAGTTCCTTCCTCTTGTTTTGCCTCTCTTTGTTGCTTGCTTGTACGGGAAGGTGAGTGAACCCTATTGGAGAGAAGGAGACACAGAGAGTGAAATCACTTCCTTATTTTTGGTGAAACTGGGCGATACTGTTTCCACTCTTCAAGAGGAAAAAAAGGGTGGAAGAAGCTTTGGTTTATGCTCTTTGCAGCTATAAGATTAACTTCTCAAGGTGTTGGTGATGTGAGAATTAAACGAAGCACGAAAGGGATGATCAAAGTGCAAGAATCTGCATGGTTTTTATGAGAGGGGGGGAGAGGTGAGGAGGGGTGGACGCATTTTTTGTTTTGAATAATTTGAAGGCGAGAATTAAGAAACTGTAGTAAACAACTTGGAGAAAAAAATTGAAAGATTCTGCTTGCAGAGAGAGTGAGTGCAGTCAGCAAGAAAGGTTGAAAGACTGCAGTTATTGGGTACAGAGAAAACTTCTGAGTTATGCTTAAAAGAGAGGAGAAGATCAGATCATCAGATTTTCTATCAAGGAAAAGGGCAAGCAACTCAAGTTAAGACTGTAGATAAAGTTAGAAAAGGAAGAAAGAAAGAGAGAGTCAAATAGTTTCATTGGCTCAGATGAGACTGCCCTGCCCTCCCCCTCAGCTAGTAATTTAAAGCAAGGAACATGACAAGAGAGAGAGAGAGAGGGTCTTTGCTTGCTTTGCCATAACAGGACAGGTTTGGCAGTGAGCAGTGGCTGATGGTGACACCCATAGAGTCAGTACACAAAAATATGCTATTACTGTTAACATCAATGCGCCACTGTCTTCTCCAAGCGCGTGCCATACAAAACCAGCCCTCTTCCCTTGTATAAAAGCAGAAAAAAGATTGACGATAGCAGCACAAGTTCATGGAGGAAGACGAGGTATCTTCACAGCAATTGCTCAGCCACTCACGTCCAAATTCATGCTCTGCTGCTTCAAATCTCCATGAAATCATGTTGTTCTTGCAAATGGCTCCTCTCTTCGTTCCTGGACACAACATTCTAGTCGTTAATTGGTTGTCAACAGTTCGATCGTGTGTTGGTATCCTCTTTCAAAGGGGAAAAGATAAAAATTAAAAAAAAAAAAAAGATAAAATAAAAGCGTGTCGTTGCGAGTGTATGGCAATTTGGAGTAGGATCTAGGGTTGTGAGATCATTATGTTGGATGGCTCTAATTCTTTTCTTTTATATATATATATATATATATATATATATAAAGATTGGATGGCTCTTATTCTTTGCTTTCGTATGTTTGTGTCAATGCGTGTGGACTATGTATAATAAACTAAAAGACGCAGGAAAACAATATTATAGCATTTTCACTGTAGGGTGCGTGAACTATCCACTCACACGTTTATTTATTTTTATTTTTTCTTTTCTATTCAGAACTTGAATTTTTGTCACACTTTAATTACTGTTCTTTATTTCTTTGTAATTTTATTTTCAAGAGTTTATTAGCGTGTTTTTATATATTTTCTTTGCTTGAACTTGCCCGTGTGAAGTATCCCCAAATATTCCAACATGCATTAAATTAAAAACTTGCCATTCCTTTCGAAAAAAAATCAACAAAGTATTGGAATTAATTTTTTATTTTTTATTTTTTTATATTAAATTTTATACGGATCAATATGATTCATTTATAAGAAAAAAAAATACGAATGCTATCAAAATTAACCTCTAAAATATACAAAATAAAACTAAAAGTACAGTACAAGTAGAATATTTGCATTTGCTTATCGTTAATAGGATAAATGTTCCATCTTAATTTTTAAATAGCATTTTTGATTTTTTTATTCCATTCCTCAGTAACTTTTTATAATATATAATACTATTTTTTTTTCCTCGAACATTAAAAATTAACTTGGAATCCTCCTAAACCCAGGTAATAAATATCATTGTCATACATTATATATATTTAAATATCTATTTAATATTGTAATAATGATTATTTTTAAAAATAATTTTTATCCAGAAATGTATTTAAATATTATTTAAAAAATTATTTTTAATATCAGTATATTAAAATAAATTAAAAATATAAATAATTAGTTTTCTTAAAACCTACGGCGAGCCGCGTAAGCGACCTGTAAAGAGTCTAAAGACAAGGAAGATATGTCGGCAAAATTTTAACGGAAGAACACGTGTTATTAGGCTAGAAAAAACCGAAATTTGGGGGCACTTTTGGCTGTTAAAGGACTGTAAATTAATGGTGTTACTGGGCAAGAAATATTAGAAATTTTACTGTTAAAGGTTTGTAAATGGTGGTAAATATTGCACAACATGTATATGCACTTTATGAAAAAAAAAACCTATCTATATAAAAGAAATACTGAAAATATATATATAACTGAGAACCAGGATTTCACAATTTACAGGGTAACAAAATTGTTTTTTTGGTATTACATTTTTTACTGTGTTTAGATGTATTTATCTTAAAAAATCATCTAATTGATTTTTTTTTGTTTTTTAACAATTTTAATATGTTGATATTAAAAATAAAATAAAAATCTAAAAAAATTAATTTAATGTACTTTCAAACAAAAAATACTCTATATCACAAAACTTTGGACTTTGCAATCACATGAGATGGCTAAAAATTAAATTAAAAAACAACACGTTGTTTATTTTATTTAGAAGAAAAAAAAACAATCAAGGTAAATGATACGTTGTCTCCAATTAAAAAAGAAAAGAAATAAAATCAAGTGTGCAGGTCCAACTTTCTAGGACCATGGATACCTAGACATTTTCTTTTAGGCAAGGTATGCTTGATTTTTTTTTTTTTTTGTTAAATAGCTCTTAGTATTTTTATTTCTTTTAGTTTTTTAATATTACAATAAAATCTTCTTTAAATAAATTTATTAAAATAATATTTGAAAAATTACCTTACTATGCCATAATTCTTAAGAAGGTTAGAGTTTTTATGGTAATATCAACAATTATTTATCAATAATTATGTATTAAAATAATTTGCATAAGTTTTTTTAAAAAATACAATTAAAAAGCAAGCCTCAAATAAAAAAAATCTTTTCAAAATAAAAAATAAACGAATAAGAAAATGACTTTCTTAATTAAGAAGATATATTTTCCCTCACTTATCATTAGGATTTTTATGAGCATGTTATTTTTTATTTAATAAGTTATTTTTTAATAAAAAAAACATGTTAATGTTAAAATAAGAAATATATATAAATAACCATCTAAGTGGTGGCCTAGTGGTAAAAGTTTAGGACCAAAAGGTTTGCTCCCTCTGTGATTTCAGGTTCGAGCCTTGTGGTTGCTCATATGATAACCACTGGAAGCTTACATGGTCGTTAACTTCAGGGCCCGTGGGATTAGTCGAGGTGCACGCAAACTGGCCCGGACACCCACATTAAACTAAAATATATATATATATATAAGAGAAGACAATTTTGACTAAAAAACTAAGTCTTTCTTCATTATTTCTTATGAATATTTACTACAAAACTTTTATATAATTAAACAGAAACAGATTTCGAAAAATAATAAGTGACAGCTTGCATACCTTTTCACTGGTTGAAAACCAAAAGGGTGACAGGCACCTGGGCATATGGTTGGTGGGGTATGCTCAAATTGTAGCTACTTGCTAGCTAGCTAGGCATGGTAGTATTTTCCTATCCTAGATATCTTTTTGATGTCTGGCTTCCTGTAAGAGATCTTCACAGGCCCTTATACCTAGCTTTTTTTTTTATCATGGGTATTTTGACGAGGATGTGTAAAGATGATGTGCCTTCACACAAAATGTCTTCTTCCCTTTTCTTTTCATATGCAAATTATTGGAGGAACAGCTATACGTGAGTAAATTTGCAATAACAAAGATTCCAACGTTGTAACAGGTGCTGAGATGCTGAGGGCACGACTGTTACCTCAATCATTAACAATCTTCAAGCTGTTCCTTCCCCCACCCAAGCCATGGAGATGTAATTCATAAGAGATGATACTGTTTCTTTTTGTATTTTTAAATTATTATTTTTTTAATGCATTTATATTATTTTCGTATATCAATGTTAAGAATAAAATGTAGTTTTAGATAAAAAAAACTTTAAAAAATAACAATTATTATTCTGATACCGAACTGCAGTACTGCACGCCGCCTTGTGAACAACCGGCAAAAAATATTCGTGGATAAATACATGGTGTACACATTACACCTAATTGGGGGATGATCACGGACATGGATGATAAGGGGCATATCTGCAGGTTCGTTTCTCTCCTTTACTTTAGCTTTTGGACTGATGCATGCAGCTTGAAATTCTACAGGAGAACATGAATCATACATAAATGTAGTATCATGCCGTAACACGAACCAGATTCATGCATCAAATTGGCCTCAGCTACTAGTGAGAAAGATAAAGGTGAAGATAATCAACAATTCGAGGCACCTTGTGATTAGAACCTTCTTTGCATCTATAAGTAGTGCATTAGAAAGGTGTTTCTTTGTTCCAAATCTTGAACAAGGTTTGTCATTTTTTGAACTTCAGACGCATTATTTGACCCTGGGTGTGTGGCAGCCATTCACCAGAATCTGGGGTGCGTGCTCAGTAAACATTTTACTGTCATATTGAAAAACAATTAGCATAAGAGCAATTACATTCTACTTAAAGTTTTGACTACAGAAAGGTTCAGGAGTTTAACCTTAATCTTTTCCACGATTGTATGCTAATCACAAAATAATGAACGCTAAGATTTGATTCAATTACATTCTACTATCAGATCCAAGAATGTCCCCTAGTGATTACTGTCTTGAGAAGATAATGAGATAATAATGGCATACAAAATAAAATAATGGTTTTTATATCCTATTTAGTTGATGATAAACAAGAAAAAATAAAATATTTTACCTTTAATATAAATTATTGTCAAGTTTATATATTTAAAATAATAATATAATTGAATATTATTTTTTATATATATTTTAGTTTATAATATTGAGTGTAGTTGAAGTTAATAATAATATAATAACTCTAGTTATAAAATCTAGATCGGTCGAAAGGGTCAACTTGGGACCTGGTTCACCTAAGACCAAATCGGTTTGAGTTTAAGAAGAAAATAAAAGATTAATCTGGCTTGACACGATTAAAAACCTAGATCAACTTAATTATAACTTTTTGACTCAAGATAAAACCTGTACAAAACTTGAGAAAAAACCTGTTGATTTTTTAAAAAAGATTAGTCAAAACATCTTTTTATCCTTTAAAAAAATTGGGATAAGCACGGGTCAATCCTCCCGAGTTGTGACTTGGGTCTTGTCTTACATTCACTCTCATGTCGAGTTTTAAAATTATAATAATAATCACTTTTATCCTTACATGTCTTAAATGAACAATTTTAAAATTAAAAATTTTTATAATGATATTTTAGAGATAAAAAATAATAAATATTATTTCTGAAGACATGTTCTCTCTAGAACTCTTGTTTTAAAATTATTTAATAATATTTTTTTTAATAAAATATATTTTTATTCTGAAATAATAACTAAACCCAATAATTACATATTTAAGAGTTCCAACTTCCATTAAGAGGTCTTACGTTCAAAATATCTAAAAAGGCTGAAATAAAATCTATTAAAACGAAATTCATTGTGTAACTCAAGACTCGTTGGTTCTTGGATACCAAAAAAAAAAATATAACGCCAAGATATAATTATTTTACATTTAAGTAAAATTATTTAGTCACAATATATATTTGGGTACACTATCAAAATAATTAAAAGAACTAGGGTTGATTTAAATGTTTATATAAACAGTGAATTAAGTTAATATATTATTTTAATGGTTTGATAACATGTTTGTTAGGTAACTCAGCTGGTTAACGTGTGTTGATGCCTAAAGGTAACTTTTATTTATTTATTTATTTGAGGCTATAGAGAATCAATTTTCTTTATATTTTTGAAAGGTGGATTTAAAAAAATTATTGGCCAAACACGCGGGTTTGTCTCAGTCCCAAACACCTATGTTAAAAACAGGTTCATGAGTTTTTTCTATTGACCCTATATTTTTTTAATTTTATTATTTAATATTAAGTTTTTATTGAATTTTATTGTCTAGTATTGGATTTATTGTAAATTAATTTTAATATTTTTATCATATAATAGAATAAATAAATAAATAATTTCATATAGAGGAGTCCATAACTCCGGATATTGTTATTGCTACTAAACATACAAATCTTATTGCTACTAAACTTAAATTATTTGTGTAAAACTCTCAAAATCAAAGTTTACTAACCCTAAAGGTATAAAATTACATTAAGTTTGAAATTAAAATTATAAAACCAAATTCATGCGTGGCAATGGTTGGCATCCCACATCACAACTATGATCTCTGGCCGCAAATTCATACTGTAAGAGGCCTGGCTTCTAAGGCTCCGTTTGTCTACGCGTTTATAACTGCGTTTTATGTATAACAGTAAACATCTAGTGTTTGGTTAGAAAATTAACCGTGATTTTTGTACATGGGCCCTACCATTAATTGCGTCGAAAACGTTATTTCGCTGAAGCAGAAATTTTCTGCTTTTCTCGTCGCGTTCCTGGCATGCGCACATCCTGCTAATTAATTAGCATGAACAGTGCAGCATGCTGCACTGTTCATGCTAATTAATTAGAATGAATAGTGCAGTATGCTGCTGCACTGTTCCTAATTAATTAGCAGGAAGAGTGCAGATTGCTGCACTGTTCGCATGCTGTGTTATTCCTGCTGAACCGGTTCGGTTTAAAATTTAAAATGTATTTAAATAGGTTTTACTAGTAAAATAAAAAATAAAAATTATTTTTTATTTTTTAATTATATTTTATTCAAAAAACTAGTGTTTAATATTATTCAATAAAACTACATAAATTAAACAAAGATCGATTGATGACGTAACATTTGTAGAATTTGATCGTAATTTCAATTTTGTTCCTAATTATATTTTATCTGATGTTGTTGCGTGCTTAAGAAACCAAAAAAACTGTAATCTTTGTCGGATGTGTTTCATATGTGATGGAATTGTAGATATTATAATGGAACAATAAAAAATATTTTATATAAAGTATTATTTATTTTATGATGTAATAACAATAGTTAAATCTATAACATTTAAATTAAAAACCATCAATGTTAATATATAATTTTTTAAATTATTTTATAACCTCAATTTCAAAAGCATTTTTAACCAAACACATTAAACTACTTTTTGTTCAACCTCAATTCTAACCACAGTTTTAACCAAACACCTATTTTTTTAAACTAACCTCAACTAAAAGTGCTTTTTATAAAACAACTTTTTTCAAACCACAACCACAACAGCTACCGCAATACCAAACACACACTAAGAGTTTCGAACAGCGTTTACTGAAGGGTGTTTCATCAAATTATGAGGCCATTGCATCATTTGCTGGTTTTGCTAGCTCCAAGCCTCAGAAACTTCTAATAAAATGGGCCTAGATTGCGCAATGTTTACTGGGTGTGGTTCATCATAACCTAAAGGATATATTATTTTTCTAGCTCCTATATATTCAACTAGTTTATTAGTTGATACTTTATGGTCAAATTAAATTTTTTTTCAATGTGAAAAAAATATTTAGGTTATAAAAAAATATTTGATATTTATTATTATTAAACTTAAATCTAATGTGTCAACTTAAAACCTTTCGACCTAATTATTTGTCTGGTTTAGGTTTAAAATTAATTTGCGTGAGAGTTTTCTTGATTTGACATATATAATCAACTCGACGAGTCAAAAAACAACTTAGATGATTGGTAAAAAGCGTGGTTTGGTTTGAAGAAACTCAAGATGACATCTTTAATTTTATCTTAATATTAAGACATCAACATATTGGATTGTCTCAGGCTTGCGGCTTAACCCGCATAAATCCATGACCTAGATCATGGACTCCACTAGGTTTAATAATTTTATTTTTAAATTTTTTTTTTACTTAATGATAAAATAATAAAAATAGAAACTTGTAAAATCGAGCACCAATCAAATACTGAGATATTTGTTTGAGACTGCGGTAACCTCATATAAAACAAACCGAAACAAATTATGAAGACCAATTCAAAATCAACCAAATACTGAAGGATGAAATTAAAAAAAAAAGAGTAAAAAAGGATTCAATCAAAAGAGAGAAAAAAGTTAGAAGATGGATTTTTTTTTAAAAAAAAAGAAGGAAAAAACAGGGGTCGACCTGGGGGGTCAACCTTGAAACCTCTCGACCCAACGGTTTAAAATTAACTTGTGTAGAAATTGCTTCGATGTGACCCCGATGATTTGCGGGTCCAAAGATAACCCAGATGACCGGTAAAAAATGTAGTTTGATTTTAATTTTTTTAAGATGATAACTTTTTTTAATATTGAGATGATGACATATTGAATCGACTCAACTTCATTGTTAAACTTACCAAACTCGTGATCTTAGATTATTGACTTTACTGGGTTTAACAATTTTTTTTAACTATTTTCTGCTTGATGATATGATAACAAAAATATATGCTCATCAAATTAAGCATCAATTAAATATCAAGATATTTATTTGAGATGTCATAACCTCCTCATATAAAGCAACTGAAATAAATTATAAAAATTAATTTAAAATCAATATAATATTAAACGATGTAATTAAAAGAAACTAAAAAAAACTCAATTAAAAAAATAACTGGAAGATTGATTTTTTTTTTTTTGAGAAAAAATGGAGGCAGCTCATTCATTGTTCATACATATGAACAGTATGTATATAATTTCTCATTTCGATTCCCATACTCATGAAATTTTCTTAGGTTAATCTTTACTTTTTTTCCCCAAAACAGAATGTCCATTTTTTTTTTTTAATGTTTCTCTTATATTTTCATCTCAAGTCGCCATGCATGAGGTAATATTCAGCAAAATTGTTTAAAAGCGTAAAAAATAATTCAAAAAAAGGGCATATAATTAGTTTTCGTGAATTATTTAGGAATGATATTGATACATTTTAGACTACGGGACTGAAATTGAAAGTTACTGAATTTAGAAGGGTGAGTATGAAGTTTACCCTGAAATTATTAATCTAGCTTTTATCGTGCATATGTTGAGGGAAGACACAGCTGTAAAAGGGTAGCCTATAACCTTCCACTCCGAGCAAGGAACTAATCTGATTCATTTCGGGGTGGTAATTGTTTTTTTTTTAATGTTTTTTAAAAATATATTAAAATAATATATATTTTTATTTTTAAAAAATTATTTTTAACATGTAACATTAAAAAACAATATAAAAAATAATTGAAGAAATTAAGATTTTGTATTAAAAGAGAACTCTTCTCTTTTACTGTTACTGTACACAAAACAAATACTACAGCCATTTATATTGTTGTTATTGCATCAGAATCCTATTCTACTTCCTATAATTAAAGCTTGATTTGCTCACAAGCAAGGAAACAAATAACAACCAAATCAATCTACATTAATTGACAGTGGCAGCAACTTTATTCTGCAGATTCTTGTCCTTGATTTCCTGAACTGGCTTGATTTTCTTGGATTAGCTTTCCTTTCACAATAAAGAATATTTATTTTTAAAAAAAAAAAATACAACACAATCTCAAACTGGAATATAAAACCTAGCTAGAAGTAGCTTCGAGCCAATACATAAATAAATAAGTTTGATCATTAATTACTATCAATTTAGTAGCTAAAAAAATCCTGTTTGTTTTTGTGTTTTAAGAGTGTTTTTAAAAAAATTTAAAATTTTTTTATTTGCTTTAAATTAATATTTTTTAGTGTTTTTAGATTATTTTAATGCGCTGGTATTAAAAATAATTTTTTAAAAAATAAAAAAAATATTATTTTGATACATTTCCGAGTGAAAAACACTTTAATAAACAACTGTAATCACGTTTCCAAACACGCTGTTATTAAAAAAAGCAAAATATCAAACTATCAACTTATTTTTTAAGAGTTATTTAATAAATTAGATATTTGAATTGTGGTAATTCTTTAACACACACGTGTGTGTATATATAATTTGATTTTAGAAAATATATAATTTGATTTTAGAAATGATTTTGGTGTTCAATTTCTTTTAATTTTTTTTAATCGAGTAGCTATCTAACTTATAATGCAATTTTTTAAACTTAATGGACGACGTGATGTGGGTTTTTGTTTCTATGATTCAAAGTTATTTTGGTGTGATGGCTCGAGTAGACAGCTTTGATATCTCTTTCCTTTTTAGAAAGCCTATCGTTTCCTCTCTGTAATTTTCCCGTCATCCCTTACCAACGGTTCCTGGCATTTTGAATTCTTTTTTATCTTTATTTTATATATAAAAAAATAAAATTGCGATCCGACAAAAAGAAGATCTTGTGTCTTTATTTTTATTATAGTATTGTTGTTGTTGTTACGCATAAAGTAGTTTCTATTATTTAGCTTAATTAATAAAGTAATACACTTGTTTTTTCTCCAAGATGACATGACATGCACATATAGTTATGTAGTAATGTTTTCAAATTCAGATGATATATACACAGAAACTGCCATTTTCGCAATAACATTACCTCTTAACATTACTCATAATTAAGCAATTAGAAGTTAAGACTTGATTAAGAGTCTTTTTGGTATTGCGGTAGCTATTGTGGTTGTGGTTTGAAAAAAAATTATTTTATAAAAAGTACTTTTAGTTGAGGTTGGTTTAAAAAAATAGGTGTTTGGTTAAAACTGTGGTTGAAATTGAGGTTGAACAAAAAGTAGTTTAAAGTGTTTGGTTAAGAATGCTTTTGAAATTGAGGTTATAAAATAATTTTAAAAAATATATATTAATATTGATGGTTTTTAATTTAAATATTATAGATTTAACTATTGTTATTACTTCATGAAATAAATAATACTTTATATAAAATATTTTTTATTATGCCATTAAACCATTTACAATTCCATTACGTACAAAATTCATTCGATAAGAATTACAGTTTCTATTATTTTTTGAGCGTGCAATAAAATTAGATAAAATATTATTAGGAATAAAATTGATTTGATATTACAGTGCGAGTGGATTTAATTCACTCTACACTAGTTTTTCGAGAAAAAAATATTATTTACATGACAATGCGAGTAAATTTAATTCATTCTAAACTAGTTTTTTTTAAAAAAAATACAAAAACTAAACACACTAAAAAAAATAAAAATAAAAAATAAAAAAAAAAAGTTCACTCGAACAGTGCAAGTGAATTGCACTGTGCACGTAAACACAGAATTTTACAAAGCAGCTATGAGCTGCTTTGTAAAATTCGCGTCCAAAACGTGAAATTACATGGGACCCACTAAAATTAAATTGTGTTTTTAGTGTAACCAAACATCATGTTTGCTGTGGTTGCTTCAAACGCAGAAGCAACCATGCAAACAAACGGCCTCTAAGAAGTTTGTCCTTCATTGTTATTGTGATGATTAGATTAATTCCATGTTTAGTGGGTATTAAGCTTAATTTCTTTTTTTTTTATACCGACTTTTTTTTTTTTTTAAGAAAAGAGATTAGGACTTACGGTTCCAACCAAAGCTTTTAAATTCAAACCCTAGTTAGGAAGTATGGTGGGATTTAAGGGAAGAGTTATCTCGTGTCAAAGAATCATCTCAATTTAAAAATTTAAATTGTTAGATGAGGTTCAAGATATAATTTATATAATTTTCTAACACATCTTCTTAAGTGAAATTTTTTTAACTTATTTTTTATCAAATAAAATGAAGGTGGTTAGATTGAAACTCGTGACTACTTGATCAGTAAGACTCTGATACTATATGAAAGAATCATCTCAACTAAAAACTTAAGCTGTTATGTGAGATTTCAAAATATAATTTATATAATTTTCTAACATTTTCTTTGTGCGGTGAAAATCTCTTAATGAATTACAAAATAACATGAGGTTAGAATTACAAGAGATTATTAGATATAATATTCTCTCACAACCATAAAAGTAATATTCATATAGATAGTTATTATAATAAATCTTATATTTATTTGTGTGCACTATTGAGCCTCTTGTTGAACTAAAAAAATAATAAGATCCGCTTTCATAAAAGATTATTAAGTATTTCCGATATAGCGATCCCCTATTCATATGGTATCGTAATTATTTATGCAATCAAATTCCAATAATTTGTTTTTCCATAAAAAAAAGGTTTATGCGATAGGTCTTGATGAACAACTATAAGAACATAAACTTTTTAATTATTCACTTGATTTTGAATTACACAATATATAGAAACCAAATCCTAAAATCTCATCCCATTAATTAATTATAAGATTTAAACCTGATAGAAAATTCTAAATCTTTAACCGTTAGACTATATATTACAAAAAGGGATGGAAAAGAATATTAATCAAGACCTGTCTGTGTTGAGAAGGGCGTCGGCTCCTGCTTCTGGGGACTCTCTGTGTATACTTCAATATCTCACTGGGTTCGATTATCATCACTGTGGTTAAATAAATAAATAAATAAATAAAAAGAATAGTATATCCCTTCCTAGATAAAAGAGCATACTCTCATCATACAAAAAGGCAAGTGTATATACTTCCTTTCTGAGTAACAAACACATCTCCTGCATTGGAATCTACAGGCTACAAAGAGGATTGCATGGCTGCTATGGAGGTGACATATTATTGGCTCCCTTTGCTAGCTGCTGGAATCGAGAACACATGACAACGTAACTCATGCACATGACATATATTAAATAATTGCTAGATGTTTTGCATATGAATTGTTCCATTATATATGTAATATTTTTTTCTAATATTTTTATGGATAGGTTCAGTAATTAGAAAATAGAAATCCCATTTTTTTTTTATCATAATAACTCTAAAAGAAAATATCCTGTAAGAGACTTTTCCATATTTTTCTTATAATCATAGTTAAAAATTTAAACAGTATTCTTCATAATCATAGTTATATGGACTCCATAATATATTATTGGAAAGTTATGAAATGAATTCTCAAGAAATAAATTGAATTTTTTTTTTATTCTTACTTGGATATCCTCACACTTTTTAAAAGATAAGACTAGTTCTGTTCGGGGTTCGTGATTGTTTCTCCTAATAAGTACGCTTTCTAGGAATCGAACTTGTGTTCTCACCCTTGCAGGGTTATAGCAGTGCTTTAACCGACTTGCCGAGTAAATTGAGAGACAACTATAGAAATTTTCAAAAAAACTACAAAATAAATTGATCGTATTATTACTATATGGATATTAATTGCAAGTTATTTTTAGAGATAGTTTAAGATTTCAAAATTATTTCCCTTTCATTATTTTCTCCACATGACATACTCAAATATTTTTTTCCTTTCTCGATTTTGCTACTAATGTTTTAATACTTTACTCTTTTCTGCTAAAATCAATTTAATTTCCCTTCCATTTCACCCTTTATTCATCAAAATATCAATACTGAAATAAGAGAGATTTTAAAAAAAAACAAAGTTACATATTTAAATATATTTCTAATTGAGAAATGGTTTACCTACAAGCAAATGACAAAAATATCCCTTACTTACCACTTGCTATGTCTATTTTTATATATAGATTTTTTTACCATTTGTTTGCAAACGTATGTAACATTTTCCTTTATAATTATATGTTTTCACCGTTTTTTTAAAAAATTAAATTTTTTTTTTACTAAAATTTAATATGTTTTGTATATTTTAGATTGTTTTGATGTGCTGATATCAAAAATGATTTTTAAAAAAATAAAAAAAACATCATTAACATATATTTCAGCATGAAAAGTTATTTGAAAAGTAACCGTAATCACACTACCAAATACTCAAGTACATATTTTTTAATCTAAAATTTGTTTGGTCAATATTGATTATTTTTTTACTCAAAATGAAAGATAAAATTGTAAATTACGTAACTTAACCTCTCTAAACACAATGCCTGTGTACTGTCAAATTAATTGACAACCTCAAAATTAACATCAAAGTTAAAGTACTAGCTCTAGATTGCTTCAATTGTAAATAAACAAAAGAAACAAACTAGGAACCTTCAAAGCAATTCCCTGTATCTCTACTTCAATATTTAGGATGAACACATGCCACAAAATGCTGCCGAGACGGTTTTTGAAATCTAATTTTATTCAATTTTGTAGCAATTAAAACGATGATTTAAATTTTAAAAGAAAAAAATATATTTTATTAGGTAATTTTCTTATATTCATGAATTGATTTTATTTTATTTGATAGCTATGGCATCTCAAGCCGAGGTAATGTTATATATTGCTGTAGTAGTTGTTTTCAAAGTGTTTTTTTATTTAGAAATGCATTAAAATAATATTTTTTTTATTTTAAAAAATTTATTTTTAACATCAGGATATTAAAATATTAAAACGATATATAATTATAAAAAAATTTAAAATAAAAAAAATTAAATATTTTCAAAAATATTTTTTAAACACAAAAACTAACAGACACACTTTTATATGTACTAGTCCCTTTCCTTCCTAGTGATTTTACACCACCCACATGAAAGTGGTTCATTAGGAGGGATTTTTTTAATTTTTGAATTAAAGAACCGGATCGAACAAAATGGTTCAATTTCGTTTTCTATTTTTTCTTTTTTAAAAAAAGAACTAGTACATGAATTTTTTAGATGGCTTTTTAAACAATTTAATAAACCTAGGCTCTTTCTAGGCTTTCTATTAAGAAAAATTGGCTTGGTTCAATTTGGCTTTCGAAATATAAAACGACCCAAAAAAAAATTAAAATTTTCTAATTGGTTTTTTCAGTTTGATATCCCAGATTAATTTTTTCAATTAATTTTATAGTTAATTTGGTTATTTTGGTCGCCACCGCTGCACCTGTATTTTAGCTAGCAACATCAAATGATTGTAAGATAACATAGATATTAACCATCTAGGTGGTGACCCAGTGGTAAAAGCTTGGGACCAAGAGGTTTGCTCCCTCTGTGGTCTCAGGTTCGAGCCCTGTGGTTGCTCATATGATGGCCACTGAAGGCTTATATGGTCGTTAACTTCAGGGCCCGTGAGATTAGTCGAGGTACGCGCAAGCTGGCCCGAACACCCACGTTAAAAAAAAATAATAATAACATAGATATGCTCTTAGGCAGAGATCGCTTTTGGACTTGATAAATTCATTGTTTATTACACACTATTTAACCACAAAAAGACTCGATTCAGCCCCATGAACATTTTCACTGAACAACCACCTGTGGCAAGCAATTTCTTCCACTAGATGCCATTATCCTCTTGCACCACCCCAGTCAAAGCTTGCTGCAATATTAAAACGAGCAGAGCTTGCAAGTTTCAGCTTTTGAATAACCATTAAGCAATAGAAATGGAGAGCAGTGTGATATCGAGTACCTTAAAGCATGAGAGAGTGTACTGCACATCACTTGCTGAAATTTGGTGGTGAAAGGCAACCCTAATGCTGAAAGTGGTAAAAAAGATGAGAGAACAACTCAACATTAGATGGCTATATATACATCTTCATGCACCATAACCTTAAAATTCGCTATGGCTGCTGGTATAAATAACAGTTGTGAATTCGTGCGATGCAACACTAAATGAAATGTGTGGTCTTTGTTCTATTTTGTTCTTTTGCTAGAGTCATGGATATATTTGGGGTTCAAACGCACCTGATTGGACTCTCTTGCATTATAAGTATACCATGCTGTTCCAAGTTCTTGCACAGCTTTTCTGCTGCGCCCTCGACTACGTCGATATATATCTGGTCAAACAAAATTATAAATTTACACTGTAAATGTACCATGCTGTTCCAGAGGTGTTCTCATATTCGTGCAAAATCTTGTTGGAACTATGAAAAGATACTCAATAAAACAAAGGGAAGCAATAGCAAGAAAGAAGTTTCCAATCCAAGCTGAAGTGAAGAACTGTGACTTGCACATTTGAGAACTTTGGCAATAAAGGTACTTACAATATTGGTTTCCACAGCAGCAACATTCACTCTTAGTCCTTTAATTTGATTCAGCCCCTCTAATGAAGTAAAGTTAAAAAGACATTCAGTAACTCTATATTGCAAAGCAATGGAAGGGAAAGGTCAGAAACAATGGCATGTAAGACACATAAATAGCCAGACCATGTACCTGCTAGCATCTTAGCTTTCTTGTGATCATCCTCGAGCTTTGAAACATTCTCTTGTACACCAACTAAAGCAGCAGCACAAAGGACACCGACTTGTCTCATTCCACCTCCTAAGGTTTTTCTGAGGATTCTAGCCTAAAGAGAACATATGCAAAAAAAAAAAGAGTTTGAGACGATTTCTGCCAGAAAACAGAATAGCTGGTGTTATTCCTCAGTGTAAATCTCCATCCCAACCTTGGCAACAAAGCTTTTGGAACCAACAATAACAGAGCCAACTGGTGCACCTAAACCTTTTGACAGACACACCTGGTTCAAAATTTTGAGATTAATGAAGGAGCAGAATTCTTTAATTGAACATGTATCATTTGAGAAAGAAAGTGACTATTAGTTTCTTGGCCACATAATCATACCGAAACTGAATCTGCATCCTGTACAAGCCTACTAACAGGAACTCCAAGTGCCTGAGATATCAATATTTTTGAATCAGATACTGAAAACTTTAGCTTGTATATGCTTTTGCCTAGCATGAAAAAAAAAATGGAGCATTTGCTTTATCTCAATCAACAGATGGATGATAGAGCAATGCATGCTCCAACTTACTACAGTATTCATAAATCAGCATATTGAAAATTCTTTTACTCACAACTGATGCATTAAAAATGCGAGCCCCATCAATGTGAAGCTTCAAACCATGCTTTTTAGCTAATTCTCCAACTCTGTCAGTATATTCTACAGACAAGCATCTACCACCGCAGCTGCATTGATTAGAAATCATCCCATAAGACATAACAGCTGAACTAAATAAGTCGAAGGTGCCAAAAAAAACGATGAATCACTTTCCAATGATACTGAAATTTCAGAAAATTAGATAATAAGAAAGAAGACAATCCATATATACAATTGAATCATCTTCTATGTGATAGTAAAATGTTGTAAAGGTAAATTATCCTTGCAAATCATCCAAGACAACTCTGAATTCCTAGGTGCAGAATCATTATGAGCATAAAACAGAACATAACAAGTTATTGTATTTCTCATACATATTCACACTTCTGAGAGGGTTGCAAGATGATATAATATTCACTGCTAATGAATTAACATCTACGAAAGGAGCATTTATATGTCCCAGTTGATTTGCAGCAGGGTTGATTTATTCTTGGTCATAACCTTGATACATAGAATTGTCAAGAGTAAAATCATCTTCCTGCTTACAAAAAATAAGATGATAAATATCCCAGCAGTGGATATGCTAGTCAGTATCAACTCGGTTGAACAAAAATTCCAAATCTGAGTCAATATAGAAGCAACAACAGAGAACATGAATTCACCAGGACAATCCTGATGCTCCATTAAGTTTCATAGTCACATAATTATTTTTTACTTTCCTTTAAAAGTTCCTTCAAATCCAATTCTAGATGAGTAATTCTCTGTTAAAATTCAAAATCCACCCAGTTGCACTATAAGAAACATTTATTGTTTAACATTCGTAGAAGTTACCAACATCAGTTGCAGATGGCAAACCTACTTGTCAGAAGCATCCCGCCTCACATAAGACTAATAAAGCAAAAGGAAAGTGAAAAAATAAAATAAAAAAACTTTATCAAACCAAATCTATCAACTGTCCCTCTCAGCAAATTACAGGAAGGTGAAGTTCACTCCATTTTTTTTAATTCAAAATTAGGAGATGTGCATCTTCTATCTGCAGTGATACTATCACTGAGCTCCTTAACAATGGCAGACAACCAAGGGAGAAATCAATGTGGTCCTCACATGCAAGGTGATAACAATAAAATACATTCAAGGAATATGCCAACATTAAAATATGAACTCAGCTTCCCAAGCCACAAAAGATTAGTATAATAGAATAACCAGGCCCTCTGAAACAAGTAGGATAAACCATTGTGCAACATAAAAAATACTCACCTGCCTTGTGAATTCTCCAAACAGATAAGTCTAGTAGTTGGATAAACAATCTCCCCTCTTGGATCTCTGATTGCAGCTTCAATTAAATCAATATCCATCGTTCCATCCTCATTATTCTTCACGGTTCGAGGATGAACACCTCCAATTGTTGAGATGCCTCCATTCTCATAAATATGGATATGAGACTTACTTCCAAGTATCACCTCGCTTCCCCTAATGTTACAATGCACAAGCACACTAATAAGGTTACTCATGGTGCCTGATGGAACAAATAGAGCCGCCTCCTTGCCCATGATTTTCGCCATTTCAGTCTCTAACCGCAACGCACTCGGGTCGTGACCCAAAACATCATCATCAACCTCAGCATTTGCCATAGCAGCTCTCATTGCTTCAGTTGGTTTGCTGACAGTGTCAGACCGGAGATCCACCGTTCTTGTCACCATTCTTGCTAAGAAGTACAATGTTACAAAAAAAATATGTCAGTCTATGCTACGAGATTCATATCTTCACATACATCTACAAAAATGTGAATTCATGACTTCAAATGAATAATTCCAAACAGATTAATTCTTACAGTGTCGACTTTCTGCAACCATTTTGGTTGATCCACGAAAATATCCTTGTAATCGTTAACAAAGTTTGAAAATATAGAGCAATGCTTGAAATTATCTATTGTGAAGAAAAATTAAATTAATCACAAGACTGCTGGGTTTTAACTTTTAACCCCCTCGTAACCAAAAATAAGGTAACCACAAAACTCACAAGTCATGACAATTTCTACCCCAACAGTCATTTTTACAAGTAACAACGTAGAAATTTATTTAATACAGAACCGAAGTTAAAGACCTGGTCAGAAACCAAATTCAACTAAACTTGATCCTTAATTGAAGTGGGATTTGTCCTAGTCACTGGTAATATTGTTGAGATGCCCTGGTCAAAGCAAAAACTGCGAGGGCTCAGCACAGCGAGTCCAAAGCATCTTGAACTAGTCTTAAGGGAAACTGGAGAAATTTTTTAGCTAAAACCGACGAAAGAATTTGATAAAAGGCAGAGGGAGAGAGAGATGGACTACCCGTGCAACTTCCTATTCTTTTCTGTTCTTAACCCCTAAAAATTTTGAACCTTTAAACTTGATATCAAGAAAGTTTCTCGATTGGACTGACTACCCACTTCCTTAAATTCTGCACACATGCAAGAAATATGAGAATTTCAACAGAGAGTACTTGTATTATACACTCTAAGCTGGTATATTTGCGTATATAAATTCAGAGAAGCCAATCTAACTTGCATGTCAGCATGAACAGACAAAAGCTACAACAAAAAGCACTAAATTACCAGCAAATCAACTCGATAATCTTTCAGCTATCACACTTTGCAGCACAAAAGTTGAGCCCAAAAGGAACACTTTCATTTAGCCCACAATCCGTGACATTTTATAGCTCCAAGAAACCATCAAAAGTCGTGCAAGTCATCTTTAAATATATATGTAATTCGTCTAGATTCCAATAAACCCACCTAATCCGCCAGCAACTAAATTGCATTATCCTAACTATTGTATGTTAAACTCCACCCAAGTCTATATCAAATGATTTTTTTCATTTCCTAACGTGAAAGGTCTAAATTATCATTTAATAATAAATTATTTTCACCACGTTATATGTTAAACTATTATTCACATCATAAACAATAACATTACCGTAATGACATAACATAAATATATTATAAGACATTATAATAACAAAAAATCATATTTTAATTAATAAGATGTAATTGTAACTAAATTGTATTATCCTAACATGGCAAAATTCATATCAAATACAATCATATTTTTAAAATTTAACATTAAACAAATTCATCATAAATTAAACATAATTCATGATATGAGATTTTATTGATATTTTAATGCTCAATTGCATTAAATCAAACACAAATAAATAGAAAATTAATATAATTAAAAAATACAAAATTCATCAACTTATCAACAATTCAACAAAACATTTAACTCGTCATAATTTTACCGCAGTCATGCTCTCGTCCATGAAATCATAAAGCGTAATTAATTGATTTCAATAATACACATAAAATCTCTAATTCGACAACTTAACATCAATTAAAAGCAACATATAATTAATTAAAATAAATATTTCATAATTAATTTAACATATTTTCATATTCAATTATATCAAATCAACACTAATTGATTATATGCTTAACTAATTTCACAGTAATTCAACAAACCCTAAATTCAATCCAAACAATTATTTTATTTCAACCAAACAAAACATAAATTTATAGCAATATAATATATTTACCTTACTTATAGGACTAGAAAAAAAATTGGGGGTGGTGGTGGTAGCGGTGACGAGAAATAGATCGATCAATTTTAAACATAAAAACATCCAATAATGCTTACATACCTCTAATGGGTTTGATTTTTTATTGTTAAAGGGCTAAATGAAGCTGTTTGGTGGGTTTTGTAGAGAGAAAGTGAGGGCGTCGATCGGTTATGGGAGAGATAGGTTGTTACTGTGTGTTTGTTCTGTGTTCTTTGATGTGGGTTTAAGTTTTCATTGATGTCGTGCTTCTGAAGCGTGACATCTATTTTGTCGTTTTTCAGAAGTGTGACAATGTTAAAGTATGTTATTTTATTAAAAAAATTTTAAAACGGTACTATTCAGCCAAATCTTTACCTTTTATGATGCTAGTTTTTTTATTAAAACAAAAAAAACTCTTTAAATATATACAATGTAATTCAACAAAATTCCAAGAAATCCACCTAACCCGCCAGCCACTGTATATGAAACAAACCCTCGTGCTTTCTCAGAGTTGATCATATAATTAAAAAGAGAATAGATCACCTTGGAAGTCTTTTAAAATTGCAAAAATCTCGAACAAGAATCCAAAAAACAAACCTAACCCAATAGAAAAGACAAGAAATCTTTAACTAAATCAGTACTGCCCGTCCTTACAAATAGAGAATGCCAGGATAAAACTCCACCAGCATAGACAGATACATGCATGGTTGAACAAATATAAAATAAATTTATTTCTAACATAATTTTATAATAAATTCATGTAATTTCTCCCTTCTGACAGTAACTTGATGATACTCTCAACTGGTGGAATGCATGCGCATAATCCAGCAAAACGACAGTTAATTAAGGTAGCTTTCTTGTGCGTTTCTTCTTGTAAATTGTGCTTGATTTTGCCTTGAATATATAGTTTATTTAATCAGATCACACAACCTAATCCTTTTATCTAGGATTATCATATGAACTGGATTCATATATATAAGTAATTTCTTGATTGGTTGGTGTAATAAATAGACCTTGCATGCATGCTCATCGAATAATTTATGTACAATAATTCTAATGGTTGAAGGACCATATATGCTTTCTAATTCATTCATTCTTGACTTGAAAATCTGTCTTGTATTCTTCATGCTTAGCGTATATAATATGTACAGAAATAAAAAAAAAATAAAAAATTGACTCGGTGCAAGACTTGAGTTATAAAGAGTCACGACATTGTTTTTTTTTTTAAAAAAATAATTAATTAGTTTTAATTAAATCGGACGTTTTTTAAGAACCAACCACTACAACGAGGGTCGGTACTCAAATCATGTTTAATATAAGTGGGTTTCTATCATGTAAAAAATTAATTTAGAAATTGACATAATAAAATAAAAATGTAAATGTTAATTAGTGGGCAAATTTTAATTTGGGACTTAGTAATTGACAATCTCTCTTAAGAAGATCTGGGCCTGTTGTTGCTATTGAGCTATAGCTAGTGTATAACCCTGTTTAGGATAAACCTGTTTTTTTTAAATAAAATTAAAAAAATTCAAATTATTTTTTTTATTTTTTTAATTATTTTAATATGCTGATATTAAAAATAAATTTAAAAAAATAAAAAAATATATATTTTTAATATATTTTTAAATAAAAAACATTTTAAAAAATAATTATAACTTTAATTAGCGACAATCGGACCCCGAACTCATAACTTCATTTTCTTACGTGGGATTGCGATGTAATAGGCCCATCTAGATATCATCAAACCAGGCTTTAAAGGTAAGACAGCTTAGCCCAAAGTATGTATATTTAGGAGCTAACAGATCAATGCCCAAAAGTGCATTGGGTGAGCGGATATGGAAGCTACTGAAACGAGCCTAGTAACGTTGGATTGCTGGTCTTTAATGTGTAATGCTCTTGGAAATAAATAAAAATATTATATTTTTTTAAATTTATTTTTTATATTAATACATTAAAATGACTCAAAAACACACAAAATAATAATAATAATAATAATAATTTGAAGCTAAAATATAAAAATTCCTGACACCAATGCCAAACACCACCTGACCCATTGGTTAGTTTTCATTATGATAGAAGAGGCCATTTACCAATATGGCTAAGAGCAACAAAATAAAAGAGAGAAGTCCTTTCTGTGCGAGTGGAATTTGAACCTGAATATCATTAACTTTTTGATAATGCATGGACCTCCAATATTTAGAAATCCCAAATGGTAAAATTAAAAAATTCTTGAAGCAAAGCTGATGACATAAGAAACAACTGTAATAAGACGTAGCTCCAGGCCACCATTGTTGAAGCTTGTCACATATTACAGCCGAAGTATCTGCCATTACGTGGAAACTCGTCCCTCACCAACTTCTAAATTGTGGCAGGAACATTTAGAAAAAATCTCAACCAATGGGACACAAGTACACAAGTATGATAAGCTCAAGCCAATGGGGCACAAAACCTATCTGACAAACTCGAACAGACCAGGGTCCATGGCCCTCAGCTACTATTTATTGATTCATTACAAAATCTCTCATCCATTAATTGAATACTCAACACAGGAGAAGTGAGCACAGCATATATCCTTCATTAAAATAAAGGGTTCCTCAGCCTAATAACAGCTACACCGAACAGAAAATGCAATCAGATTAGTTCTTTACCTGGTTCTTTTGGTCATTCAAAACAGAACGAAATGATGGGCTTCCATCTCCAGTTCTGGTAAAAAACAAGAAAGACAGGAAAACTCCCCAACATCCCTGATTAACCACTACAACAATAATCATATCATTATCAGGCAGCAACATGAGAGATTAACCTTGGAACCGTGCTTCATTCATTCACAGAAATTATTGAAGAATAGAGGAGTATTTTTCATGGGTTCTTCAGCAGTTTCTCTCCCTTGATGAACAATCAGGACACTTTCCCCATCTAATTCTGAACTCGCCTATTCAGAGCTAGTAAGATCCACAACAATGACAGGCAATTTTCCTTCATCCTTCAATTGATTGACTTTATCATCTCCGCCACTGGAAACCTGCATCACATCAGCAGTGGCAAAGCCATCAACTCTTTCTTGTATACTCTCTCCTTCAATGGCAGCTGAGCTGTCCTTCATAACTTCTGTAATTATAACAGCATCACCAGCATCCACGCCAACAGAATCATTATTCACCTTATTCTCCACTGCAACGGCAACTTTAGATATAATATCTCCTCTGTTTATTGAGTCCCCTGTTGGAACTGGAACTCCATTTTGGTTATTTATATCTGAACCAGAGGGACAAGTACCAGAAGCTTCATGGCCACTACCTTGTACAAGTGTTGTCCGCACCTCATCAGAAGGCACATTGTTGGTAAAGCTTGTATCTGTGGCCCGTGCACTGTGCACCTTCTCTGAATCAACATCCATTTGCTGATCTGAAACTTTTTCATCAGATGAACCAACCGGCAAAGAACTTCCAAGTTCATCTGAAGGCATAGGATCAGAAGGCACATTGTTGGTCAAGCTTGTATCTGTGGCCCGTGCACTGTGCACCTTCTCTGAATCAATATCCATTTGCTGATCTGAAGCTTTTTCATCAGATGAACCTACCGGCAAAGAACTTCCAAGTTCATCGGAAGGCATAGGCTCAGACAGTTCAGTGTTCAGTATGGCAGCTTGCTTTGCTGTGGCTTGGGCCAACTCAAGGGCACGATTCTTTGCAGCAATTTCTTCTTGTTGTATGGCTAGTGCTCTGTAATTAATTATGAGCTGTTGTATCCTTTCTAGCTCAGCAACAAGATCTCCATATCTCCTTTGCAAAGTTTGCTCTAGCTCCTTTTGCTTCTGAACTTCCTCCCAAAGACCATTGATCCTGTGTGATGCTGCTAATTGCTCTTGCCTCTGCAAAGCTTGGAAGCACTCCAGTTCTGTTCCAGCGGTGTCCATCTGCTTTAAGGTCACCTCAATTGGAGGCAAAAGTTGCCTTTCTGCCCGTATCTGATCATTCAAAAATCAGCAATTTAGTAACCTAAGAATTGTGATCTTGACAAGCACTATGGGTGAATGGGAAAAACATAAGATCATACTAGAGATCAGTATTCTTGGGTTCTAAAGTCAGTAAATCTACAGATCTCACTACAAAGTTCCCTGGGATTGGCTTTCAGCCTTTCCTGTGCAGCTTAGGTAAAAGGTGGAAAAGGCCCTTACCTCCTTTTGTCTTACTAATTGTATAGCATAGTATTAGAGAGCCATGCCCATATTTTGTGCTCACAGCTAACAGACAATTCTCCTTTAATAGGTTTCAATCGCTAACATTTAATTAGTTGTATACAGAAAAAACAAGGGAAAAAACACCAAAAACTGAGAAGAAAAAAAGCATGATATTGCAGGAAGTTATATAGCATTGGATATCTTAATACAGTGAGCATCAGAGAGCCATGGCCACATTTTGTGCTCAAAGCTAACAAACGAATCTGCTTCAATTGGTTCTAATAGCTAATATTTTATTTCTTATATCCAGAAATAGAAAGGGAATAATATGAAAAACAGAAAAATGAAAGCACGATATCACAGGAAGATATATTGCATAGAGATCTTAATACAGAGATTGGTGCTTCTGAATTTGATGGAGTTGATTATAAAGCAACTGCCAAATAAATTCTTTTGAACCTTTGGACCTCCAACAAAATAATCAAATAATCTCGCAGCAATTTATGTGGCACCATCAAAGGGCTATAACTATATTCTACAGCAAAGATAAAATGCAACACTCTTTTAATGTGCTCTTTGAGATCACCAAATTCAGTGACCATAAATTCATTAAAAACATCAATTTGGACAATAGAAACTGTGCGGATACTGAGAACTGAAAAAAGGCTGTGAAAACTCAAACAAACAGAAACCAATAATAATTAACACAGTAATTTACTAATTAAATGGGAAAAAAAGTTCATATAATTTTCCACGAGAGAGAAAATCAATGACAAGTTGCATGTCAAAAGGAAAGAAAATAACAGCCAAAGGAGTGGCAGTAACATAAAGTACGCCTACAGTCCGAACAAAGAACCAGTTGTTTTACCAAATCATACCTGATAACCTTGAGTGAGAACATTGACCTTCTTCTCAAGCCTTAATGCCTTCTCCCTTTCAGCCTCTAACCTTGTTTTCACAATCTCAAATTCATTCTGCAATGCCGCAAGTTTCTCCATGTTTCCAGCAACACTGGAGAGACCATAAGCATTGCGAGTGGGGAAGTACATGAGGTCATTTATGCATGTTTTGTGTGCTTCAATAAATTCATCAAGGGATTCATCTTCATGTCCCATAGCTACACGTATGTACTGAGCTTCCACTTTTATCAAATTATCAGCCTGCAGAGAAGAATGTGATCGTCAGTCAGTGAGCAAATGGACAATCACTCTTCACTACACATGCTTGTAAGGTCCTCAATGACAATACATTTTTCAATATCACAAATAAAATTAGAATACAAGATCAAAGGAACATCCAGAAAACTTGCCAATCTGCATTTATTGAATACATATCCAACACAAATTGTAAATTATTGCCTTGTATGCTGTATCTCAAGATGGAAAAAAATGACTACCAAGATAAAAACAATGAGAGAACATAAATTAACATCAGGAAATATATGGGTTTAAAGATACATGGCAAATTCATCTGCATTGACAAGCAAGTAAAAATGCCCGTCCATTCACTCATGGTAAATGACATGCAAGTAGAATGCCCATACATTCACTCGTGGTAAATAGGTTGTAACACGTATGCCCATGCATTCACCCGTGGGAAATAGGTTGTGGCCACATAGGTGTTACAAAACTCACAAGAGTGAATTGTTAACATTTTTTGGCACATTGTCTCCAAGGAAGGAATTGGCAATGATATCACAAAAGATAGAAGTGTAAACTATGATGTACACAGCATAAAGCGAGTTCAAAAATAGTTTTGCAAAAACAATTTGATAGCTGAGTTTTTACCCTAAATCTTTAAATCGGGAACATGTTCAGAATTCGGTGAAGTTACAATAGAAATTAAATTAAGAGGTAGAAGGTGCAAAATAAAGCTTCTATGTTCCTAATGTACATATCTTCCATCAGACTTCAAAATTATAGGACCCACCATGTTGGGGAATCATGAGAAATGCAACGTTGAAATAATGGAAGATGCATGAAAAAATTTCAATACAATGGGAGAACCACAATATATCATCCAAGAAGGTAATTAATTTGAAAGGTGAGTCATCATGTAACATGATGGCCAGCTGCAATACCCATTCCCAAGGTGAATAGCAAAACAACTACATCACAGGGATTAGTATAAAGTTGGAATCAAAATAAATGCACAGATAAAAGGTAACAGCACGTATTTAGAACCATCTTTGTATCTTCTCATCAATGATCTGCCACAAGGTCACTCATTTCCTAATCTTCAGCTTCTGTTGAGCCTCTATGTCACTCAAGGTCAAATAATAGAAAATGAGACAAGATCTTCCACAATTTAGCATGTCAAAAAGGCATGGCTTCTTGGCAGACAAAATTTGAAAGGAAAAAGGATATGATTTCAGTTAAGAATGTAGTTCAAAATGAGGCTTTCCATTACTGCAATATAGGGAAGAAAAAATAGCCACTACTGACATTGACTATGACTGAATGTTACTCATGCTTATAACATTAATAAATTAGTCAAATCCTGCTAAGTTGAAATTCTGATAGTTATTAATGAATTTAAAATATATATGTGTGTGTGTGGGTGGGTGGGTGTAGAAAGTGTAATCCTTAGGCTACACAAAGGGAGAAACTGCCATGGACACCAAAAGTAACATGGAAGGTTTTCCTTGATATAATTACCTTCAAAGAGTTAAAAGGTATAGGAAATATGAATTAGGAACATTAAAATGTGGTATTCATGCAGCTACATACACGACAGACACAACGTGCTGAACAACAGTAAATGTTTGACAAGGAGCTAAGTCCATAATCAACTAAATTAAGCACAAGCACATAAGGTCATACGCACACAAACAAACAAAAATAAAGACATTCGAAGCATGACCACAGAAAGAATAATAAAATTATGAAAAGGAAGAATATGTAATTTAGCAATGACACAATAAACATATACTTGTTTCAGCTCATCTTCTTCAAAGTCCTCTATCATAGGGATAGAAGCAGCAGATCTTTTTGAAGGGTGCTTGGAGCCTTTCTTTTTCTCCTTGCTTGGCTTCTCTTCAAGTGGATACTTTGCATTATCATGTTCTAGTAAGGCTAAAAGCTCCTTTCTTATCATTTCATCAGCCTGTTCAATTGATGTAGGAGGAACAAAGGAACTCTTATCCCCATCAGCTCTCAGCAAAGAATCTCTAATTAATTCCAATGATGCCGTAGGAGGCCGAGGGAGTTCCCTTTGCAGTACTTTTGATCTCTTCCTAAGTAATGCCTGCAGCCGGGCTTCTTCCGCAGCTTTTTCCCTCGCTATTCTATCAGACATATCCTCTTCAATCTTCTCCTCTGGTTCTTCATTGTCTTCTGGAGGCAGTTGGATGACTATCTGGTATTCATTCTTGGGTTGTGGAAGATTACCAAGACCAGAACGCAGATTCCTTCTCAGATCAGCCTGTCTTCGTTGCTCAAGTTTTTCAGTATCATGTATATCCATATCTTCATTTATATGGAGTTCATCCCTGATGGGAGTTCCTTTTGGGGTGATCCCAAAAGAGTCCCTTGATGGTGTCATACCAATTCTGGGAGTCAGACCAACACCGCCAGGAGTTGCAGAAGGAGTCAGCATTGGGTTTGGCGTCTGAATCTCCCGTTTCTTAGGGGTAACTCCAGAAAAATCTGAAGGGTGCAAATCAGGATTCTCTCCTCCTAATAATGGTGTTTGTGACTCCCTCAACCGTGCTAGGTTTTCAGCTTCCATCATTATAGCGTCACCTTTACCAGCAGGAGTTCTTTGAGGGGTTCGTAGAGGTGTCATTCCTTGCCGTGGTGTTTGGGCATAGTTTGCTAAAAGAGCACGTGTTGCACCGCTCCCTTCCATGAGTTCCTCGCTTCCTGCAAGAAGATCACTAGCATACCCCATCTTCGCAATGTCCTCCAATTCATGATCTGAAATCTGTGGTGCAGGAAGCATCAATTTTGACCTCTTCCTAACCGTTTCTGGATCATTCAGCTTGTTTGCTTGTAGAATAGCTGATGGGGCATCTTGCCTTTCAGCAATTTTATTCTTTGCAGCATCCTGCTTTCTTAACTGTGCTTCAATATCCATCCTTTTTTTCCCTTCAATTTCTTCAATAGTGGTCGGGAACTTAGGCTGTTCCACAGGTCTATCTTCGTCAGCAACATCATAAAATCCAGGAGGAGGTCTCTTCTCAAAGGGAATTTCAGAATTATAGTCTATCCCCTTCCTTTTCCTTCTCCGATGCCTATTATCAATACCAGCAGCCTTCAGTTCCCTCCTTTTCTGCAAGGAAGCAAGCCTCCTCGCTTCTTCAAGCTGTTTCTCCCTAGCCTTTCTTTTAGCCTTTTTACCTTTCGTATTTGCTAACCTAGCTCGTGCTTCCGAAAGCATCTCCTTCTCATCCTCATCCATATCAACAGGATCCGGACGTGCAGGCTTAGATTCTGGGTTCGGATCAATCTCACCAGGACGCAACTTCCGTGGATCATCACCAGGATCATAGTTGTCGTCCTTAACACAAGCTGCATCAAGCAGCTTCTCGTAACGCTCAAGGCATTGTGAAGGAGTACGTCCAACAATCGGGGCAATCGTCCTCCACTGCGTGGGCATGAGCTTAGCAAGATGAAGCAATTTCTCATCCTCTTCTCTAGTCCACTCGGTCTGCAAAAATCCCAACATAAAAAAAAGATACAAAATTCACTGTCTTGCATTTATCAATAAAACCACTACAGTTTTCATAATCCATAAATCACTACAACAGATAAAAATGTTTTTTTTTTCCTAATTTTCTCACAAAACCAATCAAAATTCTAGAGACCCACTTAACCATTTATCAAAAAAAGGACTAGACTATCATTATCCAAAAAATAAAAAACGATCTTTTACTAAATAATCACTCAAAAAACCCTAAAAAATAAATCCCAGTTAACCATTTATTAATAAAAACACTACACTGTCATTATCCATCCAAAAAATAAAACGATAATTTATCTTAAAAAAAAAAATCAAACCCAGGAACCAAAACCCAAGAAGGGTAAAAATAAATAAAGAAAAGGTAAAGTATGACAAATACATACCTTTTTAATGGAAGGATCAAGCCACTCATACCAACGAGCTTTACATTGCTTAGCAGATTTACGAACAAGAAGAGAAGAAATACGAGCCCATTGGTTTTTGCCATATTTCATAACAGCCGCTTTTAGAATTTCATCCTCCGTGTTCTTCCATACTCCACCTTTTATCATGATCCTCATCTTGCTTGCCTTTTCTTTTGAATCCCACTAAGCTCTCTTTTAGATTTTCTATGAAGCAGAAGCAGAAGATTTAGGGTCTCTGTGTTTCTCTTTCTGGTCACTCTGGCAAGCAAGCTAGCAAAGCATGAGATATAAGACTTTGCGCACAAATCTTTTTTTTTCTTTCCTGATTGATAATGAATGAATCTGAGCTGAAGAAGTTTATAATTTATTGGGCCATCCAATTTCGAAGCTTGTTGTATCGGACTTTGGGCGTTTTCTGTTATACCTTTGGGCTTGCCCATTTTCTTAGATATTTCGATACGTATGATAATACCCACAGGCAAAGGCACTCGGTTATGCCCAGCAAGTCAAATGCCTCTTAACAGATTTACCTGTCAACACATAGCGATTTTAAAAAATCTTTTTTTTTTAAGTAATATTATTTTGATTTTGTTTGATATAAATTAAGCTGTGAATCCTATAACTCTGATTTGTCGGTTATAAAATGCATTTCTACATCACTTACGCGAAATTCACTTTTTTTTATTTAGAGCGTGTTTGATATTACAATCAAAACACTATTTATCTCAAATTTAAATTTTTTAAAAAAACTTAATTTTTTAAATGTTTTTGAATTGTTTTGATGTGTCTAATATTAAAAATAAATTTTAAAAAATTATTTTAATTTATTTCTTAACAAAAAACACAAGCTTTACCACATTCTCGTTCAGGCACCAAACTAAGCTATATCTGAGTTGTGTGGATTCTATGGAATTTCGGTTTGTAAATGTGGTCCGCTAAGAGCACATTTGGGTGGAGCTGTTTCTGCACTAACCACACTTGTAAATAAAAATCGAATCAAATATATAACCACGCTATTTTAACCAAAATTTTCTTTCTGTATTACCGTTCCATTTTTACAAGGTTCCTCATTTCGTTTGACAACTGAATAAACTGGGAAAAAACAAGATACAGGATTAAGGATTTCTGCACGCCCCTTCAACCTCTTGACCGATTCTTTACCGATAATATGATGCCAGGATGTAGAGAATGACTGATGTGGCAGTGGTGATTAGCAGTTCCTACAGGTGAAAACATATTATTATATTAGAGCAGACATCATAGCATTCAACAGATAGAAATATAGACAGTGAAACACCATCGGATAACTAACATAACCAGTTGAGCATGTATCCAAGAACTAAATAATAATTGCGTTTCACACAAGCTAATATTTGATGCATGAAGCAGGTAAAGCAGTGTTGTTATTCTATCCAGCACACAGGCCAAAGAAAAACTGCAGTGAGATCACTTTTATCAGCACAATAGAGCATGCCGAAATCTAGGGGATTTTGCAAAATCAAATAGCAAATGCAAATAAACTAGGTTTTCTAGCCCATATGCACACATGTGAGAGCTAATTGCCATTCCCAGTTTACAAAAGAACCTTAAGAATACAAGTAAGCGATATATGTTATGTGTTAAAATCACATAAACCCAAACTGATCCCCAAATGTATTTTTGCACAAAAAATATCCATACGAAGAACTCCTTTATTCAGGACAATATGTCAAGGTCACTACCTGATTATTGTAAAGAAAAACAGGTATGTAACTGCCAGCCATCTCAATCAAATTCAAAATACCAGTGTAAGCCTGCAAGGTATCAGCCAATGGTTATCAATGACCAATAATCCAAAACCAAACTAAGATTCTAATGTAGAGAAATCAGAGAGGCAAACATAATCCTGTCCAATGGCTTGCAGAAGTCCTTTCCTAAAGATCTTAAAAGGAAAAGGAACAGGAAGTAAACTAAGCATGATTTAACTGGTGATGGTCTCGCCATGAACATTTTCAAAAATTGATTGGACAGAAGCAAGGATTTAGAGGAGGGACAAACATAAAAGGTCTTCTTTAATGGTTTTACAGAATCTTCATCAAATACTTTGAAGCATATAACCCCCCCACCCCCCCAAGCCTCCTCACCACAAATCTAGATCAACCACTTGATGGAACCAACTTGACAAATCTTGTTATTGTAAGCTGGTCCATCTCCCATAAAATTCATAACGCAAATGCCAGAGGAAAGTTATTAGTATTATATACATACCGGGGGACTTATGGATTTAGTATTATTTAGTGAGAGCATTGCACTATTGAGGGACAGAAAAGTTTTGGAACATTTCTCTTTTCAATCATAAGAAACTCAGGATTGACTACTCTTATTTGAATGTGTGTTGCATAGCATCCCAATTAGTTCTCCAAGAACTTAGCTCAGGGAACATTTGCACATTAAAGCCACAGACATGTGAACTTATTGACAACCTTTCCAAAACCACACCAAAAAGTAGGGAAGAGTATAATACCAAGGAAGCAAAAGCAACAGAGCCAAACACTAGTGCGAGGGAACGAAGAATCCGTTTTCCCAAGCGCAGTGTTCGTCCCTCATCTTCACCTTCTTCCTGCAGCCAAAAACATCTCAGGTGTTGGAAAAACTTATTCAGGCATGTCAAAATTATTGAAAGTGCCTCCACATCTAATGTCCCACAAGACGGAAGAATGCTACTATTATAAATTTTACTCACTGTATATGTTTGTGAAACAGGAGGTTCAAAGGCTTTTAACTTCTCAAAAATTCGATATACAAATGCGAAAGCCAAAAACTGAAGAGGTTTATATTCAGCACTGCGTTTGATAAGAATCCAAGCTGTCTGCAGAAAGACAAGTACAACTTGAGAATGGAATCCAACAAAGAACAAAGAAAGCATCATTGTTATTAAAGACCTGAAAAGTATTCATATACGACAAGCTAACACCTATAACACAACAATTCTTCCTGATGGATTGATCAGAATTACTAGTGCAACTATTAGCCACTTAACTAGGCCCTCTGTTATTGACATTTTTGGTACACCCAAGACCCAGTATTAACATGATAAATTTTCATGGACATTTTCTACTCATATATAAAGAGAAAAAAGAACAAAGAAAAGAGCATGTCTCTGAGGGTTGCAGAAAAAACCTGAGAGTAACATAAGTTCATTTATATTGCAGAAGGGGTTCAAAGATAAACCCTCAACATCATGAAAACTTAAATTGACCGAATCAATCACACCAAAAACAAATGTCATTATATGAATTGCAAGTTCATAAAACTAAGCTCGGAGATAAAAACAAAAAGAAAAACAGACAAATAGACAGTAGAATCAACAACCTATAAGTTATGACAGTGCCCACCAACTTCCAAATTGCTGGCATGGATAAATGAAACTAATGACTTCCTTGCCCAAGCATATCACAGGCACTCACAAAATGCAGAGAATTTTCACAAAAGAACATCAATTAATTACTTACAAATGCAACAGATATTGCGAGGTTGATGCGCATGTCATTTTCACTGGACTTGGAAAACCTGAAACATATCGAAGACTTAATAGTACTGCTGAAGGAACGAATATAACATACATGGAAAAAGAAAAGGAACTATTCTGAGATATCTACATAGTTCATCAAAGCAAAGTAAATCAGTCTGCATCCTCAGTGGAAATTGCAAAGAAAAACTAAAAGATAAAAACAAATTGCACATAACTTCTATAAAATATACAAAATGCCATCCCAATAAGTTTATGAGTAATGCTGCGCAAGGCATTTCCCATTATCTGACAGAGAAGTAGTCCTCACACCTTCACTTTAGAACCTCTCCAGGCAGCCATAGTATAACTATGCTATAGGTAACTTATTATCAATTTCGTCATTTTCTCCCTAAGGTTTATTCTATGGGTGCTAGCAGAATCATAAACTACAAATAAAGGTAATACAGGACATAAAGATTTAAAGTACACAGCACCACATAAGTCAATTCTGCACCAGATTCTATTTAAAATACTGATATGGAGCAATCACAAGACCTTGGTCCCCATGGTACAATCGGCTGCTTATCAGCATATTTTATGTCCTTTGAGACCTGCATTTTAAAAATATATACAAGGATACTAGGATAATCAATATGATAACAAAATGGATCCTAGAAATGAACTTCAAAACATCAATGAAACATCTTTAAAATAAAGGTATCTAAAAAATATCTATGAATTTTCAAAAATGTTTTGCACAAAAGCATGTAATCAAGAATACAGCTTTGCTACTTGATCTTGTTAGTCCTGATATTCTAATTATGAATTCCATACACCCTTGTGGACGCCAATATGGGTGGGAATAGGTGAAGACAGCCACCAGAAGTTGCAAAGCAAAATGTTGCACTGCACAAGGTTCTTGATATATCCCAAGTTAGTTATGTGGTTAAGAGATTGCCAAACCATTTCAAAGCTGACGTGGTAACTGATAAGTTTTTCACTCAGTAAAAAGAAAAGCAATCATGAACTTAGTGTAAGAAAAGCCTGTTTTGGGTTTCTTCCATGAATGTGTATATTAAACTAGATAGCTTGTGTACTTATTAGGAGCATATTAAGTTCTTCTCGTTGTTTTTTACATGGTCATTAAAGCTGATAGTTTTTTTATACTCGGTTACTTATAATATATCAAGTCATTAGAAAAATTAAGTGTATATATATATAGAAACCCGCACACTATAAATTTCATTCAATTTTCCCTGGACAGAAGAACGAGGAAACCACCACAAATATCATCTAATATTTCACGTTTAATTCATCAATTCGAAAAGGTTCTAAAAGAATATCAAATCATGAACCATACCTTGAATGAACCATAAGTCACACCCTTCTTCCGATTACTTAACTGAGCCATCATCAATTTATCATATGCCTTCTCTAGCTGAAAGTCATGTATGGTAAAACCACAAGACAAGAACCCCAACACAAGACAAATTACAAATTCCTCATTATAAAGACATATGCTAGTACAAAACAGTTATCAACAGAATATTTTTTCTTTAGAGTGAGATAAAGTAGTAGCATACCTGAGCAGCAGCTACTTCATCACCCTCTATTTGGGCCTCTTTGCGCTTTTTTGCATACGCTGCCTTGACCATATCAAACCCCTCGATGGGATTCACACCAAGAACCTGAAACACCCAAACCCAAAAATAATTCAAACAAAAAGCACCACACCACCATACACAACAATTCCATAACATCAAATCCTTACTGCAAAACCGAGAATTATCAAAGATTACCTCATATGGGTTTAAGTCATTATCTGACCTAGAGCCTCCTGCTGCGGACGCAGAAGCATAAATAAAACATTTATGTTGCCTTTCAACTCTAGGAAATCTGATAAAATTACAACAAAATGCTACCGTTATTATATACCCCAATGCAATTAAACCAATAAGCAAAAACAAAGTGGCATACATATACTTATACACAACTGAATTTATTAATTTTCATTTAAGACTGAGTCTTAAAATACGAAAACCCATTAAACTCAAACTTTGGTATAGTTTCTTTTTGTAAAATTTTCTCAGCGACCAAACAGTTCATAAACCTCTGTACCCATTAAGAATCACTGCATAAACTAAGCTCCAAGCAAAAGGCTTAGCTCCTTTATATAAACATACTAATATTTGTGACATTTCAATAAGACTCTCTCTTTGGTTACTGAGATTATGCAAAGATCGGGATTTTAACGATAATTCATAGTTACCTGAGAAAAGAAGGGGGGGATTTTAAAACTGAGCTTTTGAGAGTGTAATTCCTCTGGGAAATTTGGCGTTTGGGGCAGTTAAGGACATTTGAGACCGCCAAAGCCATTGATTTCAATGTGGAAGGGAATTGTGGAATTTGAGTTTTAGGGTTTTTTCAAGGGTTTTTGAATTGGAGTGTAGTAGTTTTACAGGTTTATCCGTTAGTGCTTGTTTGTTGGTGTCCAATAGGGAAATTCAATTCAATTCCTGGAATCCCTTTTCTTTCCCCTTCTTTTGAGTAATTTACAAATCTCTCCCGTGAGGCTTTGGAAGACTCCAAGGCTGTAGTTGTTTTTACAGTTCGCTGTGCGTTTTTAAAAGTTTTGAATTTTTTTAAAATTAAATTTTTTTATATTTTTTAATTATTATAATATTCTGATATTAAAAAAATATTATTTTAATTTATTTTTAAATAAAAAATAATATAAAAAGTAATTATTAATAAAATATCAAATATTACCTTAAAATCTCAACACACACATATATTCTAAGCTTTTTAATAAGTTCTATTAGAGGTGATTATTTTCAGTTTGGTTTGGTTTTTATCTAAAAAAATAACCAAACTGAAATTTTTTAAAAAAAACCGAAATCGGTTCAAACTGACCGGTTTCGGTTTGGTTCGGTTTTTTAGGACAAAAACCGGTTCAAACTGGTTTGACTCGATTTTTTCGGTTTGGATCGGTTTTCCGGTTTGGATCAGTTTTTCAGTTTGACTCAGTTTTTCCGGTTTGACTTGGTTTTTTTTTGTTTGATTTCGGTTCAGTTTTTTCGGTTTTAGGCTTATAAAACCGAAACCGAACCAAACCGAACCGATTGGTTTTTTTAAAATTTTAATCGGTTTTTTTCACAGTTCAATTTTTTCGGTTATTTTTTTCCGGTTTTCTTGGTTTTTCAGTTTTTTTACTCACCCCTTAGCTTTATGAATTGTTTTTATAGCTTTTATGCATTTTTTTTAATTTTGGTGTTGATACATGGAATATGTGAGGGGTTTTTTGAGTTGATAATATCAATATACAAATTGGTTTTAGTTTTAATTAAAAACCAAATTGTTGCATAAGTATTATTCTTAAATGAAGGTAATATAAATTGGTTACTACTGAATATATTCAACTAATAAAATCAATGTTCAAATATATAAATGAAAAAAAAAAACTACAGCAATGCAAGAGTAATTCACTAGTTTACTCTTGAACCGAATACTTTTCTTATTAACTTTTTCAATAAATCATAGTTCAATTGATGTTAGTGTCTGTTTTCTCCATGATAAGTGTAATTCAAATCTCTAATTTGTAACAAAAAAAATTAAAAATTGAGTTTTTTTTTGGGTTATATATATATATATAAGATAAGGTGTTAGTAGTATATCATAAATAAAAAACCTCAAAAGATTAGATAGTTAAAAAGATTTGATTTTTTATTATTTTTTGGATTCAAACTTTGAGGTTGGCATCAAAAAAATATTGTTTAGGCATCGGTTGTTTTGTTTTTGCATGCAAAAATATTTTTTTAAAATAATTTTTATTTGCTTTAAATTAATTTTTTAAATGTTTTTATATATCGTTTTGATACTGATATTTAAAATAAATTTTAAAAAATAAAAAAAATATTATTTTGATGCATTTCAAAGTAAAAAACACTTTAAAAAACAATCAATATCATAATGTTAAACAAGCTCTTAATATACCAGGTTAATGTAGGAAGTATACTTTTAAAATTGTCTATGAAAGGATTTAGTCTTGCTTAACAAATAAATTGATTAGAAATTAATTTTATTGTATAATTTAAAAAAGTAAGCATACTACATGGATTGTTAGGACTGTTAAATTTATTTATAAAATAAACATGGCAATTAAATTGTTGCCATAATTTATAATAGGTGATGGTGGGGATCTAAAGAAACATGGGTGGGCTGGCAAGCATTAGGTACTTGTTTGTTGATTGGTATGTTAGCTTGTGTGGGTTGTAACTGAGCCATATGTTTTTTAAATCAATTAGCCCTTTTCAAAGGGTTACGAAGTTAATAAATATAAAAATGTGTTGACCAAAAAACAAAACTACAAACTTCACCTTCTTTATAGATAAAATTCATTTATTTGTCACTTGATTAAAAATTAAATTAAAAAAAATATATGCTTGAAAAGTTCCTACATTACAATGGATTACAATAACAATCCAATAATCCATGGTGAATTTTTTTTATTTTCTTAGTTCTTCTATTTTTTTTATATTTTGGTCACTCAATTTATTTATTTTTATTTGATCCTTTAACATTGTATTGATTTATAATTGGTCTTAGTGATTTATTTTTTATATCTGCATTTAAGGCTCGTGATGTCGAGAAAATATTCCGTCGCTTGGTTAATGTTCGGTGTAGCAAAATAAAATTTAATTTCATTGGTTTTAAATAATTAGAGCATTGGGACTGAATTTGAAGCTTTAACAAATATCCAACCTTAGGGATTGATCTACACTGACAAGAGAAAAGTCCACCTGTTTTTTTGTTATTTTAACTCTTTTTTTTAATTTGATAATTTCACATTTATTTATTGGAGATTGTACTTAATGGTTTATTTTGGTTGACTAGATGGTGATCTTGTGATATCAAGGAAAATCTTTCGCACTCAGTTAGTGCTTTGTTTGGTAAAACAAAGTATTGATCTAAAACAATTGAGCTTTAAGGGATCAAATTTGAAAATAAAACAATTATAAGGGATTAAAGTGAGCGAGAAGGCAAGGCTTGGATGACACATGTAACTCACACGCTAGTGAGTGGGTGAAGCTGTTCTGATTGGATGGTGCGTGTGATTTTTTTTGGCTACCAAATACAGCCTTCTATGACGGTGTTAAGTGCAACACGATGAAGTCTTACAGTGAAGCAACACGAGGAGGAGGTTGATAGATAGGTTGACTTTGAATCTTTTTTTCTTCTCCTCTCTCTTTTCTCTCATATCTTCTTGATTTCCATACTGACACATCCAAAATAGTAAAGTAGCAAGTCATTTTATTTTTATATCAGATTTAGTGCTCTTTCTTTTTATATGTTATTTGTTTTGTTTTGGATATTTTTTTCAAATGATTTTTTTTTAATTTCATCCCTTAATATTTGGTTAGTTGAAAATTGAGATTTAAAATTTTGTAAGCTTGTATTTTATGAGGTAATCTCGGTCTCAAGACTTGGATCACAAGTTTAAAAGGTTGGTCCAAGTTGACTTTATTTTTTTAAAAAAAAAATTTGATCTTTTTTATTTCATCATTGAACATTGAGTTTGTTGGGGATCCATATTCATAATTGTTTTTATTTTTATAGGGTTATCTCAATCTCATGACATGAGTCATGAGTTTGATTGGCTAACCAAAGTTATCTCGAGTCTTTTTTTTCTTGTTTTTATTTTAAATTTATTTTTTTCACTTCTTTCCTTTAACATTGAGTTGGTTCAAAAATTCAGGTTTTTAATTTATTTTATTACCTTTTATCAGGTGATCTCGTTCTTATAACCTAAGTCGTAGAGTTTGGTTAACTTGCTTAAGTTTACTCGAGTTGTTTTTTTTTTTCTCCTTTTTTGTAAATTGTTTTTTTTTTCTATATCATCCTTTTACGTTGGGGTTAGTTGAAAAATGAGCCTCATAATTTTTTTATTTACTTTTTATAGAGTTATCATGACCTCACGACTTAGGATGCAGTTTGGTCAGCTGGCTTAAATTGATTCAAATTGTTTTTTTTTATTTTTTTTTTAAATTGATTTGGCTTGGAACTGGGCTCCAAAAACCTTTTTTGTTAGATTTATATGATATTGTCTCGTTCTCATAACTCGTATCGCGAGTTTGATAATTTAACTCAACTTAAATTAAGTTTTTTTTTAATTCTTTTTTTAAAATCGAGTATTTTTTTTAATTCCCGTAATTAAATATTATTTTGGTTGAAATATATTTTTTTATTCTTAGATAAGCCGGAAAATGTATTTTAGATATTATTTTAATAAATTCAATCTGATAAAACATATTGTTAAGAGGTTAGATTGTAGAAAACTTTTGAAAGGAATCTTTTCAAAATATTGTCAAAAGTTCTTTTTGTGTATCCAATTATTATTTTTGTTTAATTTGTTTGATTTATTGTGGTTGCATACTTTTTTATAATATAAATGAATAAAGCTTTGCTTATTAAATTCAGTGGGGTCATAGATTATTTCTTGCTTCTTTGAAAAAAGCTAGCAGTTGCTTGAGTTTTTTTTTTTTTTTTTAATTTATTTGGATCCAGCTTATGATGTTGTGCTGGTCATCAATCTAGTTTAAACTAATTCTGCATAATATATGGAATTTTTTTAATAAAAAAAATCCCTACATCGCATTACTATAGACATGCCTAGTGGCTATTTTAGTATATACTAGCAATAAAAGGTTCTAAATGGAAATATGAAAAAGTTGGAACGAATAATAATAATAGAGAACTGAAATAACATGCTACGTGTTTGGAATGATGATAATAATAATAATAAAAAAAAAAGGAATAAAATTTGATATTTTAATTACCTTTTTGAAGGTCTGAGGGTATTAATTATGATTAAGACAATTACATCCATGCGATGCCATAATAGCAGTGGTGAAGGGAGGGGTTATAAAAATTAAATACGATATTAATAATATACCCATTAAAATCACACCCCGTGACTTGTGTTACTAATTATTTATATTTTCTATATAATTAAAACTTATAGTCAGCCAGCCCTCTTCATCATCAAAATATAAAGCTGATGTGAGCGATATTATATAAGATCATGCAAAATTATTAAACTTCGAGACCTCGGATCACAAACAGCAGACCATGACAGGTAACATCCACATTAAAATGATTATATTTTTTATTTTGTTTAATTGCAATTGTTTAGATCAACTTGCGCGCACTTCGACTAATTCCCCGACCCTGAAGTTAACGATCAGGTAAATCTCCAGTGGTCCTGAAATTTGTGGCACTCAAACGGGTGATCTTTAAAAAACAAATCCAGGATCTGACTAGTTGAACCACACCCCATTAAAATGATTATATTTTTTTATTATTATTATTAACGTGAGTGTTCGGGTCAGCTTGCGCACACCTTGACTAATCTCACGGGTCCTGAAATTAACGATCATGTAAGTCTTCAGTGGTCCTGAAATTTATAAGATTAGAATTGATTATCTCTCAAAACCGAATCTAGATCCTAATTATATTTTTAATTGTTCCACTTATGTGATGTCCTAACTTAATACACAAAACCACCTGGTATCTTGGTCGCCCATCGTTTAATATTTTTATTTTAGTGGACACAAAGCAAGAACTAAACACTTGTTTAGAATTAAACTATAGCAGTTATGTGATATTCTTAAATTTAATTGGAACAAATAAAACAATGCAACGATGGGTTAGTAGACGATATTAAATTAGCCCTACGGGGAATCTACTTCAATCAGGTTTGTCCATCGTGCAGCATGAGTTCATGTGTTGTATATGCCATACAATTTTATTTTTTTTTAGAGATAATATATTATTTTCCGGCCAACTTTTTGTAGTTGGAAAAAAGGGATGTTCTTAAAATGAATGTGATAATAATTACAATTTAAAATATAATTTTTTACATGGAAATGTATTAAAATAATATTTTTTAAAAATTATTTTTGATATTAGCATATCAAAAAATCTAAAACTATAAAAAAAATTAATTTTAAATAAAACATTTTAAATTTTTAAAAATATAATTTCAACTATATTTTCAAACCGAGTCTAATTACTCCACCAAGTTATCCACGATGTACATAGTTCATAATATGACAATTAACTTCCAACAACACACTCACGTATCATAGTACCTTCTAAAAAATAATCCTTAAAAAATTCATATAATTTTATCATACCTAAAATTCACAACAATATCCTTTATATCATGCTTTTATCATAAAGTTTTATATTTTTTAAAACCAAAAACGTAGGATGAAAGAGAGAAAAAAACTGTATTCTTTCTTGCAATGCATATAAACAATTGTTTGAAATAACAAAAAGAATTATAATTTTTTTACATAAAGAAGTCAATGATAACATCAGACTATGACTAAGAACCCTTGTAATATTTTTTTTAATTTATTAGCTTTCTAGCTCATTATGTAATTGCATTGTTTTTGGATACTAATTATAATTGGAATGGATAAAACAATGCATAAACAAAAATTTTATGAATGTTTTATTTTTAATATTATAACTATTAAACAAAGCAAAAATATGATAAATCATAATTTAATTTTTTTAGTTTTGATTACTTATGTTTAATAATATAGTTAAAAACTCTTTAAAAGACTCTAAACAATAATTTCTACCATACTCTCAAATATAAATATTAACATAGGGTAGGGTGAGATTTAAAAATGAACAGACTTATTTAATTATCAAGTCTTTTTGATGAATAAAAAAAATTAAAATAAATATTTATTAATTTAATTTTAATTTTGATGATTTGCAAATTTCAACTGTTTTGAGAGTTTTATAAACGTGGATGGCCAGTATTAACTATTAAGAGTTTGTTTGATATTGTAATAGCGGTTATTTTTTAAAGTGTTTTTTTATTTAAAAATATATCGAAATAATATTTTTTTATTTTTTAAAATTTATTTTTAACATCAATATTTTAAAACAATATAAAAACACTAAAAAAATTAAAATACAAAAAGATACATATATAAATCTACACAAAAGAGACTCCATCACGTCAAGGATGTCATAGTTTCATATATAAATAAAGAAGCGTGATGAATGATAATTCTACTAAAAAAGAGGCATGCGCGTGCTGTGCTAATTAACTACAGGAAGGCGTGGCCGTGGATCCTAACTAAACTTGAGGCATGATCGATGCAAAGAAGAAATTTCATTTGCAGGTTAAAATTCATGATGCAAGAAAAAAAAAAAAAACACCTCTAAATATTAAAGTAAAAATGGTGCAAGTTTGTTCTAATTATGTAAGCTATGACGTGTGTAGGCTCTAGCCCGGCTCGGTGGTTAAAATGTTACTTTTGTGTTTTTTGTATTTTGTTTTTTTTTTTTAAATTAGCATTATAGGTTAAAATTTTTAGTGAAATAAAACAGTTTTTAAAAAAATAGTAAAATATTTAATATATCTCAATTCTAAAATAACTATAAACCTAGTTTCCTTTCTTCTCCTCCCAGTAAAAAAAGACCCCCCCCCCCCTCTCTCTCTCTAAAACCAATGACCAGCCCCCCTTCTCTCTCCAAAAAAAAAAACATGTCTTTAAAAATTGGTTTTCTCCATAAAATAACTAGAAACCGCATCTACTCCGTCTCCAAGCCTCCAAGCATGTTTTTTTTAGTGAAAAATCATCACCTTAGACGCCACCATCGCTCCCCACCCACCACGCTATCACTATTTCTGGTTAAAAAAACAAGATAAACATCCTACATTGCTAATAATTTTATAAGTTTTATATTTAAGTTGTGATTAATATAGTTGTGATTAAATTATTGTTTAGGTTTAGTTTGAAATTAGGGTTTGTTGATTTTTTGATAAATTAGTTGTGAATTAAGTCAATAAAGGTTGATTTAAGCAATTGAGTATGGAAATAACATGAATTAAGTTGGATTTTAATTAAATTTGTGTGGCGTTGAATGTTTGGATAAGTTATCAAAAGTGTGCTAAACACAGTATAAAGTCTGACAATCAACAACAAGATACAACATATCTATGGAAAGGGAAGATAGGAGTGTCAAGGTTGTCAAAAACATATTTTTGACACGGCACGGAAAATACAAAATAAACTCGGATCGTAAAATCATAATGAATTTTTTTTTCATACATAGTTCAAGCACCTTAAAATACACACTTCAAATAAAAATTCATACATAGTTCAAACATCTTAAAATACATGGTTCAAATAAAATCAATATTAAAATACGAGATTTTTAATATCTAACAAGCATGCACCTTCCATTCACCAATTATCAATCCGAGAATCCAAAGACAGCAATCCATATCACACAAAATCAATATTAAAATGCTGATAAATAACCAAAAAAAGAAGAAGAGAGAGAGAGAGGAGAGAGAGCTTAACAGACCTTTGTTGCCAATCCAAAATCAGCATCCTTCCACTTGCCAATCCTGACGTAAGCATCAGAAGCACAAATCCTCCTCAAAACCCTCAATATCAACCAAATTGCTAAGTCAGCAACATCATCAGTCAAAACATCAGGGGTATTAGCAACTCTAATCCCTTTCTCTTCACACTTTCTCAAATCAATTTTATCCAATCCTACACTGTAATTGGCAACAATTTCTAAACTTGGCAATGACGCAATTAGTTCAACATCTTCACCAATCTCAGTGTTACCTACTACTGCTCTGATTGTGTTTCCTTGATCTGTTTTCAAGAATTCAGTTATTGAAGAGTTGCAGTGCCATAGTTTGAAGAGATTAAAGTGGGTTTCTAGATGTTGTTCTAGGTATTTGTCCATCGGACAAGTCATGAGGACTCCAATGGACCTCATTTTTATGCCTAAGATTTTTTCAAGGTTAGGGTTCTTCTCCTTTTCTGTCTGTTGGGTTGTGTGGTGGTTCGTTTCCATTTTGAAAGCCAATTAACATGGTTGATGAATTTAGAAGACAGTGCAAAAGCATAAGGTATAAGTAGTTAAAGGGGGTTGACAAACCAATAGTATTTTGGAAAATATATTCCATATACCAAATACGAATTCAGAAGTAAAAGCTCAGTAATACTAGCAAGACTGTAAAGGCATATAATCAAACTCATAGAGTATTACAAATGAAGTGGGTAATAGATATCATTGAAAAGAAGACTCTTCAACATACGCTTCTTACGAAGCGTTGAAAAAGTAGGATAGGATATTACTTGAGTCCGCAAAATCGCTTGCAGATCCGGTTTCTTCTTGGCTTCACCCTTCTCTTTCATCTCCCCTGAACCCGCCACAGCTGGTATCTCTTCCCAATTCTTCCTACTACTCTTTGCAGACCCAACTAGCATTTCTGAAACTTTTGAAATCCCAACAACAATATTTGTAATCTTCTTCTTTCCAACAGAGTCCGAGACAGCAGGTGAAAGCTTCACTCCAGAAACCCTTTTCCCTGGAGAAAGCGAAGCCCTTCGAGCATTGGGAGAAGGTTGTTTCCTCCCACTCGGAGATGGCTGCCTATACCTAGATGGAACAATAATTGATGGCTAATTTTTCTAAAGTCGTGAGCTGTTGATCTCACGGTGGCGGGTTAGTTGATCTCACGGTGGCTGGTTAATAGAAAAGGAGATTAGGGATTTAATGTTCAGAGTTCAGACGTTGTTTTCATTGAAAAGGATGAAAGGAAGCCGATTTAATGTTCAGCTTGTTAATAGCCAATAGGCGCTGGACAGCTGGAGCCTGGAGGAAACATATAATTCAGTTTATGTATTTTGTTGAAATCGTTAAAACGGTCCTGAAATCGCGTTTTTGTGCGATTTCACCCGATTTCAACAATTTTCAAGTTTTTCAAATGATTTAACATGTTAAGCATATATTGACTCGTAAAATCGTATGATTTTACGAGTCAAAATACGATTTTAACAACCTTGAGGAGTGCACTCAAAATAAGCTGATCTTGTTGTTTCCAAAGAAGGGTTAACTTAAAGAGAAGAACCTTCAACATTAGCTACTTAAGGCGAAGGACATGGAAAAGAGCCACCAACAAAGTGGAAAACACATTGACCAAGAAAATATAGCTTCATATGTATTCGTCAATGGAGATGGTTAGAGTTTGTGAGCTTCAAGGAAATTACTTGTTAAGCGTTGGAAAGAGGTGCGACAACTGCAAAACAAGGATCAGTGGCAATAGCAACAACAATGAAGGGAAGGGAAGAATTGTTGGTCAGTGCAGAAGAGAAGTAGAAAGACAACACCGATGCAGAAGCCATGGATAAAAAAAATATATCCGTGGTGGGGTCTGTGTTGATTGAATTCATAAGGAAAAGAAGAAAGAGTGTTAATATGTTTAAACTCTGATACCAAATTGAAATAATAATAGAGTTAAATCAATTAGTTTATCATCATTTTCTATTTATATATGCAAGGCAACACAATATAAATATAGTAAGGTTAGAGAGTACAACACAAAATCAAATCTATACACTATACATGGTAAGTATAATTGCTATAATATGCACTCTATAATTCAACATTTCCAATAATACTATAGCAACTTTTTATTGAATCTAAAAGGAAAAACCTTTAAAGCTAGTTGAATGGGTATTTGTTTCATATAAATCAATTTCATCTTCTCCTCCAATGGGTAATATATTGCAACTGTTATAAGTGTTTTCAAATATGTTCAAGATTGTCAACTGATTTCAACAAAAGAAATAAATCAATAAGAAACAAGAGAATAAACATTTATGAAATGCAATATTGCATGTGTAATTAGTCTAAATCTAATTAGGATTGGGATATTCTTATGTTGCTCTGAAAATGATCTATTTTTTTTCTTTTAATTTAAGCCTTCTAAGAAAATTGAATGATTAAGATCTTGATAGCTAACATTTACTTAATTAAATATTAAAACTTAGTTATTTTGACTTAATAGGCACCCTTTAAAATATACTTTAATTTTATGATAAAAAATATGGAAATAAAAAAGGAAATTAAAATCAATCCTAAAACAAACAATTTTTTTTAACATGGTTATATATTCTCATGCTAAGATTTTTTGTCAAATCATTGCAAGGCAATTTAAAAATTTTAGATTGTTTTCTGTCTTCTCTTGGATCTTAATAGATGTGTTGTTGAGTTTCTTCTAAGGATTTCCACACACACACACACACACACATATATATATATATATATATATATATATATATGATTGAATATTATATTCGATGAATTTTTTAGTTACTTAACAAAGTGAAAAAAAAAGTTTCATCGAAATACCTTTTAATGGAAATAATTTTTACTTAGTGGATGAGTGAAAAAAACAAACTAAAAAATGAAAAAAAATATTTTGATAAAAAATAAAACTCTTTGATAATGGTATTTAATTTTGTGGGTAATAGAAATACGCCATGTGTTCAATGTGATGGGATCAATTTTAATTCAGATTTTATATTCAAACCTTACAATGAGACCAATTTTCTCTTCAAATCAAAAGTTTAAAGACCCAATTATATTTATTGGAACCAATGAGTTTGATATGTAAAAATTAAAATACCTCAAGGACTAAAAATACCATTGAACCACAAAAAAAAAAAGGAATAAAGCATTTTGTTAAGAGTTTAACACTTATTTACTTTTTTTATTTCGGGCATTGACATGAAGCTTTTGTGTTATTTTCTATGTTAATTACTGTGTATATCATAAAAAAATAGTCTTAATTTTTTTTCCTTACAAGTTAAAGTCTTACTAAGGGGTCCAAATTATGAGAAATCAATTTGAAAAACATTACATGATTTTATAGTTCTGTATAGAATTTGTTTCGACTTATCATATCTTTTGTAGATATTCATTCATAAAATCAAAATATTATATAAAATGTAAGTATTAATTAAAAATAGTTTTTTTAAATTAAATGTTTGATTAAATAAAAATTGACTAATAAAATCTTAGTATTATGTTTTTTTCTAGAAAATTTATATTAAAACATTGTTGGTTTGTTGAAAAGTATTTTTGTAGAAACACTTTTCTTAATTCTCTCATGTTTCGCTATATTATACAAAATTGGTTAATAGAAGAGAGAGAAAAAAGCTTTAAATGAAGAAAAATGTTTTTTTATTTTAAAATATTAGAAAACATTTTCCAAGAATGATCTAAAAATTAAAGTGATATAATATTTCATTTTATATATAATACTTTAAAATATAATATTAGAAAATAATAAATTAATTATATATTTATATAGAAAATAATATATTAGGATATATTAATATGCAATATAAAAATATATTAATTTGATATGCTAGTGCATGTAATATTTTAATTTAGATAGTATTGCTAAAAGCTATATTTGAAAACAAAACATGTTATATTATACAATAATCATATATTTTAAATCATATAAACTATATTATAAAATTAGGATACTATAAAAATTAATTTATTTTTTAATGTTCTTCAAACACATAAAAATAGTTATATGTCTATAATATTGTATCTAAACAATTCATGGTATATGTATAATTACATTTTATAAAATAAATTTTATATAAATATATGATATAATAAATTATTTTTTCATACAATATTATTTTTCATTTCTCTTTTTTTTTAAGTGTTCAAATATTTAAATTTAATGTTATATATATATATATATATTAATTAGATTAACTTAAAAAATATTAATAAATAATTTTTGATTTTATGATATAATTAAACATTAAAAAATAGTTTTTTTCTACGAAAAAACAAATCTTTAAAAAGTAATATCTAGCTTAAAAAACGTGGTGAATCTGAAGTAGCCGCAAAACTACTCAACCGAATATTCCCCAAACTATTCTCTCTTCCCTATAAAAAAAACATAACAGAAGAGTACGCAGCCAGAATTAAGAGCAAAACCAACTCACGAAACCTCCTTCATTCCTTAAGGAAAATGTGTGATGATACCTTAAAGAGCAACTATCATCTCTGTGAAGAGATCGGCCGAGGAAGATTTGGCACGATCTCTCGTTGTTTTTCACCCATCAAGAACGAATTCTTTGCTTGCAAATCTATCGACAAGAATCTCCTTAATGACCCAACTGACCGTGAGTGTCTTCAAAACGAAGCAAAGATTATGTCCCTCTTGTCTCCCCATCCAAACATTGTCCAACTCTTCGATGTCTACGATACTGAAGATTCTCTTGACATGGTATTAGAGCTTTGCCAGCAGTCTACTCTTTATGATCGTTTAATGAAGAGTAGTAATGACGGGTTAAGCGAAGGCAGGTGTGCGTCGATAATGAAACAATTATTGACTGCAATAGCGCATTGCCATAGATTTGGTATTGTGCACAGAGATATTAAGCCGGATAACATATTGTTTGATGAGATGAACCGGGTCAAGTTGGCGGATTTTGGGTCCGCTGATTGGGTTGGGGAGGAGGGGACGTTGAGTGGGGTGGTGGGTACCCCGTATTATGTGGCGCCGGAGGTGGTGATGGGGAGAGATTATAATGAGAAAGTTGATGTGTGGAGTGCCGGTGTCGTTTTGTATGTTTTGTTAGCTGGATTTCCGCCGTTTTATGGGGAGACTGCTGAGGAGATTTTTCAGGCTGTTGTTAGAGGGAATTTGAGGTTTCCTCCTAAGGTTTTTAGAAATGTTTCCCCGGAAGCTAAGGATCTGTTGAGGAAGATGATTTGTAGAGACGTTTCTAGGAGATTTTCAGCTGAGCAAGCTCTATGTAAGCTCTTAATTATTATTTTTATTTTGTTTTGTTTTTGAATTTTGGTAATCTTTTTATGGATTTAAAGTGGGATTTCTTTTTATTAATGAGTTTATGAGTTAAAATACTGAAATAGTTTTTATAATATTGCAACAGTTTTCCTGTTTATAAACAGGGTTTAAGACCCTTTTTTAGCATAATCCTCTGTTTTTATGTCTGTGAATCATTACTCTTGCTCTGATGCTTTTGATAAATTGAGATTTGTTTTCTTTTGATCACAGAATTAATCAGCTAAAATGCTGAGAAGAGTTTTGCTTTTAACAATTTTCTCATGAATCAAACAGAAAATTAGCCTTTTCTTGAGTTTGAATCACTGTTTTGATGTATGTGAATCATTAGTCTCACTCTGTTGTGTTCTGTTTGAAATGCAGGGCACCCATGGATCTTGAGTGGAGGAGACTAGGAGAGGCAGTCTCAATGGACTAATCTGCCCTTGTAAAAATCCAATAAAATACCCCTCAAAGCAAGGATTGCTAATAGCTTATCACTGTGTAGTGAGTGTGTACATACAACCGCCTATCAAGCCCCCAAGATGCTAACTTTGCCTTGTGCAGCACAAAACCCTATGGTGAATACTTCCAGAATTTCAGTTTTTTCCAAGCCAGAGATGGAGGATAGAGGCTGAGAGAGATGGACAAAACAAACAGTCACCTGACGTTACTCATGAGGCTCTGATGCAAAGGACTGTGGCCTTGTTTTTTTGTTTTTTGCCTTTGTTTATGCTATAAAGAGAGAGCCTGTAGATAGTTAAGAAGAAAAAGGTTGAGAATCCCGTCTTTCCCCTCCTTTGCTTTTTTTGAAAATTCAAGGAAGTGAGAAAGCTAGAGGAAGTTTGTACTATTACTGCTTTAATATGTTATGCCTACTTACCTTTATTCTCAGTTTTGTTGTGAATGAATCGTGTTCTTGTAATGTGTTAAATGTTTCGGAATCTGAGTGTTCATCTTTTGTTTGATTTGGATGGAGGCATAGAGTAAATGCAAGCTGAGTCATGTTTTTGATGGAGGCATATTTCAAGGATATGCTATGGCAGATGCGCCACGCCATTACTCAATGCGGAACAAAGTGATTCTATAGAACAAGAATATGTCGTGTGAATTGGGATGTAGGTTTTGAATTTATTTTTCAGAGATTACTAGTTTGAGTGTCATAAATTTCTAAGCTATTGGAGGTTTACTTAGTTTTTAATTTTAAAATCTCAAGTGATTAGTCGAGATACGTTTAAGCTAATCCAAATATACATAGTTAAAAAAAATAAAAAATCTGTCTTGGCTCTCGAGTTCATGCTAACCAGCTGGGTGTGCTTCACATTGTGAAGTCAAAGATTTCTTCCTCTTTCCAATTTCCTGGCTCGAAGGATGGGATTTAAGTTGTGCAATTGTCAAAGCTTACAGTACAAAGCATATTTTATGCAGTAGAAGCCTAGTAATGGAGAGAATAAGACATGTACCAAATCCACCTGCACTTGAGCATTGAAAACTGACAATGGCTCTGGCCCCCCCATAATTGATTATACTACGTTAATCTTGGCAGCATCTAGTTAATGTATAGTTTTCTCTACAAGGGCATGTTTGGCTCGCTCATAATTGAGAGCAGAATTAAAATCTCCTTCCAGAGCATTTTCAATATCATATTGTCCCTCGAGTAATGATTATACTTGGACAAGAAACAAGATAATCCTATTTTAATTCAAATAAAATAAAATAAAATACTCTATTCTGTTACAAATATATTTTTGAAATAAAGAGGAGATTTAGTTTTAATTAAAATCAAAATTTGATTTTTTTTTCATTTGGAATTGGATCCCATTCCTTGGCTAACCAAACAGTGCTCAAGATCAGAAAAATTGTTAGTAACCCTCCACAAGTTACATTAATTGCTTGATGACAACTCCTCAATTATGAGTGATAACAACTAATTTAAATTGACATAAAGCATGAGTGCACGGGGCAAAAAACTAGATATTATCAACATCAACAAAATTTAATAATAATTATTTTTTAAAATATATTTTACTCGTAAAAATATTAAAAATTATTTTTAATATTATCATATTAAAATAATTTTAAAATATAAAAAATTAATTTTAAATTTTTTTTTGAAACACTGTATGTACCCCAATTCATATTAGTTGGATTAATTCAGTAGTTATCTAGACCGCGCGAGGTCAAAATTATGCATCCCCATAAAACAATTAAATATTGCATTGATGGACCCTAAAACTGAATTAAATATTTTAGGGCCTGCCGAAGCTTGCAAATATCCGAAATAATTCAGAAAATAAAAGCAAGAACATAAACAGAGGTAGACATTTTAGCAGTGGGAAAGGTGATTAAGACTGTTTGAAAGTGTAATTATGATTATTTTTTAAAATATATTTTATATTGAAATGTAATAAAATAATATTTTTTTATTTTTAAAAAATTATTTTTGAAATCATCGTATCAAAATAATTCAAATCATATAAAAACATTAATTTTTAATAAAAAATTTTTAAATTTTTAAAAATATAACTACAACTGTGTTTACTATCAAGGAGGAGATAAACTTAAGGTGGACAGGGATCAAGTGTGAAAGCGTCTTTGATAACTTATCATAGTTCTTACTTCTTAGTTCTGGGAGTCTTTAGAATTCGCATAGGACAAAACAAGTACAGGCAGGAGAGGGAAACGAGGTGTCCATTTAACACTCTTTGTTTTCCTTGCGTGTAAAGCAATCACTCAACATCACTGGTCTTTTGTTAGGTATGATCATAGATATGTAGCGTCTAAAATGATAGGTTATCTACACTTCTAGAGATGTGGCTTCTTCACGTAATCAAACGGTTGGGTTAATTCCGTCCGGTGTTTCTCTACGGTCAGATTAATTTTTTTTAATATAAGAAAATAACTAGAAGTTGTTAATATATATTTTTTTTAGTACAAATAACATATAAGAATTTACATGATATGAATTACTGATAAAAATATAATTTAATTTAAAAAATCAGGATGATATTTTTTAAAATATTAAAATGACAACATATTAAATCTACTCAGATTAATTCAGGTTATTCTGTTAAATCTATTATCTAGATCATGATACCCTGTTAACTCTATAGAATTTTTTTTTTATTAAACTTAATTATCTGTCAATCTAATGTTGAAAGATGAAATTGAAAACAAAATTTAACTAAAAAAATTGAATTGAATCAACTTGAATTAACATGTCAACACATGGGTCATGAGATCGATATAACCCCATAAAAAGCAAGTTGAAACAAATTATGAAACTTAATTCTTGATCAACCAAATGTTTAAAAGTAATTTTTTTAAAAAAATCAACTAAAAAAAATAGAAAACCATCCGAGTCAACCGACCAAACCAATAATCTCAGTCAGGTGATTGGGATAACCTCGTAGAATATAAACCAAAACAAATTATAAAGTCAACCCAAATCAACTCAGTATTAAATAATGAAATTTTAAAAAATCAACTAACAAAAACAAAAAAAAAACTAAAGTTAACTGACCTAATCCGCGATTCAGGTTATAATATCACGATAACCCCATAGAAAGCAAATAAAAAGATTATAAATCTCAATTCTTAATCAACTCAATTTTGAATGATTAAATTAAAAAAAATGATAAAAAAAATAACTTAAACCAACACAGGTTAACCTGACAAACTTGAATTAGAAGACTGGGATAACTCCATAAAAAGTGAATTGAAAAAATTATAAAGTTTGATTCTCAATTAACTTAATATTGAATGATGAAATTGAAAAAAAAAATTATTAAAAAAATAAATAAAAAAATAACTCAAGTCAACACAGATAAATAATAAAACTTGAGATCTGAGTCATGAGATCAAGATAATTCAATAGAAAATAAATCAAAACAAAATATGAAGCTCTATGCCCAATAAAATTAATGTTGAATAATGATTTTTTTATATATATATATATAAAAACTAAATTTAAAATTATTTTTTAAAAAATTTCAGGACCAAAGTGAAAAGGTGCTTAGTTTTTCACTGTTCCTTTTAGTGTATGTTAATTCTTTCTACTAATGGGTACATATTATATTAATATAATAATTCTAAAATCTGATCTAAGGGTCAGCCCAGGCAAAGCCTCAAGTTTGATCTGCTGTGTTTTAAATAACATCAAAATTCAAAACAATATTATTTTTACTAAAAAGATAAATAAATAGGTTTTAACTCAGGTTTTGATAAGATTTTATCCCGGGTCGCAAATTAAATTAGGTTTTAACTAGGTTAGGCTAGGTTAATTCTTTAATTCTTTATAATTTAAAAAACCAATTAAATTAATGAAGTATAACATGTGAATAAAGTTTTATAGGAAATATAATTTAAAAATAAAAATTTCCAACTTTTAATTAATTTATTGCTATATGTTATTTTTAAAATTTCGGCATAAATTAATAAAAAAATTATTTCAGTGTCTTCTTCTTTTATTAAGAATTTAGAAATTAAGAAAAATGAGTTCTAATACCCAACAGTTTTTTTTTTCTTATTGGACATGTGTCACGTTTATAATATAATATGTAGTCAACTTAACTAGTATCTCAAATTAAGAGATTTGAATATGAAGATAATATATAGTAGAGAGATCCCTTTAATCATATTAACAATAAAAGGATTTAATTAATTAAAATTTAATAATAGAAGGATGCCGAACGTAGTTCCCCCTCCATATATTAATTGAACTTTATGAGGATATACATATAGCCTTTCGATTCTCATGCCAAGCCAAATACATAGCTGTAAATTCTGAAATGAGAAATTTAAACTTCGCTTGGAATTCATTAAACAAATTTCTGGACAGCCATACTGATAAACTATATAATATTATCGAAGTGTTTGAAAGTGTGGTTGCGGTTATTTTTCAAAATGTTTTTCGCTCATAAATGCATTAAAATAATGTTTTTTTTAAAAAATTATTTTTAACATCAGCACATCAAAATGATACGAAAACACCATAAAAATATTAAGTTGAAGAAAAAAAAATCAATTTTTTTTAAAAATATTTTTAAAACACAATAAACAACACATATCAAAGTGGTTATTAGCCTATTTAGAAATGTGTCAGAGATTATTTTTTGAATTTTTTTTTGTTGTTAGAAATATATTAAAATAATATTTTATTATTTTTTTAAAAAATTTATTTTCAAAACCAACCTATAAAAAAATTCAAAACACTAAAAAAAATTAATTTAAAACTAAACATATTTAAAAACTTTAAAAAATAAAGTTACGTAGTCAAAAAGTGGTGCAGTGCTGAACCTAAACTATGAAAATGGAAATTAAATACAACTAATCAGACACCTACTTGCCACGTGCGAACTTAAAATAGGAGTTGGGAAGTTAGGCAGGACCTACCCATGCTGTCCAAAGTTAGTTTCTAGTTTTTTCACGGGACCGCTTTCTCAGCCATCGTTTCGACTTTCGAACAAAAACCTCGGTGGCCAAGGAGCTTTACCAATGTCTCTTTCATTACTAATTTCTTGTCTAGGCATTTCAGCTTTCCTGAACACATTAACTCATTGCCAACTGGCAATTGCTATCTTGTTGCTAAACAGGACGATACAGGTGATTATTTTAGGTTTAGTTTTAAATTAAAAAAATAATTAAACTGATTTTTTTTAAAAAAATTCAGAACAAAATCGATTCAAACACCTGACTGGAGCATTTTAATGGCAGCCTCCATTTGGGATTGCAGCACAAATGAAGGTCGACTAAAATTCAAAAAAAAAATTAATATTTTTCTGTTTTTGAATTGTTTTAACATGATTATATTAAAAATAAATTTTAAAAAATAAAACAATATATTTTTAATAAAAAAAATACTTAAAAAAAATAATAACAGATATATTAAAACACTCTAGATAATCAAGACAGCATTTTCATGGTAGCCTCCATTTGGGATCCCAGTCCAAACAAAATTTGGCTAAAATTAAAAAAAAATTAAATTAATTTTTTATGTTTTTAAATTATTTTGATATGATGTGTTGATATTAAAAATAAAATTTAAAAAATAAAAAAAATATTATTTTAATAAAAAAATATTTTAAAAAATAAAAACAGATATATTAAAACACTCTGGCTAGTCAAGACAGATTTCCGATTACGGCAACTCTACTAAGCATCTTTTAAATTTTTTTTAAATGGAGTCAATAATGGCATGATATGCACTTATCATGCCATTCTCTGACCTTTTGCTCATGAGGCAACGTGGAATTTGCCACGTGATGTTTTAGCAAGGATTGTCATTCAAGCCAAGCTTTCAACGCAAGGAAAGTTACTTTAGAAAACCGCTTTACAAACGTTTTTTTTTTTTATTTCTTTACTATTAACAAAAAAACAAAATCAATCAAGAACACTTTTTAGTTAAAAAGGAATTTAGACTTGATTCTTAGAAAAATAAATTTATTTAGAGCGGAAAGTAATTCTAAAAATTTATAAAAAAATTAAAGATATCTTGTTACTTATTAATTTTTAATTATATTAAATTTAATCGATTTTTATTTTATTTTTTAATTTTTTTAATTTGATTTTATATCAATTTTAATTTTTATTATTTTAATTGTTATTTATTTTTATATTATTATTTTTAATTATATTTTTTTATTTATCAAATTTGATCTTTATTCCTTGATTGCTATTTATTTTATTTGAAATAATTTATAAAATTAATTTTTTTTCAATTTAATACTTTTTTAATTTTTTTTATTTGTCAGATTTGATCTTTATTTTTATTTTTATTTATTTTATTTAAAATTATTTATAAAATTAATTTTTTTAATTTCATAAATTATTTTAAATAAAATAAATAATAATAATAAATTAATTTTTTTAAAAAAATTCAATTCATCGAAATTCTAAAGCATATAAATGAGAAAAAAATATTCTTTGCATGTTACAAGGAAGAAGGGAGATAGGAGGAACAGCATATCAAGAAAAGTAACAAAGACCTTGTTGTCCTGTCCTGTACTGCCCCTGACCACACTGTGGCAAGGTTATCGAGGCTTCCTTCCTTCCTTCCTTCCTTCCTTCGCGATCATCCCCTTGATGTACGGTGAAGTGATTCAGTTCGATTTGGAATTTGGAACACAAAGGGCACTTGTCCTTTTGACTTTTTAACACTCTGCTTAGTGCTTGCTGTCTTCCACTTCAATTTCTCCTTCTCTGTGTTCCTTTCCATGTGATTTGTCGGTTCCTTTCCATTCCTCGTAACTTTTTTTTCTTACCGAGGACTAATCTATATATATATATATATATATATTTATTTTTTTTTTATTATTTTTTTTTATTTGATGAAACAGGAACCAAACCGACATGTCTACTTAGATAATTTTTTTATTTCTTTTTTAGCAACATAAACAAATACTTGAAAATGGTGAGAACCAAAATAATAAGAATCCCATTATTGTCCTATACTTGGAATCTAAGAGTATTGTGAGCCAAATTTAAGGTGATAAATAAGTAATTAGCAATATCTTATTAGTTATTATCTCAATTTACTTTAAATAAAAATAAATACAAGAAAAAAAAATTAGATGAAAATATTCTTATTATTTTTTATGAATCACAAGTCTCATTTTTTTTTATGTCTCTCATCAAGATGGGTGTAAGTAATAAATACTATTAGCCATAAAACTTTTTAAATTCATAAATTAATTATGTGAAAATGCGAAGAGGCACCAACGATTGTTTAAAACAATATGATATCAACTGAAATCCTACAACATTAATTACAGTCAGAAAAAATAAGTGGCATGAGTTACAGAGTCAATATTCACACCGCCCAGCCGGCTTTGTAATCAAATGGGGGGCTTGAATTATTTGAGAGATATTTGGGGATGAAAATAGATTAATTTGGAGGAATTAATTCAATATATAACATATTATAAAATCCAATTTGAAATTTAGAATCTAAGCCCGCTGGACAAGCAGCCAGCCTACCCAAAACCAGAACCAAAACCATGTGAAAATAATGTTCGATTAGCAGACCTTGAATCTGACGTGGATAAGTGTGTACGGCTCACTTGGTTTGCTTGCTTGATATGATGGCTTTGCCCTAGAACAAGACTCCCTTGAGAACCTTTTTCTTTCATCACTGATTGGTTTACTAGAGAAACTGGCAACTACACACAGCTTCATAGCCAGAAAGCCTTCTCTCCCGACCAACAACAGCTTCCAGTCCTTGAAAGGTTCTCTGCTTAAGTCCTCTTGCAAATTTTAGAGAACTTGCCTCTGCAAAGTTTCAGACTTTATAGCTTTTACCACTTTCATCCTCAATCCCCCTCGGCAAGAAATCTCCCGAGCTAAGATTTTTTTTAAAGAAAGATTTTTTGTTATAAATCAAAAGAGACTAAGAGGGCTGAGCCCAGTGCAAGAGTGCAGAGTACCGATTAATAGTATAACTAGCTTAAAGACATGTTAATAGTGAAAAAAAGAAAAACCATGGCCATTTAAGCCCCGCCCAAACAGCCAAGCTTCTCTCCTCTTCCCCTCTTTCTCCCCGCACATTCTCCCTCCCACACACTTTCTCCTCTCTCACACCCCCCTCTCCTTTTCTCTCTTCCTCTGTCTTCTTTCTCTTTCTTTTTCACAATCACACAAGACACCTCTATTTATTCTGAATATATCAGTGTTGCATCGCTCATAAAATTTTCTATGCAGAGCAGATCACTTTTCTTGACCAATAGTTTTCTACTCGTACTTCTCCTCCAATGCACCAATATCAAGCATCAACCTCTCCATCAATGATAATGATACCACCCCTTGCTCATATTTTCCCGGGGACTCGTAATAGAAAATCTACCATCAGCTGATAAGCTCCTTATTATACTGACTTCTTTGCAGAAACTCAACACTCAGGTTGAAAGATTCCCTGCAAGCGATAGAGCAACCTCTCTCCATTCTCAGGTTTCATCCCAATTGAAATCTGAGAATTTTGGTCGATGACAAAGCAAACTAGAATTTCCGTAGGACTAGTTCTTACTATTTTACCATTGCTTCTCCACTCCCAATTAAAAAGCGGTTCTAGTTTTCAGTCACCACATACCTGAGAGGCTAGAGACGTATAGATAATTAGGTCCTGGAAATCTCTACTCAAGGAGAAAAAAGGCCCATAAACAAAATCCCGGGGAATCTTTCTTTCATGGAACGAAATATGCATAATCGAAACCAGAGCAATCACGGAGAACAGCAAGCATTCAAATTTGGTAATGAAACTTCCAGTCATCATGCATCAGCATCCTCATCTTCAGCTATATGTAACACTGCAATGGGGAAGGGCAAGCCACCATTTCTTTAAACCCATGATTCTAGCCAAGGGATTAGAATCATTCCTCCATGCAAAAAGCTCGCAGTCTTCACTTGGTAATGAGAAAATAACTGGCCTTTTCAGAACCTCACAACAAAAGAAGATGCACACAATGACAACATAGAAAGGGGGGCACCTCTTCAGTCTTTACGGAATATTACACCAGTCCATTTCCTTGTGTTTTGCAGCTTTCTTCAAATTCAATGGTGGTCTTGAGAATAAAACATAAAAATAGTTAAAACCAAGTCCATGTTGCTTGCCCAGAATCACGAGTATATTGTTTCGAACTTTCGACATGGTTCGGGATCTCACATATGTGCGGAACAATAAGAGCAACATGGAAATAATTCATAGCAGCAATTCTAGCAGCTATAAGTGTACAATCAAGAAGAGAAGGAAACCTCTGCCTTCTACCTTCAAATCCAACTTTATATAAGGAAAACAATCTTTCTATCCCCCCCCTCCCCCCCTCCAATTTATACAATTTCAGCATATAATTATGAAATTAAATGGACCTTGAATTCCTGTCACAGCAATCTCAGCATGTTCATGATCCAACTAAGCTTGATCTCTAAGTGGAAATCCAATAGTCATACTTTAGTGCCAAGGAAGGACTGCAAAACCAGAAGCAAAACAGATAAGACAGCAATTATATGTAAAAAGTAAAATACAGTAACATGCAAGCACATGTCAAATGCAACAAAGATAAAATACATGTAAGGCAGTTAACATGCTGTTTAATATCATCAAACTTTCAGCATAGCATACTCAACACATGCAAGCCGAATAATTCGAACACTTCTGACTCTCTTACAGACTAATACAAACTTCATGAGTTGAATCATTTTTTCTTACTTAAAAGCATTAATTTTTTTCTTGAAAGGCAGAAATTTTTTTATCCATGACTAAAGAATAAATTTCCCTGAAACTACCCAAATCCTCTTTCCTTGACCAATACTACAAACAAGCCACCTTAAGTACCATTTTCCAACTCCAACTCTACAGTTGCTCCACCAGAACATCTGATAATTCTAAATGGTGGCACATTTATCTCGAATCAACTGGTGTACAGGTGAGAATTCAAATATTAACTGTACATTTATTCTTATTGAAGAAAAGAAGAATTACATTTACAAGTATCAGGATATCCACAAAAGTGTAGAGGAGAAAAACTTGTATTCAAATTGTAAATGATGAACAATTTCTTAGGTTTCTTTTAAATCTTCTGATACATGGGAAAATGGCTGGGATACTGCTTTTAAATACAAACCAAAGCTTTTCCCCTTCTAAAAGTTGTAAAGTTGTCCCAGATAAAAACTGTAAAGGTATACACTCAAATCACTTTCAAAAGGATAACCATGAAAAATGGAAAGCTCTGCCAGAGCATAAAAAAGAATAGCACTAATCACTTCTCTTGACTATCTTGACCAAAATATTTGAACAAATAGATGAACTACAAACTTGAAAGGGTACATCATCATACAATTAACATCGAGTACTCTAGTTGTCTATCTAAAAACTCCAACAGGAAAACAGCATTTCATGTCTTTCTAAGTAATGCATTTACCTTGACTCCTGGAAGAGGGTTTCCAGGCTTAGCTGTAGTTGTGCTCCCAAAAAGACCAGCTCCAGTTGAAGTGTTTCCAGCCTTAAACTTTGATTTCTTATCAGCAGGCTTTAATATTTGAAAAGAACACATCAAGGTCTCATCCACGCTCATCATAGCACCAGCATTATCAAACTCCCCGCAGTAATTAGGCGCTGAAAATATAGTTACAAGTTGTCTGTTCGCGAAGAACTCATATCCATCCTCCACGACCTGCAACATACATTTGGAAAGAGCAAATTTCAGTAAAAACTCAAAGTTTGCATAGAATGGACAACCAGACCCAATACCACAGTGGAGTTAAAAACTTATCGGTAAAGTTTTGGAGAATATTTTCTTGGGTCAATACCGCAGTGGCCAATTGGCTCAAAAGCCACTCCAAAAGTAAGTACAGCTCCCAAAAGGAAGTGAACAATTCAACAAAGGATGGCTCTAGATTGTTTATTTGTAACAGCCCCACAAGTAATAGTGTAAAGGATATGAATTCAACTAGAAGCCTGCCTAAGAGAAAGTGAATTGCAGTGACAGGTCAAACCTGGTGGGCACGGCAAATAAGATCCAAATCCTGCTTCTGAAGAAACTCTGTCACCTTGTCAGGACCAAATGTATATGAAACTCCCCTGTCATTCATCCCCCAACCTTGAACATCTTTACTCGGATCTGACCAGAGAAGATCACAAAGCAAACCTGTGTCTGGGACATCAGTCGGGCGCTGTAAGTTTCGGATCTGATCCAAATGGTTTAGTTCTGGAGACAAACCCCCATGCATGCAGAGAATCTTCTCATCAATTAGCGCAGCCACTGGTAGGCAATTAAAACACTCTGTGAACGTCTTCCATAGCCTAACATTAAACCTTCTCTTACACTCATCATAAAAACCATATATGCGGTTTATAGAAGCACATTCATGGTTTCCCCTCAAGAGGAAAAAGTTTTCTGGGTATTTTATCTTATAAGCAAGGAGAAGACATATTGTCTCCAGGCTTTGCTTGCCTCGATCCACATAGTCCCCCAAAAATAAGTAGTTTGCATGAGGAGGGAAACCACCATATTCAAATAGCCTTAGAAGATCAGAATATTGACCATGGATATCACCTGCATGTCACAAGCAGAGTTCATCAACAATTGAAAGTTCCTTAATAAGGGGGGAAATTCAGTGACACATTAAGATCATAATTCTTTCCTCCGTTAATATTAATTATCCTGATTGTTCTCAGCCAACCAGCTGACTCATCAAGTCCATTGTCTCATGCAAGCATATAACATATTTCAAATCAACGACTTAGAAACCACAAAAGAGTACAATATGCAAAAATCCAACACCAATGCATCATCGTCCAGCAAAAATAAATGGGAGATTTGATCATTCATCAAGCACATAAACCATAGTAAAATGTTCTTAAGGATATGTGTGGTACAAGCGTAATGAGGTTAAAGTTCCCATTGGGAAAGAGGTGAATTATTAAGTGGAGAAACATTAACCCCCAAATTTGTGTTTTTGGAAAGTAAAATTTAATCTCTTAAGGAATATTTTTTCTTTTCATTCTCTCTCTTTCCTTTTGTCTCAAAAGACACCAAATTATCCCTCTCTTTCCACTAACAATTTACCCTTCAATTTATTAACACACCAAACATCTTAAAAAACTAATCTTTCCACTCTCAACAATTACTTTGCAAAATTTCCCCTTCAACTTTTAGCCTTGCACCAAATGCAATACCATCCATAGATAAGTAAAACGCCAACTCAAAGTCCAAAATGGTTTTAAACCCAGCTCTAGCCAATTAGATTAATAGAATTAAATCAATAAGTGTGCTGTCCCCAAAAAGAAATGGCAATAATTAGGAGTTACAACCAAGAAGTTTCATGTCAAAGTAACGGAGAGCGACAAAGACCAAGGCCTGTTAGTTCAATTTTGGGATGGGTAAATGAAACTTCAGGAGATGATGAGCTACTCCATGGTAAAGCCAAGGCCCAGATGGCCAAAAAGAAATAATTAAGGTATTACAGAAATCACATGCACAGCATTTTCAAGTAGATTGCTGCAAATTCACAGTTTATGAATCAGAAATGCCATGCAGCTTTTTCTCTACATGAAAAATGTCTTTCAGAAGACACTTTAACAAAGAAACTAGAATGTATGGTTAAAAATATTACATAACAGAGAATAAGGGCTCATTTACTCAGCAAACATCACTAAACATTGAACATGCTCATCAAGAGGGAGGGTGTGATGGTCGGTTTAATACATTGAAAACTCAAGTAATTGAAAAAATTACTTGATCGAAGGGATCAATATAAAGCATCATCCAAAATTCACTAAAATGGTAACTAACAACTACGTAGAGTAAAATACCATGCTACAAAAATAATTAGGAAATTATGTGAATTTTTTACAGATTTTTTAGGTCAAATAACAAAAATCCATAACTATATATTAAAACAAAAACTCCATAAAAACTTTTGATTGACTATCATATCCTTAATACAATATTAACATTATAATACACACACATACACACCAATATTTACAAGTAATTTCAACCTCATCTCTAATTAAGAAAAAGATGATTAGTGGTAAAATTCTTAGAAAGAAGATTATTATTTCCTAAAAAATAGACTATTTTTTAGGATGAATCCCAAAATACAGATTAATCCCTTTTTTAATTATATTTTTATTCATGAATCATATAAAAACATTAAAAAAAAAAAACATAAAATAAGCAACTCAAATTACCCACACACTATATAAGACTATATTAGTACTTTACTTTGACTATCAAAACTCTAAAAGCTTAAAAATAAGCCAATAAAAAACATGAAGTATTAGAATCAGAAAATGATTAAATTACACCAAAATATTAAATTGAATCCTAAGTTAATATTTTATAGTTATTATTTGTTATTGTCTTACAATTATATTTACTCTTTTGAACAAATGCAAGATTTATTGAAAATAGAATTTACAAAATTTGTATTCATTTATATATTGTTAATTTATAATCATGTCACATATAATTAATTGAAAAGAACTTTTCAAAAATAAAAAAGGTTCGTAATAACATAATGTTAAGTGAAATTCTTTCAGTGATTATCATTTTTAAGAGTTATATATATTTACCCTACCTATTAATTATTATTTTTTGCAAGATAATTGAATTGTATAATTAATTTTTATTTAATTACAATTATAAATTATATTTTATGACTAAAAAATTAAACAAAATAAATTAATTATAATCAACAAAATCATATAATGTTATTTGAAAATCAAACATGTTTATTTAATAAACATTCAAATTTGACCATTGATAAATAATTCTAAACAATCTATTAAAAATTAGAAGAAGAAGAAAAAACTACCATATATTAGTTAAAATAATACCCGTGAAAGTGATAGGTATTGGTAATAAAAAGTATATGATTCACATTTTGATAGTATTAAGCCATTTACATTGATTATTACATGAACAATACTTGGGAACAAATATTAACAAGAGCATTAGACTTCTGCATCTAAAATCGAAAAGCAGATAGCGACCTTTCTTTGACATCTAAGAAACTATAAACCTCACAGGTATTCAATCGGTCATTGAATAAAAATACCAAAAGAATAGGACAGGAAATACTAATTAGCATTAAATAGCCATACTAGCAATGATGCAGGTGTTTTAGGGCAAAACTGCCAAGTACTATGTAATAGCTAGTCTGCAATCAAAATCCTGAGCAAGTTCTGCCCCATGTTACCTAGAGAATCGTACATTATGGTACGCAGAACAAGTACACAATTTGCTACCCCCAAAACATGGTACAAAGGGAGCAAGGCTTAGTAGGGTCGTCATTTCAAGTCATGGTTCATTTTTTATGGGTGCATGTAGACCCCCCCCCCCAAAAAAAAAAAAAAAAAAAAAAAACCTTTGATCTTCTCCAGGGTCAGCTGTATATAATTTTTCTTTAAGGGAAGAAATTGAAAAGACCAACCTAAATACGTAATATTTTAGATTTCCATCGAGAATAGATTTCTGCAAATCAGAATATTTCGTTTCTTATTTAAGTATTACTTTTATATTTAAACTCTAACCCATGTAAATCCACTGTAAACTATTAAAAATCGAAAAAAAGATCCCCGGTTTTCAAGATCAGGATAGCAATTCCAGGGGAGGGAACTAGTTAAGTAACTCTGGTCCTGCCATACAGTACTAATAGGAATACTATCATGCACCAAATGAAGCCCGAGGTCATGGAAGACAAACAGACAAGGTATACAAAACAACTCCATAACAATCGTTTCCCCCCAAAAAAAACCTAAAAAGGATATGCGAACCCTTAACAGAACAGGAGATAAATTCATACAAGCATATACATTAGCACCAAATAGAAATAACAAAAGAAAGCATGAATCCACATTTCAAATAAAATTCATAAGATCAACCAATGTATTTTGGGCAAATGAATATCCTCATAAAGGATCTTCAAACACTTCACAACAAGAGAACACAGGCACACGATTGTTCCACCAATCAACGAAGAGAGAACTTAGTGCACCCAACCAATCAGACATTGCAATGTCCACAGCACAGTTTTCATAATCATTCCTGCATGGCAAAATGTGATTTTGCCATCTACAAATATATAGAAAACGTGATGCATAACTTAGTTATGGGGGTAATAATTAGAAGGCCCCAAAATTTTGTTATTGTGACAAGAATTTGCATTTAACTGAAAAGGAATCATAATGCAAGCCAGCATTTACGAGTTCAGATTCTTGAAGTAACTTTTTTTTTTATTTCGTACAAGGCTACTGAACCTTAATCAACTATAATATGCATTTTGTCTGTAGTTCTTGATTCAACTGGATTACTCTCTAGACATATTGAGAACTCCTAATCTTGATAAGTTTATAAAATGTAAACTTCAGTTCACAATCTTGCCAAAGTATGTCAATAAGCATTTTAAATGCATCCAAAGCATGCACAAGCCAGTAAGATCCATCTATCAATAAAAATCAAACAAAACAAACATACCAAAAAAGAAGTAATCCAACAAAGCCCCAAGTTGGGCTCACTTAAAGCACAAAAAATAGAAAAGAAGAAGCAATGATGGGTTGCAAGCCACAAACTTGAGAGGACAAAATTAACTCACAAACTAAACAATCATAAAGCTCCCAGTTCACAAGCTACTCCCAAGTACCAAGTGCAATTGGCAAAATTTTCTCCAAAAATTATACAAGCATGAGAAGATAAAGTAGCCAGACATGGCATATCGAGTAAAGCCAACTTCGTCAGGGCAGAAGTAAGTTAGGATTTTTCTCAGTTGTGATGCAATAAACCCCTACTAAATCACAAATAAGTGGCAACCTTCAATTTCAGGTACCACAAATCCAAACCAACTCTCCAAGGATTCATCAAAAGATAACCAAGAATCACCAAAAGGCACTTAAATGAAGCACTCCAGCCGATCCAAAACCACAAACTAGTCAACACCAAATGGGGTTACCATAATTCTTGTAAATTTTGAACCTTTCATTTAAACAAAAACACAAGTCCCAAAACACACTCCAAAATAAGCTATAAAATCACACCCAGTACACAAAAGAATCCTACAAAATCAACAAAATGGAGTTCATCTAAGACGCTCCACATCTTACTAGGGTCATCAAAGACACAATCTTTACTTCAAAAAACAATCGCGAATTCAAAAAAAGAAAGGAAAAAACCCTCCAAACCTTAGAAAATAAATAAATAAACAAGGTAAAGTGAGTATAGAAATGACAAAAACTCAGACGGGATGCCAAAATAAAAACATGGGACCTTCTTAATATACTCAAAAACACAAAACGAAAGTAAATTTAAAGAAAGAAAAAATACCACAAATCTTGATGGATGCTTCAAGCTCCAGCAAATTAGGCTGTTGCAAGAAAATCTCTCTAGACACCACACAAAGTTGTCGGATCTCAGACTCTGATAACTGAACCTGCTTCCCGGGTTTGCCTCTAACCTCTAATAACCTCTTGATTATATCATCAAGAACTGCTTGCTCCATTTTTTTCTCAAAAAAGTAGTGCTCTTTTCTTAAATTCTTGTAAAAATCAAGACTTAAACGGTAAGAAGTCAACGGGTATGATTCTTGAGAGATGGAGAGAGTGAAGGAGGATGAGGAGGAGATGGAGGGGAAAGAGAGTGAAGGAATGATAGCATGATGGTCTTTTTGGAGATGAACAGAAATGGCGCAGAAGGCTGTCGTTTTGTATAGGTTGGGGCAGAATTTGTGGATTTCTTTAGGGGCTGGGTTTGTTTCAAAGGAGAAAAGGTGGAAAATTCTTTTGTAGAGAGACAGAAAGAGAAAGAGAGAGAGAGCAACTGAGCTGACCTAGACTGAAGAGAGAGAGGGAGAGGGTAAAGAGAGTGGGCACTGGGCAGTGCATGTTGTGAGCATTTGCTAAATTTCCTGAGTGGAAAATTTCTTAAATTGAGATTGCAAAGAGTGTTTTTCCTTTTCAATTGCTGTCCAGTTCACAGAGACAAAACAAGCGTGCAAAATATTCATTCCATCTATGAAAAGAAAAAGAAAAAGAAATTGGCCGGTGATGAATATTTGTTTCTTTTCTTGATTTTCTAGATTTGGATTTTGGAAACAATACTTAAAAAAATTATTAAATTTATATGAACGAGTTAAGTTGACGTGGGAAATATATTTATAAAATCATTGGGTAAGAGGTTTAGAAGATTCTTGATTTAGATTTTAAAAAAAATATTTTCTACTTAAAAATATATTAAAATAATATTTTTTTATTTAAAAAAAATTATTTTTGATATCAATACATTAAAATATCTGAAAATAAAAAAAAATTAAAATAAATAATTTTTTTTTAATATTTTTAAAAATATTTCTAAAATGTAAAAATAAAAAAAATTAAATCTCCAAACTAATTCAAAAATATATTTATTGTCAAAAATAAATAAACCTCATGCTTGTTTATAAGTTAAGTTTGTCTTGTAAAAAAGTATATTGGTGACTGTAATATTATCAAACATGTTTTTTTTATTTATATAATACAACAGAAATTCCCACACCCAACACATGGCAGTCTCTTAGACTATTATGCGTGGCTGGCATTAATCACATTTTTATTTTTTAATTAATGAAAATCTTTTTTTATCATAATCTTCTATTTATAAGGAAATTAATTTATTATAGATAATTGATTTGGATTTTCAGTCAGTTTGTTAAATAATAAATGCCTAACACGTGGATGGTTTAAGGAATTAACATACGTTGGGCAGGAGGATTATTATTGTTTTTTTTTTTTTTCTAATGTCTCATTAAATTTATGCTTTTCTCAAAAGCTACACATTGGATTGCAAGTTATTCAAAATGGTATTGAAGGCATATTTTTAACTCTCAAGTAGAAATGGAAGGACGTCTTTAAGGGCTTCTAGTCCTGAAAAAATCCACGGTTTTTGGTTTTATATTTCATATATATTTTAAAAATATTTTTAATATTATAATATTAAAATTATATTAAAAAAATTATTAATTTAATATTTTTTTAATACAAATATATCTTTTAAAAAACATTTAAAAACAAAAGCCGATGGAGGGCCGCATGTTATAACGGCTAGACTCACTTTTCAAAAAAATTAATTTTTTATTTTATTTTTTTAATATTTTTAAATTATTTTAATATTATAACATTGAAAACATAAAAAAAATATTAATTTAATATTTTTTAAAATAAATATATTTTTAAAAAACATCTAAAAACAAAAGCTGATGTAGGGACGGTTTGTTATTACTGTTGGGCTCACTTTTTAAAAAGTTAGATTTTTTTAATATTTTTAAATTACTTTAATATACTAATATTAAAAATAAATTTTTAAATATATATATTATTTTAATATATTTTTAAATAAAAATTATTTTAAAAAATAACTAATATATCAAAACAAAACACTATGAAACTTTCAATGAAAGGAACTAGTGGTAGCTAAAGTGGGGTTACTTAAAGTAACCATTTGATTTGATGTTTTAGGCTGTTTTAATATATTAAAATTAAAAATAAATTTTTTAAAAAATATATATTATTTTAATATATTTTTAAATAAGAAATATTTTAAAAATAACCAATAAAACTACCGAACTCTCAATGAAGACAACCAATGGTGGGTCAAGTGGGGCCACTTAAAGTTACTGATGGGCCATGAAGCTAGAGTGTCACATAGCACTCCAAGTTTTTGGTATCGGAAATCCAAGCACATAAACAAACACAGATGTATGTCCAGTTTTTGGTCTTTGGTCGGAGAAGAAAACCTTTGAAAATGACTGCCTGACAATATTTTTTTTTTAAATTTAATGTGGATGTTTGGTTTAGCTTACGTATATCTTGACTAATTTCACGAGCCCTGAAGTTAACGACCATGTAAACCTTCAGTGGCCATCATATGAGCAACCACAGGGTTCGAACCTGAGACTACAGAGAAAACAAACATCTTGGTCCCAAGCTCTTACCACTGGACTACCACTTAAATGGTTAAGCCTGACGACATCTTGTTTAAGGTCGTTCTATCCTATGTTTCAACAACTTTATAGTTTATTTATTTATGTTTTTTCTCCCTTGCATCTTTCTTGTCAAAGCTTAGGTATTTGTATTGTTTTTATAATAATGATTATTTTTTAAAATATTTTTATTTAAATAATATTTTAAATTTATTTTTAACATCATAACGATTTAAAATCATAAAAAAAATTATTTAAAAAATTTCAAAAATGTGTTTTTAAAAACCAAAACAAATGCAATCTTAAGCTTTTGATGTATTTATTAATAAAGGTAATTGAAGATAGATATACCTACTAGCTAGCTCTTTGAAAATAAGAATTGCTAGTCAGAAATTGCCATCTTCATTTGCATGGAATCAGTCTCTCCATAGCATTAGGTGAAATGACTGGAACGAAAATTGAATGGTAGATTAGGTGAATTTGAACCAATTATGCTTTGAAGAAGGGGAAAAAAAAGAAGAAGAAAGATTTGCACCATTTCTCAACATGTGATTTCATCATCTTCGTTACCTAACGAAAACAAACGGATCAAATCGAAGTACTCCATGATGAGTCAAATCCACCTTTCAGTTTCCCATCCATTCATGACTGCTAAGGTTATAATATTCTCAGCTGGGATCCTTTCCTTGGATATAATATTCTCTTGCAAGTGCAATGGAGCTTGCTCATGTGCTATTTTGAGAGTAAAATCTCATATTCTGGCCTAGGATCCTTCAATGTCTGCTTTTGTCTTGCACATTTACAATGATACAAGTCTACAAAGTTACAAACATGTCTGTAATTTTATTAATTTAGGGTGTTTTTTACTTAAAAATATATAAAAAAAAATATTCATATTACCAAGATTGGGTTAGAGCAGCTAAAATGAACTTTTGATGCACTGCTCGTACAAGAGGTTGAAAATTCGAGGAGGGCCTATCACGCCATATAATTATATAAGTTTTTATTATACAATGATAATTATTGTAAAGAATATTAAGCTTTGATTTTAACATAAAAATGATGAAAATATTTTAAATAAAAAAAATGGGGTGATGCAGACATGAGAGTTTAAGAGTTTACTTATCTTTCCATGTGTTGTAAGAAAATAAAACTATTACATTATTTTGGTAACTCAATTGGGATTAATATTTGGGATTTCAAATAATGTTAACTTAATATTATATATTAATGTTAATGGGAAAGGTCCAATCATGTCCATGCCTAGGTTAGCGATGAAAAGTTCACTGATTGGCTTCCAATTTCGGACAAAAAGACAGAACACAAAATTAATTTTACTAATTTTGGCAAATGCCAATCAAGCTTTTACCTTACAATTCTAGGTGGTAGAACTTATTGGGCATCTTTTTCCTGTAGTTTTAATTAAATACTCGATATCATTTTGAATTACTGCTCGATTTGCGAGAGTAAAGTCAACGGTTAAAAATTATCATAGCCACTTACTTATTGCAATTGATTTTTTTTATTATTATTATTATTTCCAGATGAGCTGTGAATAAGTCACCTTCTTATCAATTTGACTTCATGGGAGTCTGAATTGTTTTTAGATATTTTTTAAAAAAATATTAGTATAAGAATATTAAATTGATGTTTTTTAGGGTTTTTGGATGATTTTAATGTATTAATATTAAAAATTAAAAGAAAAATATTTTAATATATTTTTATGTAAATTTATTTTAAAAAACACCATGTATCATAATCTTAAACAAACATTTTAATTCATTTTTCTTTTTGCTCTGGAATAATAATTAATTATAATTAAAATGGAACTTGATCTTGTATAATTCCAGAGTCTATCCTGTATTAGGAATTCTTTAACGAATGCTACGTTTTACACATTTATTAATTTAGCAAGTTTAGGCCTCGAATTATGATGTCCTCCCTTCGAAAGAAAATGTATTTCTCTCTCTTTCCCCCCAGATGTCCATTCCCAGCAAGGTGGAGTGAATAGAAGTTCACTTCCGATTCAAGAAATAAGACAAAATTCTCAGGTAACTGTACTAATTTTGCCAAGTGACAAGCACCCTATTAGTTTTTAAATTTTAAGTGGGTGTTTGTTATTGTGGCTGCAGGTAAGGTTCACCCGCAGCCACAACTTTTAGTGTTGGTAAGATTAAAACAATAATTTTTTTTTATGGGACCCACTTATAACTGTGGTGTGCCACAGGTTTTTGAGAAGCAGCATTTCGTCTAGACATTAACACCAACAATGGAGCCTTGCTCCACTGCAGCACTGTTCACTAACGTGAACAGTAGTTTTTTTTTTAATTTTGAAAAACAGTGCCAGTGAATTAATTCACTCGCATTGTTCACATGAAAAGTTTAGTTTTTTTTTAAAAAAAAACAGTGCAATTAATTGATTTCACTCGCACTATTCACGTGAACGTGAACAATATTTTTTTTTGTTAAAAAAAATAGTTTAAGGTGAATTAAATTTACTCGTACTGAATCTCAATTTTATTCCTGATAATATTTTACCTAATTTTATTGTACGCTAAAAAATCATGAAAACTATAGTTCTTGTTGAATGAATTTTGTACGTAATGAAATTGTAATTTTTTTTTTTTAAAAAAATTGAGTTTTACTCGAAAAACTAGTATTTAATATTATTTATAACACTACATAAATTAGAAGGATATCGCATGATGGCGTAGCATTTGTGAAATTTGATAGTAATTCCAATTATGTTCTTGCCGGGTCCGACCCAGTTAAAAAAATTCAGTTTTTATTTTTATTTTAATTGTGTTTTATTCAAAAAATTAGAAGGATATCGCTTGATGACGTAACAAAAAATTCAGTTTTTGTTGTTGCATGCTTAAGAAACTATGAAAAATATAGTCATTGTTGGATAGATTTTGTATGTGATGACATTGCATATAGTTTAATGGAATAATAAAAAATATTTGATATCAATATTATTTATTTTATGATGTAATAATAGTAGTTAAATCTTCAATATTTAAATTAAAAATATTTTTTAATTATTTTATAACCTCAATTTGAAAAGCATTTTTTTAACCAGACACATTAAACTATTTTTTGTTCAACTTCAATTTCAACCACAGTTTTAACCAGACATACATTTTTCCAAACCAACCTCAATTAAAAGTACTTTTTATAAAAACAACTTTTTTCAAACCACAACCACAACAGCAACCGCAATACCAAACACACTCTAAAAGGTATAATTTAACTGGTCAGATTTTATATTTATATTTTAGAAATCACCAGTTGGAGTCTAACAAATTTTAGGGCTACTGAAGGATTACATAGTCGTTAACTTCAAGACTCGTATAATTAGTTGAGATGCACGTAAACTGGCCAGGATATTTATGTTAATCGATAAAAATAAATAAAAAAGCTTTTTTCTCCGTAGGGCTAATTAAACAAAGCGGTGTAGTGTATTCTTCCGTAAATTTACTGTTCGATTGAAAAGGAAAATCAATTGAGGATGATGATTTTCATAGCAAATAATAATGAGGACTGCACAAGATAAGAAGTAGAAACTGTTGGTAAACAATGGACACTGCAAAACTGATCATTTCTTATCATCAATTGTACGTTTATGATATTAACTGGCACGTAACATTAATTGAACAGATACATATTCTCCATGTATGATTGTAAATATATTTGCATCTCATCTCTCTTTTTTAATTTTTTTAATTCTATTTTGACTCCTAAAACATCTCTAGAATGAACTAGTATTGGTGCAAGCGTATCATTGTAGGATTAAACTATTTTTTATATAAAAAATAATGTTTTAGTATTGAAATTAATTTAAAAATAACTGGTTATGATAAAGATCAAAGTTGATTTTTCTAGGGTACGAGAGAGAACAAACCAACCACTTTTAGATGCCATAAGCCACCAATAAAGGAAGAGGATATGGAGGGGAACCAAATGAGATGATGAAAGCTCAATTTACACTACCGGGAGACTCCACACACACTGCCCAAAGTGCACGGTGTCTTCCATGCGCTGACACGTGCTAGATTTGCGCCAACAATTTTTTACATTTAAAAATCATAAATTAAATGGTAAATTACGTTACAACCCTCAACCAAACCAATAACTACAAAAAAAATCAAGAGAAAAAGACGTCAATACCCCTATTACAATGACATATTTTTTTTGTCCTTTTAAGTTATATACACAATCTTATTGTGTTCTAAAAAAAAAACACAACAATACACCTGCCCTACAATGTTATAATCAATTTTGTCTTTGTTTTCAAACATATTTTTTAAATAAAAAATAACTGAGAAAAATTTAAAAAGGGGAATGAAATGCTTTAATCTATTCCGACAACTCTAGTTGCTCGTTCTGATATCCAAAACAAATATTTATTTCCTTTGTATAATAATCTATAACATGATATTATTGATTTTGTGTGGATATTGTGAATATTCAAATGGTTGACTGTGAAAACATCAGCCATCAGGGATACAAAGCTATGATCATATATCTATTAATTTTGGGGAGTGATAAAATGGAATTAATACCCATGAAAACAACAGGGTTGAAAGGATGAGATGATTTTTGTGCCTGGAGGTTTGATTTTTCATGTTTTGTTTGATTTCATACGTGGATGTGATTTTTTTGCTCGTTATGGAGTTTATACTCAAATAATGATTTTGAACATTTTTTTTTTAAAAAAAGGATACAATTATTTTCATATATAAAAAGTATTATTTTTATTTAAGAATCAACCTTCTTGGTGGTATGATATTTAAAGGGTCCTGTCAATTGAATGTTGAAACTTTAATAAAAATAATAAAAAATAAATTTTTGATTTGTTATGTGTAATTTATGTTCAACATAGGAATAGTAAGAGCTTATTTGACAGTGTGGTTGTGGGTGCTTTTCAAATAACTTTTCGTGTCAAAATACATGTTAATGATGTTTTTTCATTTTTTAAAAATTATTTTTGACATCAGCACATCAAAACAATTTAAAACGTACAAATTATATTAAATTTTAGTAAAAAAACAAAAATTTCAAATTTTTTAAAAATACAAGAGAACCGTGTTCTCAAACCTTCCATCACAGAATATGATTTGAAGGTTTAAGGGTGCTAGAAAACCTCTGCCCCTGCTAGTGGAGGGAGTCATATCTGAGGTGACAATATTTGTTTTTATACACACACAAACATTATGAATGAAGAGAAAGTTGTCTAGAAAAGAAGAGGAGAGAAAAAGCTTTCAATCAGCAACATTTCAACCATAATAAATGTCGATGGAGACGATTTGGTTCTTTTAATAATGCCAAAGAATGTATATAAGAATTCAAAAAAATTATTTTCACTTGTTTGATTTTAAGTTTTTAAATTGATTATAGTGTGTTATAAGATTGAAAATGAAGTTTTTAAGATATCTAAGATATTTTATAGTTTTTTAAATGAAAATAAATTGAAATTTAGACTTTGATGGTTTAAAAACTCGGATTCTAATTTTTTAATAACAAAAAATGGCTTTTTTTTTCCAGTTAAATACATATTTATGATTTATCCCGACAAACATTATTTTTTTAAAAAAACTAGATGTACAGGCTTGATCTTGCAAGCTCAGGTGTGTTTGGGCTGGACTCTACTTGTCATTCCCTAGTTGTTTTTGTTTTTAATTCTTTAATATCCTAAAATAAAATCTGTTTTAAATAAAACAATTGCAACGATATTGTGCTACTTTTCAAATAAGATTAGATATTTTTTTTTAATGTTAACAATTACTTTATAATAATCATATTTGAATATACTAAGCATAAGTTATTTAAAATTTTTCTCATCAATATTCAATAAAAATAAAATCTATGATATTTTTTTGTTGTGAATTTTTATACAATTTTTAAAATAAAATTTTAATTTATTTTTCATAAATAGTCACATAAAAACTATCTACACATATATTTTTAATTAAAAATTACTTTTCAAATCATGATATTTTTTTAATAAAAAACCCTTGCTATGAATAAAAAACATATGATTTTATATAAAAAACACAGGAAAAAAAAAAGTTAGCTTTAACTAGAATAATCTTGGAAAAAATTCTTAAAACAACATTGTTTACCCGACATAATTATATCTTGATAGTTCTTGAATATAAACAACTTGAATAAAAACAATCTTTTCATGTCAAAGACACGTTATTTCCTACTGTATTATAAAAATAACTTGGTCGATGAACTTATTATATAAATTAATAAAATGGATTATGTACATACATTAAAATCTTGTTTTTTACATAAGAAAATTAAAATTATTATTTATTAACTGAAATAAAAATCTGCGGCACAACGTGAACGATTAACCTAGTTTTCATTATATAAAATTGAGATGTGAATCTTTTTCGCTTAAACCGGTAAAAATGCACAACACAATCTTTTTATTAGAGAGTTGAATATTTTCGTTTGAGTTTGATTTTGAATAAAAAAAAAAAACCACCAAACTAAAATAATATTTTCAAATTAATCCTCAACACTTGGTATGTTGATCCTCTGTGCATGATGAAGAAAATATAAAGCATAATTTTGAAAAGTATAACTTAATTAATTAAATTTTAAATTTATTTTTTTAAAGTTATTTATTCGAGTGTTATAAATTTTAAAATTACTAAAAATATATATAATTATTAATTTCAATACCCGTAAAATAAATTAATGAAAATACAAATAATCTGCTAAATATACCCACATTAAAAAAAAAAATGTAAAGCAAAACCACTAATTTTTTTTTGCATGAAATTCTCATAAATTTTTTGTAGATATGAAGATGTCACAAGTGTATATTAACATAACAACACAATTGCTGCCAATAGTTACTGGAATTTAACAATCCTGTTTTGAAAAATAATCTTTACACTGAAATATCTATTCTTACTCCTTCTTTTGCTTCACTTTAATGAAAATGAAAATAACCCTGAACAGAGAACCAAAAAACCATGAAAACAAAGATACTGTGAGAGATAGAGAGGACAAAAGAGGGCTGCTGAGAACTACCAAGGATATTGAGAGGTGGCGACGACAATGTTGATTACTCTGATGTCAGAGAGAATTTGGCAATGGTAGTGAATTGATGGGCGACATTGCAAGAGAGAGGGAAGAAATGGTGTTCTTTGACTTGTTGGGTTGTGATTTTCACTTTTAATTTGGTGATGGGCGAGAGAGGGAAGGAATCGAGGAAAGTTGGTCTCTCTGTGAGTCTGTGTAGGAGATCGGCTAGAGAGAGAGAGGAAATGAGCTGCAAATTTTTTTGAGATTTTTTTCTCAGTCCTACTTTTCACCTCTCTAGAGTCTTAAAAAAAAGAAAAAAAAAAGTCATGCACGTGTTATTGTCACGTGACAGAAAGTCTATTACACAACACGTGTTTCGTTTGGAAGACCTGCAAATTTTCTTTCAGATTCTGCCCTTTCCCGGAAAAAAAAAAACACCAAAGCGACCCAGTTGGTGAAAAGAGCACATTAGAGATGCGAAGAGATGGTGGAGGACGAAGGGGCTCTGGGAACTACTCGAACCCGTGCTTGACCATGCACCAACCATGGGCGTCATTGTTGGTCTATGGTATCAAACGCATTGAAGGCAGGTCCTGGACTGCTCCTATTAGAGGTAACAAAAAAAATAAAATATTACACTCATAGAATTTATATTTAGTGCAAATTATGAAAACCCATTTGCTATTTTTATTGGTAGTGTGGTTATTGGTAGGAAAGTTATGAGCTTTCGTAGTGTAAATATTGGTACCCAGTTCAAGTTTCGTGTTTTAAAAAATGGATAGTTTGTTTCTTTGGAGTTTGGTGTTATTTGTTTGATGAGAGAGTAGGGAAGAAGAAGGGAAGGACTTGGGACCTTTTTTGGTTATTAGAAGGTTGTGCTTAAGGTTTGGAGTTGTATTTATTTTTATTTTTATTTTTAATTTTGTTTTTTTCGCTTAAGGGTTTGAATGTCACTGAATATTTTGATAAGATATCAACTTTGAAAGCACTGTTTTGTTTTTATTTGGGCTGTGGTTTCTTTTTGTCTAAAATGGACCCTTGAATGGTTGATTTTCATTTCAAATGGCAAACTTGAAAAGAAAGGTTTTTAGTGTTCAAGGGAAATTGAATGCCTCAATGGTGTTGGATGTTGGCTACATCTTTGGTTCAATTTTCGGAATGATGCTTCAATTACAAAAGGAAAACGAAGCAATATCTTCGTATCGTGCTTTCATCCTACAAAAGAGAAAACTCCAAGATGTACAAGAATACAAAAAAAAAGAAAGAAAAGAAGACAACATGGAAAAATATATCTTAGTTTATCATGAAATGAAATAGTATTGGGTTGTGGTTCTCAGCATGAGTTGAATGTGACCTGGGTCCACACCGATGCACTTCCACAACAGAAGAAGTAGTTTTTGAACATCATCGAGGAAAATATCATGTTTCATTTGCTTGAGTAGCATAATCTACATATGCATTTGTCTTATTAGATAGCTCAGAAGTTTGGTCAAGTTTGTCAATGTGGGGCTATAGAAGAGTTACCGATGAGAAAAGTGAAATCAATCTCCGACAAGATGCCTTCTCATTGCTGTAGTTGCCTTTAGTGCAGATCTTGTCATTCTCCCCATCAATTGTTTTGTTAAGGAATACTTTAAGATTCCTTTTTGTATTTTTATTTTGTCATGGAAATGAATTAGTTTGCACTGTTTAATTAGAGGACAATCGAGGCAGTGTTTGATAATTTGGTTCTATGATATTAATATACAATCATTTAATACAATGCTGGAAAGGAATGATATCTTGGAATTGAAACGTTTTTGTATCACATGTCATAGCATGCAATCATAAACAAATTTAAAGTTGAAATCCAGGAATTGCCTTGGGCTTAACTACGGACTCATCAACCACAGTTATATGACATGTTTTAGGAGGAAGTCCAGTAGGCACTCCATCTATTTCAGCATTATGATTTTGTTCCCTTCTTGTTGAAGATGTTATTAAGCGTACAAAAACTTGTATTTTGAAGGATGCCTTTGGATTCATGCTGCAAGTAAAGTTCCGGAGGAAGATACAATCAAAGCAATGGAAGATTTCTATAGAGAAATTTATGCAGCGAATGGCATCACTGACATAAAGTTTCCAGAACATTATCCTGTTTCAAGACTTTTAGGTATCTGGGCATCGGTGCTTTTGATGTCATGTATTTCTGTTTACTTCTCAAAGTCTTAGCATCTAGTTCGATGCTTTCTTTCCCTCTTAACGAGCTCTGTAGATTCATGAAATGATTAGTTTTGGATTTATTGACACCACATCGAGTCATTGTTTGTTTTCAGAATTGTTGGTTCTCTATACTTTTTAATGAGAAAGGAAGTAGTAAGTTAGTCAACTGTTGCTTAAGATCATGCAGTAGGCATACATTTTGTGTCCCCATCTCATGCTTGAGTGAGGAACCTGTGTGACCATTTTCACCAACAGGGGTATTGGTATCTAGCATGGGCATTTCTACACATGGCTAGAGATCCTGGCCAGCCTTGAGTGTTGAAAATGCATCACACTGAATTAATTTCCACCTTGCTGGATTTGTGGCCCTAAGTAGAACTTGATCCAGGTTTATTATGAATAATGTTTGTGCATGACACCATATGCACCCATAACACTTGGAATGATCAGCACCCTCATGGATTTGTTGAAACTGGTCTTTCACTTGTGAACAAGCAGCCTTGGTACACATAGGGTAATCAATTGTCAAATCATATAAGCAAAACATCTTTACAAATTACCATCTGGGGCAGATATTATTGTAGTCTGCTGTCTTATATCAATCATCTGTCTTTACTCAATATCGACATACTGTAGGTTTGTGCTAAATTTCATTTTTTTTTCCATTCTAAAATCATTTCTCCATAAAATATTAAAGAGAACTGTGTTTACTAACTAATATTTCTAAAATAGAATGCAAGGGCTTCAAGCCTTCAATTATGTTATCTTTAAAGTAATGAATGACAAAGAGATAGAACAACAAGGAACCAAGCAGGGCCTAGTTTTCCAAAATGGACAGGAGAATTCGGAAAACAATTTATAGTAGTTTTCTAGTCTTGCTTTGTAGATTTTGTTTTCCCTGAAACTGTAGAGTTCTCCACAAATAAACATGACTGATGTTTATTCTGAGCTGGAGTTTGAGGCCTTAGCTTATTTTCTGTAGTTTTAGATTTTGAAATGTGAGAGCCAGTGAGCATGTTCGACTGTTGCTTCCTATGTTGTTTCTTGAGTTCAAAATTTTGACAAAATAGGATGTCTTTTTATATTATAGGGTGTGTTGATGTGGTTGGCTGTGTTAGATGTGATGAGCTAGCAAGCTGGGAGGCAGTACCTGAAGGGGTAGGCAACAGTTTTTGACCTTTTGTCCCTGAACATAATCATCAATGATTCTGTTGATTGTGCCGACTAATCTAGATGAGTTTTACTGCTACAGGTGAGACTAGAAGGACAAACAGATTTTTGCTGGCTTTGTGAACAGCCAAAGGTATGATTCTGTGAATGTTTATTTGAAAGTGTGCTTAATGTGCTGATCATTTTCCCTCAATGGATGCAGAAATTGCTAGTTCCTTTTGAGATGCGAGGCTATCAGCGTGTTTATAACTTGGAAAAGAAGGTATATGTGGTACATTAAAGTTAATGCATTGACCTCTGCTTTAATATGTTAACATATCTGTGTTTCACAGATATATGAGGCTGCTGTTAGAGGTCTTGTCAGTGTTGAAGGTCCAATGCCAGTAAAATTTCCCCTTCCAGATCCTCAAGATCCCTTTTCCTTAAAACCAGGCTCTATTTCTGAAGAGTTCTCTGAAAATGAAGCATCCGGAGTGGAGAAGTCAGAGAGTCTCAGTGCAGCAATTGCTGGTGCACGAGCAGCAGCTACACAGTTCAACAAGAAAGATTAAAACCTTCTAACTATTACCATGAAAAATTGCTATTGCAACTCCACAAGCATGGTCAACCTGACAGCAAATCATTGGAAGAAGATAAAATGCCACAGAGCTACTCATGTGGACGTTCTGATGAGGAATCCTAAGTTCTGAGCCACACAGAGCAACACAATCCCATTCAGTACTACGAAAGCAGTAGTCGCAGTCAAACCTGTGAAGATTTGAAATAGATCCCTGGAGCTTCAACTAAGGGTTTTTGTTGTCTTATCAGTGGTGATCTTTTTTTAATTCTGTTCTGTTGTTGCCTGCTTTAGTAATTTTCCAGATTCAATCATGTATGAGAGGGATATGCCTTGGCAAGTTCATGCTCTTAATGCAATTTAATATAGTAAGAAAATCCTGGCAGTTTCAAGTCTGATTTCAGCACCTGATGTCTTTGATCCAAATACAAGTTCAATTCTGGCTGAGATCCTATGTTTGGTTGTGCGTTACTGCCATAAATAAGCACCGGATGCACATCTTCATCTCCCAATTCATATAAGCATGACAGGATATTCTAATTTGTTTGAAAGGATTCTCCATTTTAGATATGTTCTACGACGTATTGTGATGAGTCTGATCTCTTGCCTTTCTAGATTTTTGCCGCAGCTGTAAGAGGGCTGGAACAATCGTGATTTCTGCTCGGAATGAGCTCTGTATGTCCAACCTCCTGTACAAGTGGCAGACAGAAAAAGTTGTGCTATATTGTGGGATTTCATATGCAGTTGGAAGTCTCAGGCTCGGTGGCTAGTGGCTACTTCGCGTTCTCTTATGGCTGCATGCTGATTTAGTTCGCGAGCTCTCCTTGTCTTCTTCTGTTCTTCTGTGTCTCCACACTGTTTTGGGGCCTACTTTTAGAGGTGGTGTTTATTTCATGGTTCACTGCAATCGTATATCTTACATTCAATACTCAGATGTCAACAATGTCATTGTATTTGCAAACTCATAGGATGCAGAAACTTGTACAGATTTGAAATTGCCAGAATTATCTCTTTCTCTCACCCACGGCTTTATATAACGATTTATTATGTCACAAGTGCAGAAAATTTGTGATGCAGTACCAATATATGTGCTTGCGATTGCCTGTGACGGACCCTTCTTGAGACAGAGCCGGTTTAAGATGAATGAAAATCTTGAATAAAATTATAAATAGTCTTTTAAAATATTTAAAAATATATATATTTTTTAATTCTAACTATTGGGGTCTTGAATAATTTTTATATAACTCAAGTAGTTGTTAGTCTAAACCGGTTCTGTCTTTAGAGGCAAGTCTAATAAGATAACACCCTTTTTAAAATTAAGGATCTATCTAAAATTCTGTTACTTACACGGAGTCAACTAATTAAATGAAGTTATTTAATATTAGGAATCAAGCAATAACACCTATTCATAATATATAATTTCAAGCATTCCTGTTTCTATAAACAAATATAATTTTTATTACATTTTATTAAATATAAATATCGATTTTTTCATTCACAATTACATATTTTACTCGAAGTAAAAAAATATGCTAATAACACTTACACATTAATTATTTTGCGTTAAAAAAATATTTTAATTGCAGTGAGGCGAATTAAATAAACACATTAACACTTTACTTTTTTATATTTATTAGCATAGATGGTTCTTAATATATTTAATTAAATGTATACTTATATATTTATTTTTTTGTTGAAAAAATTATTTAACCCGCAACAAAGCATTGCTCGTATAAGTAGTTTTAACCTATCTATCCACCTTCATTATAAAAAAATGTTAATTTGACATAAATCATTTTAGTTGACCAATCCTTATTCAATTAGACACGAACACATGACTATTTCGAATATTAATACTATGAGTCAGATTAAAAATTAATTTAATTATAAAAATATATTTGGATGATGTTAAATTTTAAATTGATGATAAAAAATATGAAATACACATAAAAAACTTGATCAACATGTTGAATAAAATTAATAAAAAAATATATGCTTGAAAGAAAAATGCCAAAAAGAGTGGCCTTCTCTTCCTCACAGCTTCTCTGCTCAGAGTAAATGTCAAGTGATGGATGCAGAAAAAAAAATAAAATCTTGCGACATAGGAAGCGTGTGTGAGCGCAAGTTTGTGAGAAAACCACCATGTTTGAGCGAGACGTGCGGCTTTCTCCAGGACCTGACATTGCCCTTATTTAATGTTGCTATAATTGTCTTGTCATCCCTCCTTCCCCTGGCGAAGTGTGTGTCGGTGGAGAAACGACAGCTCCAACATCCTTTTTTTTCTTTCTTTCTCATCCCCCTTCCCTTTTTTTTTCTCCTTGATTTTTGTGCAATACCTGAAAAAAAAAACACTACTGTGCCCGTCCACGGTCCCATGTATTTTTTCAATAATATCTAGTGAAGGGTTAGCTTGATTAAATTCGCTGTAGAAGAATTACTTAGACTAAAAGCATATAATGAAGGGACATCTGATGATTTCTAACCATGGTTTTCTTGATTTCTTTGATTTTTTTTTTAAAGTTTTTGATACATATTCAGATATGATTGATTAAGGATTGGTCAATTGACTTTTTCAAATTAGTAGACTTTCATCACGGGGTAGATGGGAGTCTCCAAAGTTTAAATAGAAATGCCGGCAAGGTATCGCAATTTCGCAGCTTGCAGGTGTTTTCCTGCCAAGTGTTATATGGAAAGCCTTTGAGCGGTCGTACTCATACAATGGCTATCTATCTTATCTCTATAGTTTAATTCACCAGTTGCTTTACGCTGAGGATCGCTGCCCAAAGGCTATATCTGCTTTCCATATAACACTTTCCAGGAAAACACCTGCAAGCTGCGAAATTGTGATTCCCTTGTCTAGCTGTCTTTGAGTTACAGCAAAATCTCTACCAAACCCCTTGAAATCAGAGCGCTAACTGAGAAGTAGTACCCCTTGAAATTAAATTAGTGTTAATTGGAGGGTTTCATGCACCAGCAGCCACACATATAAAATGGCATGTCGAGTAGTATTCCATGAATAACAAGCAACAATGGGCGGCATAGCTTATTTGCTTTCTTTCATTTTGATCCATGAGCTGCTTCTATCATCTCATATCAGTAACACAGGCAAAGCCTCTGCATGGGAAGCTCCCCCTTCTTGGTCTTCCCCTGATGTGATTTCATCAAATGAAATCTCTTATTACAAGTTGAAGGGGGTGTCTAGAAGGACAAAGCCATCACCTCCACCTCCAAGGGTTAATGTTCCTACTCATTACAAAAGTCCTCCACCACGACCACCACCGCCGCCGCCGCCGCCACCACCACCACCACCGCCACCTCCACCGCCACCACGACGACGACGACCACCACCACCACCACCATGTTGATGCTAGATATCATTCTTCAAAAGATTGTGTAGCATCCATCGATCATTCACATGGATTTAGTAAGTTTCAAGCTTCAAGGGATTTTTGCTTTCTTTAGTGTCTATGATGGTATCCGGCAATATATATATATATATAATGTCATTTGTATAATACATGTAAGCCGTGGATATCAGGTGTAAAAGTACTGAAAGTGCCTTAACAACTAAGGCCAACGGTTGTGTAACTTCCAAGGATATTGTGTATTTGATTATTTCTATATCTATTGATTTATTTATTAAGACTTATTATCTAGAATTATTAGGATTGGATTTCTAATTATTACTTTACTTACCAGGGCCCATGGTGGGGGCTGATATATTTTTTTTTAAAACTTAAAAAAATATTTAGATTATAAAAAACTATTTAAGATATGCAACATGTAAACTTTAAATTCTTTCAACTTAATTTTTTATCTAGTTTATATTTAAAATTTAAAATTAAATTATATAGAAATTTTTCGATGAATTTAATAATTATAAAGATAATATAAATATTGGATAAAAAAAAGTGTTTTAGTTTAAAAAGATAAAAAAATATTTTTTAATATTAAGAATTCTGCATGTACACGACATTTATGATTAACCTGCCAAATCAAGTATGAATTTACCCTTTTCATTTTCTAAATGACAAGACAGGCTCCTAGTTATATGATGGACCGAAATAAAGCACAAAGCAAGAATATTATTATTAATTCAGGGTAACAAATGTTAAAAAGTGGGTGAGACCTGAGCTGAGTTTCACTCTTGAAATCCTGGATATTAATCCCAGTCTAGCTGGACAGGTAGATTCGGAACTGGTTGACCTGGTGGTTGGATCGGTTCAGTTTTAATAAAAAACTGGTCGGAACAACAACTCGGTAAAATTCGGTTGACCTGACGGGTCAACCCATGACTCGGGTGATCGAGGCGAACCCGGACGAGACCCATTTTTTTTTTTTAAATGTGGGATTTGAAACCCAGTAGTATATATACTTTATGTTCCCAAGAAAAAAATTGTGTTTTTTTAATGCGGGACTTGAAGTCTTTTTGTATATATACTCTATGTTTCCAAGAATTTTTTTTTATTTTTTCGATGTAGGATTTGAAACCTATTAGTATATATACTCTGTGTTCCCAAGAAAAAAGTTATATTTTTTCGATGTAGGATTTGAAACTTATTAGTATATATACTCTGTGTTCTCAAGAAAAAAGTTATATTTTTTCAACGTGGGATAAATATTTTTTGGTTTAAATACTTTAACTTAAAAGGATAACATAATATCTTTTCAATGTGAAATTTGAAGCACTTATATATATATATATATATATATATATATATATATATATATATATATGTTCCAAAAAAAAATATTATGTTTTTTTAATTTGGGATTTGAAACCTATTAGTATATATCTTATATGTTTCAAGAAAAAAAAATTATTTTTTTAATATGGGATAAAAAAAATTTTGATTTAAATACTTCAACTTAGAAGTTTAACATAATATATTTTTAATATGGGATAATATTTTTTTAAATATTCTTTTAAACTTTATTATTTACAATATGTATAGCTTAAATTTACTGGATTTTTTCTTAATTTTTTCATATAAAATATTAAAGTTTTAAATATATATTTTTAATTTTTTTGAGTTGACCTGAATTAATTTATAAAACCAAAAACCCGATCTTTTGATCAAGTCAACTCCCAATCCAGGTTTAATAAGTATGCTTGAAATCATTTCATCATTTTGTTCATCATCAGTTTGCCACCCTTCTCAACTTCTTGTTCAGCGTTTTTTCTGCCTTGCTCCGTTCCTTCAGCACAGCAATCCACAACATTAAGAGTATTTTTAGAAACACGGCTAACTTATATTTTAAATTTTTTAAAAATATATATATAATTTTATTTTATTAAAAATTAAATTTTTTATATATTATAAATTATTTTGATATGTTGATCTCAAAAATAATTTTTAAAAAATAAAAATATTATTTTAATATATTTTAATATAAAAAACACTTAAAAAAATAACCATAACAACATTCTATCACTAAATAAAATAAAATATTATCAAATTTCCAAACCTTATTTCTCCCAGAATAAACAGCACCAACTGATCACCATACGGCCACTTTCTGGATTTATTTCCATAACTTGACAGAGCTGTCATGGCTTGCAGAAGCAACCGCCATCCCAGTGACAGGGTGACAGGTGACTGCGCCATAGCTGAGATTATGTTATCGTGCCCCGGGATTGTCATGCTCTTATTCTCAGCCATGTTCCGTAAATATTGTAATTTGGTTATTGTAAATAAAAATATAGTATAATAATATTCAATATAAAACAAATTATAGATTTATTAATGGAAAACGCTAGATACTGGTAAATGTAATTTTTTTTAATAGATATAATTTTCCAATTTAATTTTTTTGACGAAAGTTTTGATTTTATGTATTCAAGCTTTTTTTATTTTTAAATAGATTTTTTTCTCTTTTAATTTTCCAATTTAATTTAATCTCTAGCCGCTTGACCAAAAAGAAAGGAAACTCATTTTCCCATTAAGATCTTCATGAAAATATATAAACATTGAAAGTTCATCTTCAAATTACGAAGTTACATTTCCTCAAAGACCCCATTGAATAGGCGAATCCCAAACAACAACCAACCAAGAGAAATTCAAGAGGCTCAACTAAAAACTGGTACAGTAGTTGAAGAGATTTTCTCTTTTCAATGAAACTCATCAAAATATGCGTGAAAGTTACGAAAGCATAAGGTCTTGCAATTTGGTAACGTCCCCCATGTTTGCAGAGGCGTAGTTCCTGTGGGCACAATGGACAGCGTCCCAAAACGAACTACGATATATATATTAATTTGGTCAGTTGACAGGTCCCAACCTCGCATCAATCGTAGTCATCAGTCTTGAAGCCGCCTGTTTCAGCACTCCACCATCAACGAGACCAACCCCATCACATTTTAATTAGAAAAAACCAGCAAAGACCAACGCCAAATCGCCCATGCCAAGATCTTCCTCCATTGATCCAATAACAACGACAATCAAACAGTCGTGGGTTCCTTAATTTTTAAAATTCATATTAATGATGAAAATAAACATTAGTAAGACAATTCTAACTATATAAAAAAACTTACAAGGAACACTTGTGCTATACTATCAAATAGATCTACTTGCTCTAATACTAATTGACATAACATATAGTATGAATATCATTCCTTAATTTTTAAAATTTTATAGCCCTACACACTGTAGAAAAAGAAGAAACTCGGATTCTAAAGTCCTAAGATTACAACTCTTAATTGTAGAGAAATTATAGAGAAAACTATGATATAATATAAAAGTCAATAATTCATAAAACTATCTTCTCTGTAAATAAAATTTTACAGTTACGTCCATAAAATATTTTGATAAAATTTTAGTTTAATCCATCGGTTAAATCCAAATTTATAATTGAACCACACATTGGGCTTGTCTAGAACTCCTCACAACCTATATACAGTTCTAAAGATTAAAAAAGCGATACAATAAAAATAATCATGCCAAGAATGATGAAAAATTACCGACGTCAGACTAAACTCTTGTATCTTGAATAACGACCAGCGCTTTCAATGTTGTTGGGAATGAGAAACAAATATTTTTCCTGGAATATGTTGAAGTCACTGATGTCGATAGCAAAATTAGTATAATATGACATTATCTTCTTCTTCTTCTTCTTCTTCTTGTTTTATTTTATTTTATTAATGAGTCATAATGTCTTGACTGCTCTATAATTTCTTCTTTATCTTAATTCAACCACTGGAACGACAATGACACTGAGTGGTCAGGTTTCACTATATAGTGATTCAACCGAGTTATGAGAAAGGATTATTGATCAGTACTTATCTCTGAAACAAGAAGGCTGCTTCTTATCCGATGGGTGCTTTCTTGTTTACCTTGGTTTACTCGCATGTTTTAGGGATGGCTTTCGGTGCTATTCCTTCTAACAATGGCACTGCTGGTTACAAGTTGAAGAGATTGCATATAAATATGGCATTACGACGACCATCAGCTCCTCCACCACCTCAGCCTGCTCCAAGGCGTGGACCGGTGCACTGAAATTTAAACGCCTATCAAGTTCATTCGTGTAGGGTGTAACCAGAGACTCATTCGGTTTAACTTGTGGCAACTCCTTTGGTCCAATGATGGAGTTTTGGAGGCCACAAACTGGTGGCCCATGCTTTCCGGACGATCAGAAAGTTACCAAAAGCAAGGTTGTCAATTCCGTTCCGTTTCGTCTGGAATAGCCGAAACATTCCATACCAATTCAAAAAACGGAATAAATTTCATCTTATTTTCAATCTCGGTCCGTTCCGGATTTTCGGCTAAATTCCACCCGGAACGTTCCTGTTTCATTCCACATGTTCCGTTCCGCTCTTGAAAAGCCATTGAATCAAATTGAACCTTGTTCAATTTAATTAATTAAACCACCCAATTATAAAAAGTTCTTTTTTATTATAATTTTCAATAACAATGATATTAATAATAATATTGAAAATTATTATTACTATTTTCATTAACAATGATATTAATTTTTTAAAATTAGATTTATCACTAATATATATGGTTTATATTCATGTTGTTTTTTTCATGTTTATACTTTGTAGGAATTTGAGCAAAATAAAGGATGCTTTAGATTCCATTAGCCTTGATAACATTAACCAAACTTTATATTTAAAATATTTGTGTTAAAACATTTTACTTTCATAATATTTTGATATTTTGTTTAAGTTGAATTACTTTAAGTTAAAGATCTATTTAATCTTGACTATTTAGAAATATTTTAAATTTTAAAATTATATTTGTTTGGCATTGTGTTTGTATTGCATAATTTATAATTAATTTATCTTGAATTTGAATTATGTTTGTTGAATATATATATATATATGAACAGTACAACCCTGAAACGGCACGCCGAAACACTCCGAAACTGAAACATTCCATTCTAATTGAAAAAACAAAACACCTACCGAAACGGAATTGACAACCTTGACCAAAAGTGATGCTGGCAAGTGGCGGGTGACTCAAGGCGATCGACACGCCTATATTATTATTATTATTATTATATATAAATAAAAAGAATCAGTGTTTTACTGTGGACTGCACAGTGCAGTCCACAGTAAAACACTGATTTTTTAGGAGTGTTTTTTTTTTTTAAAAGTTGTCTAAGTTTTTTTTGCTATTTTTTTTATGTTTTTTGCTATTTTTTTTCTTTTTTCTTTGTTTTTTTAATTAATTTTTTTTCGTTTAGTTTAGTTTGTTAATGTTAAATTTCTTTCTATTTAGTTATTAGACTTTCATGACATATATCCCGAGTTTAACGGGTTAACTTGATTTCACGAGTGAACCCAGTTAATTCCGGGTTGACCCGTCAATTTTTTATTATTATTGTTTTCATAAATATTTTTGTTTAATTTAGTTTGTTATTGTTAATTTTTTTTATTTAGTTATTAGACTTTCATGACACAAATACTGGGTTTAATAGGTTAACATGCTTTGACGAGTTAACCCAGATTTTTTTTCTTTTTAATTAATTTTTTTTGTTTTGTTCAGTTTGTTAATGTTCACTTTTTTTTTTATTTAGTTACCAGACATTCATGACACGGATCCCGGGATTAACCGGTTAACTTGGTTTGACGAGTTAACTTGAATTTTTTTTTTAATTTTTTTTCGTTTAGTTTAGTTTGTTAATGTTAAATTTCTTTCTATTTAGTTTTTTTTCTTCTTAGGGTTTTTTTCTTTTCTTTTTTCTTTTTAATTAATTTTATTTAATTAATTTAGTTTATTAATATTAAATTTTTTTCTAAGTAGTTCTCGGCTGATGCCTTTAGTTTTTTTTTTTATGTCTTTGACCGTGGACTGCACAGTGCAGTCCATAGTGAAAAGGCTGATGCCTTTTGTTTTTTTTTTCTTTTTAATTAATTTTTTTCGTTTAATTTAAATTGTTAATTTTAAATTTTTTTCTATTTAGTTATCAAACTTTCATTACACGGATTCCGGGTTTAACAGGTTAATCTGGTTTGACGAGTTAGCCCAGTTAATTCTGGGTTAACCCATTAATTTGTTTTTTTCTTTTTAATTATCAAACTTTCACGATGCGAATTCAAGGTATGACGAGTTAACCTGTTTTGAAGGGTTAACCCAATTAATTCATTTTTTTTCTTTTTTTCATTAGTTTTTTTCTTCCTGTTGGTTTTTTTTTCTTTTTAACTAATCTATTTAATTATCATACTTTTATGACACGACCTTGCAGCCAGGCCCACGTCCAATGCTATTAGGTCTGGTATTGCAGTCTAGACACTTTTATGCTAAGGGTTAACCCAAGTTTAATGTTATAAACATTACTCTTGGGTCAGGCATTGCAATCAAACCTGAGACTCTTGGGTATAACTTTGTAAAAAAACCTAACACTTTTAGATCTTGGCTATTTTTAAAATGCAAAAAATAATTGACTCGCGGCATCGCGCGGGGCATGTACCTAGTATAATTATATATATGTTCATCCTCTTCTTGTTTTTTTCTTTATTTTTTCCCTTAAAGTCTAGAAAATCTATCAATACATCATTGCATATTACACGTTTTATTAATCATATTTCAATTAATTGCAACTTTTAATTTGTTATTAACCTTTTATTAACTATTTTTATAACAATTAACAATCACGCATCTAACATATATAATTAATTAATAGTTAATTTCAGTGTAAATTCAAATAAAATATAAATTCATAAAGTACTCTTTTAAGGGGAATTGGAGATTCTTCCCTCATCAACCGCCTCTTTAATATTTTTAAAATCATTCTTCTTAACATTGAAGACATTTTATTTTATGTTTTTTTAATTTTTAGATAATCACCATAATTTTATGATATATTAAGAGATTTATTTTAATTTACCTTATCTAATAATCCCTCTGCCAATTAATTTCATTAAAACGGTCATTTTCACAACATTTGAGTAATATTTTTCATATAAATTGATGGCAATATCCCTTTAAATCAATAGTGGATACCCCTTTCAATATATATATACATATTTTTATCAGTTATTTTTATTAAAATTAATAGTTTTTTCTTCAAACGCATGATAATTTTAACAAAAATAACTAATAAAAATATATTAAGGAATAATAACAAGGTAATTATTATAATTGATTGATTTCTTTATATATATAAAAGAATATGATTTATAAATGATGCACTATATTATAAGTATATATAGATAAATTTCTCCATGATATAAAGCCATTAATATTGATACCCTACCAAACACTGAATTACTATCACTCTTAATTTGTTCTTAAATTGTGTCCGCTGGACAAAGGTAACTTATAAGTCAACTTCCAAACCATTTCACAGCTGGCAAGTTGACTTCGAAGGCTTCGAAACAATAAATAGAGGCAAGTAGTAAGTATTTCATGAATGTTATGAAGCAATGAAAGTTCATTTCATGAATATCCATGCCATCCTGTTCATCTTCGCAGTTTTTGCATCCACGGCAAAAACTTGTTATGGCAGGGATCTCGGCGTCCATTTCTACAAAATGGAGCTTTCAAGAACGGTGTTGCATCGTATCCCAGATGGTGGTTATAATGAACTTAGGAGGAGAGGAACAGCTCCCGTAACTCAGATCTCTGCTCCGGTGGCCAACCAGCGACATGGTATGGGAGCACCGCCAAAGTCACCTCCTGGATTCATGCATTAAAACCAGCTTATGTCGTCTTTTTTTAATTTCCTCTCCATTCTGTAATGTTTTTAATGTAAGTTTGCTGTTGCATCTGTAATTAATAAGATAAGCTGATTCCTTTCTACTCGCAGCAATTGATGTTCTTTAGGAATTTCACTAGACGGGTGACCGGATATTCGTTTTAGGTTTTAGGTTTTAGATTGGGTTAAATTTTTCCTAACATAAAAATAAAAAGAATGTCTAAGATGTTATAATATTTTTAAAAAACTAAGAAAAATCTGAAACCTAGACTATTAATTCAAATGAGTTTAATAATTGTGGTTAATTTAATAATATAATTAAAAAAAACTAATAAGAATAATAATAAAAAGACCATTAACTTATCTAAAGAAATAAGCGCTTGTCAATAATATGATAAGAAAGTCTCTAAATATTTTTTAAAAATCTTAACAATTTTATATAATAATAAAGCAAAAAATAAAATAAAATTGAAAACATATAACCTTATAAAGAGAAAAATAAAAAAAATCTAAAGTTTAATTACTAGAAAGACAAACATTAAAGGATGAATTAAAATTCTTTTTTTTTAAAAAAAGTTAAAAAATCCGACCTAAGTTAGCATGTTACATTCACATCCCGATCACTAGATCAAGATAACCTCTCACATAAAAAAAATAAAAGAAACTGAATAAAATAATAAAGATTAGCTTTCAAATAAACTAAATAATGAAAGGTAAAACAAAACTAAAATAAATAATAAAAAATTAAAAAAATATATATTATTTTAATACATTTTAAAATAAAAATTATTTTTAAAAACAACTTTATCCCAATCCCAACATCAGCATAGCCGCCATTAAAAGTTCCTTGAAGTAATAAATGTTGAGATCGGTGAGGATGACAAATTATAGGTAGGGACTCTATGCCAGTTGCTAAAAAAGACTAGTTATTTGTCTTGATGCGAGACTATATGCATGTGTTTGCGTGTTCTAATGCAGATATATATATATATATATATATATATATATATATATATATATATATATATATATATAACGTGAATGTCCGGACCAGCTTGCGTGTACCTCGACTAATCTCACGGGCCCTAAAGTTAACGACCATGTAAACCTCCAGTGACCATCATATGAGCAACCACAGGGTTCAAACCTGAGATCACAAAGGAAGCAAACCTCTTGGTCCCAAGCTCTTACCACTGGGCCACCACCTAGATGGTTAATGCAGAGATATATTATTTTAGAAGGATATGCCCTAAAACCATATATTTTAAACCCGGTGATTGACCAGTATAATAATTAGATTATAGATCAGATGGGTTGATCTAGATCAATAAAAAAAAAAATACACAAAAAGATATTGCAAATAGAACTTGATTATTTAATAAAAAAAATATTTAGATGTTTCTAAATTTTTTTATTAGAAAAAAAATTTAAATATTATGGGAGTTGGCTTTGTGGGTCCAAAATAAACTCGATAACTGGTAAGAACATAATTTGATTGTATTTTTTTTCAAGATAATATGTTTTTTTAATATTAAAATAATAACATATTAGATTGATTTGGGACAATCTGGGTTAAGTCAAATTTGTGACCCGATTTCTGAGACCATGATAACCCTATAAAAAAATAATCAAAATAAATTATGAAGCCTATTTCCCAATCAACTCAATATTGAAGAATGAAATTGAAAAGGAATAATAAGTGAAAAAAGACTTAAAAAAACTGAATTAACTTATCAAACTCGTAACTGTATCATGAGACGGGAACAACCCAATAAAAAAAAATCAATGTTGAAGTACTCGTGATCCGATTCATGAGACTAAGATAATCTCTTATAAGAAAAAATTTAAAAAACAACCCAATTTAACCGGGGTAAAAATACCAAAAGATACTACCTTAATAATAAGATTAAGATATTCCCGCAGAACAAAATGATGAAAAGAAATGATGCGAGGAACAGTAGAACTAACTAAGATATTGTTTGGGAAAGCAATTAAACTGTGTATTTTTAAATTAAACTGTGTATTTTTAAATTTTTATTTTTTATAAAAATTTAAAATTAACAATTTTGCAATATTATTTTATTATTTTGATATTTTGATTTTAAAAATAAAAAAATATTATTTTAATATATTTTTAAATAAAAATTATTTAAAAAACAGCATAATCTCAATCCCAACATCAGCATAGCCATTAATAACCTGAAGTAATAAATGTCGAGATCGGTGAGGATGACAAAAATTATAGTTAGGGACTCTACGCCAGTTACTAAAAAAGAGTAGTTATTTGCCTTGATGCGGGAGTATATGCATGCTCTTATGCAGAGATATATTATTTTAGAAGCATACTCACGCGCCATGCAGTGAGTTTATTTTTTATTTTCATAAAAATTACTGTAAAAATTTATAATATAATAATAATATATTTTTTAATATTAATAATAATTGTTTTCTCAAATTTATTAATTATTTTATTAATAATATTAATTATTGTTGTAACCCATTTTTAGATCCCCGCAAGAAAATAATAAATAATAATAATAATAATAAATATACAAATATATAGTCTGAAGAAATTGGAAAAATAATAATAGCAATAGAAGGCTGGAGCGCATAGAAAATGGTCGGAACAATTGATTAAGGAGGTTAAAAAAATACAAAGATTGAAATTTTGACAGTATATACTTGAATGATGAGAGCCCTGTTGGAAAAGAAAATTCAATTTGAGGAGAAAAGTCCAAAATTGAATGTTTATGGACTCAATTGGATTTTATTGAAGGTTTAATTGAATTTATAGAGGGTTTAATTGCAAGAAAAATTAATTTTTAAGTCAATTTGGGCTTTGATTGAAAGAAATTAAAGTTTTGGGGTTAAATTATAATTTTTTAGAGTTGATTTGGTCAAATCAGGGGCTTAATTGCATAAATATTGAAGTTTGATGGCCAATTAGGGACCTAATTGAAGAAATCCAAAACCAAGGACCAAACTGGAAAAGACACGTAAATAGAGGGGTTGTAATTAACCAAATCAGGGGCCAAATTGAAGAAATTGAAAGTTTATTGATCAATTGAGGGTCAAATTGCATAAATCAGAGACATACGCAGCGAAGGCCCCGCTCAGAAATTGACAGGGCAGGAAGGCCCCGCTCCCCATACGCAGCGATAGGGACACCCCCACTCCTCTTTGCCCTATAAATATTGCTCTCAACACCAGCACAAAAAAAAGATGAAAAGAAAATGAGAGGAAAAGAAAAGGAAAGCAGAGAGAGAGAGAGAGAGAGAGAGAGAGAGAGAGGAGAGAGAGAGAGAGAGAGAGAGAGAGAGAGAGAGAGAGAGAGAGAGAGAGAGAGAGAGAGAGAGAGAGGGGGGGGTTTGAGGGAGAAATAAACAGGAGAGCAGGGAGTACAAGGAGGGAAACCACTTGACACCGAAAGAAGAGAAAGAAAAACGAAACACTAGAGGAGAGAGGAAGAGCAGTAACATCTCTCTTTGTCGTTTGAAACAGCAACGCGCTGCTTGGAGTTGCTGTCCGTGAGCCACGACACCGCCACTGGCCTCCACCGCAGCACTACCAGAGAAGCAGCCAGACCAGCAAGGCAACACCTCTTTCGCGCCAGGTAACTCTTCTTTCCCCTCCACTTTTACTTCATTTTCAGTATAAGTTACTCCTGCATGCAGAACAAAATATTTGTTCTGCATGCAGGAGGATGGGAGGGGGAAAATAATCCCCCCTCATTTTTGTGTATTTGATTATTTCTATATCTATTGATTTATTTATTAAGACTTATTATCTAGAATTATTAGGATTGGATTTCTAATTATTACTTTACTTACCAAGGCCCATGGTGGGGGCGGAAATATTTTTTTAAAAAAACTTAAAAAAATATTTAGATTATAAAAAACTATTTAAGATATGTGTAAGCTTTAAATTCTTTCAATTCAATTTTTTATCTAATTTATATTTAAAATTTAAAATTAAATTGTATAGAAATTTTTCGATCAATTTAATAATTATAAAGATAATATAAATATTGGATAAAAAAAAGTGTTTTAGTTTAAAAAATAAAAAAATATTTTTTAATATTAAGAATTCTGCATGTACACGACATTTATGATTAACCTGCCAAATCAAGTATGAATTACCTTTTTCATTTTCTAAATGACAAGACAGGCTCCTAGTTATATGTTGGACCGAAATAAAGCACAAAGCAAGAATATTATTATTAATTCAGGGTAACAAATGTTAAAAACTGGGTGAGACCTGAGCTGAGTTTTACTCTTGAAATCCTGGATATTATACCTGGTCTTTCCTGACAGTCAATCTGGGATCCGGTCAACTTCATGCCTGCACCAGTTTAAATTTAATAAAAGACAGGTAGAGATAACAACTCCGCAAAACTCGGTCGCTTCAGCGAGTCAACCCATGACTCAGGTGACCCGGGTGAACCTGGATAGGACATGATATTTTTTTTCTTCAAATGTGGGATTTGAAACCCGGTAGTAATATATTTTATGTTTCCAAGAAAAAAATTATGTTTTTTCAACGTGAGATTTGAAACTCATTAATATATATATATTCTATGTTCCAAGAAAAAAGTTATGTTTTTTCAATGTGGGATAAAATTTTTTTTGGTTTAAATACCTCAACTTAAAAAGATAACATAATATCTTTTCAATGTGGGATTTGAAGTCCTTTCGTATATATATTCTATGTTCCCAAGAAAAGAAGTTATGTTTTTTCAATGTGGGATTTGAAACCCATTAATATATATACTCCATGTTCTCAAGAAAAACATTATGTTTTTTTAATGTGAAATTTAAAACCCATTAGTATATATATTATATGTTCCAAGAAAAAAGTTATTTTTTCAATGTGGGATAAAAACTTTTTTGGTTTAAATACTTTAACTTAAAAGCTTAAGATAATATATTTTTAATGTGAGATAATTTTTCTAAAAAAATATTCTTTTAAACTTCATTATTTACAATATGTATAGCCTAAATTTACTGGATTTTTTCTCAATTTTTTCATATGAAATATTAAAGTTTTAAATATTTTTTTAAATTTTTCCAGGTTGACTCGAGTGGACCCTGGTTGACCCGTGAAACCGGGGACCTGACCTCTTGGCCGAGTCAACCCCCGGCTGTTTATTTTTGTGTATCAAAAACGCTTTTGAAAAAAATTGAATGTTTTTATTTTTTTCTTTACTTCAAATTAATATTTTTTTGGTGTTTTTAAATCATTTTGATACGCTAATATCGATTTTTAAAAAATAAAAAATATTATTTTGATATTTTTCTGAGTGAAAAATATTTTTTAAAAAACTGCAACTACACTTCCAAACAGGTATGCTTGAAATCATTTCATCATTTTATTCATCATTCTTAGCAGTTTGCCACCCTTCTCAACTTCTTCTTCAGCCTTTTCATGTATTCAAGCTTTTTTGATTTTTAAATAGATTTTTTTTCTCTTTTATAAGAATCTTATTTGTATGTTTAAAACAAAATAAAAAATCAGCTACATAAATAAAAAATGAAAAAAAATAAAAACAATTACATGAATAAAAATTCCTAAAAAAATAATAACAAATCCAACATAAATAAATAAAATACTTAAAATAGTTTTTTTTTTACTTTGTACAAAAAATAGGATTTTTTTAATAAATTGTTTGTTTTTTTTTTCATTTTTTTTTGAAATTAGAACTTGTAGAAATATGTCATGTGTCATTCTTTCTCTTTAAAAGTCAAAGTTACATAAAAATAAAAATTTCCTAAAAAATAATAACAAATCCAGCATAAAGGAATAAGCATTTAAATAATTCATTTTCTTTGTGAAATAAAGTAAGAAAAATTCTAACCTAAATTAAAAATTTTGGTAAAAAAAATTGCCAGCAAAAAAAAAAATTTAAAATTTTGTAATAATGCTTTTTAAATTTTTAATCTAAAATTGGAACATATAAAAATCTGACATATGTCACTCTTCCGCTTTAAAAGTCTTACAATTTGACATAATTATTAAACCTGGACTGGTCCGGTAATCTAATCCAGAACCTGATAGTCTGACTTGGGACCTGGTGGTTGGACCGGTTGGGTTAGATGAAAGACCAACAAATATAAAAACCTGATAAAACTTGGTTGACTCGTGGGTCGACCTATAACCCGGGCAAGACCCGACATATATGTGTGTGTATTAACTTCACTAACAGTAAAAGGAAAGAACAATGTATTGTGTCCTAATTTCTTTCTTTGAAGTTTGAAAAACCAAGAAATCTAAGTATCTCAGGAACATAGTCCAAGTAGATGAAGCCATTGCTTTCCTAAAATTTTCAAACCAGGATAAGAACATGTATTTTTTTTAATTTTAAACGTTATCTAGTTAAAGTTATTTAAATCTTTTTGCCCCTGTAATTTTCAAGACTCTGCTCATACTGTAAATAGGAAAACCATGGGTCATTGTAGCAAAGAGGTAATTAACTAGTTGTGGTAAGAGTCATTAATTATAGAAGAAAATGACTGGTGGTTGTTGGAGTACAACCTTTTTGACCGGTGAAGTTTGGGATTTCAATGTACTGCGTTGGTTTTTAAACTTGATTTTGTGAATTCACATAACAACTTTTGAGTTTGTGTAACAATTAATTAATTTATATTTTGTTTTTTTATGTTTGTCCAACAGTTGAGAATCTGCTAACTATAGAAAAGGCTGCTTTTTATGTTAATGTGATATTATTTTTGTTAATTATAGCATATATGTTAATATGATATTTTATATTAAAATAATTATATTAATGTTTGCCTTGATTTTTTATTTGGATTGTTCTACTAAACTCATAATCTAATTATTTTACCGGTCAATTATTGGATCGAGTTTTACAAACTATGCAATTAGGTCAAACGAGCCTTTTCTTGCATGAGAACAAATAATGCCCCCAGCAGCACAACTAGCATATAAACTAATATATTTATCGAAACAAGCTAGTTTTTGTTTTTATTGAAAACAAAGATATTTTCAACTCGGTTTTCTTTCTATATATATATAATAATAATAATAATAATAATAATTATTATTATTATTTCATACGATTGAAACTCTGAATGATGTTATAGAGGGCATAAAAACAAGACCAAGCGTGTATTCAAACTTTTGATATTGTATAGTTTAAAAAAACATATTTAAAAAAAGTTACAAATTATAATTTTATATCCGTGTACTCTAACCAAGCATAACCTAGGAGTGATGGAAGCCAAGCCCTCCATTACAAATTTTAAACATTGAAAGATCATCTTCAATCTCTAGCCGCTTGACCAAAAAGAAAGGAAACTCATTTTTCCATTGAGAACTTCATGAAAATATATATACAAACATTGAAAGTTCATCTTCAAATTACAAACTTGCATTTCCTCAAAGACCCCATTGAATATGCGAATCCCAAACAACAACCAATCAAGAGAAATTCAAGAGGCTCAACTAAAAACTGGTACAGTAGTTGAAGAGATTTTCTCTTTTCAATGAAACTCATCAAAATATGCATGAAAGTTACGAAAGCATAAGGTCTTCCAATGTGGTAAAGTCCCCCCATGTTTGCAGAGGCGTAGTTCCTGTGGGCACAATGGACAGCGTCCCAAAACGAACTACGATATATATATATTACTTTGGTCAGTTGACAGGTTCCAACCTCGCATCAATCGTAGTCATCAGTCTTGAAGCCGCCTGTTTCAGCACTCCACCATCAACGAGATCAACCCCATCACATTTTAATTAGAAAAAACCAACAAAGACCAACGCCTAATTAATCGCCCATGCCAAGATCTTCCTACATAATTAAGCTTTTGAACAATCGCTCCTATTTTTTTTTGTGTGTACAGTCTTTTATAGTATAGGGTCATAGACCCCATGTCCTGAATTCTTTTATCTTCTTCTCTTGAATTAACTTGTCAACTAGCCTATATATATATATATCAGCCAAGTTGCAGAGAGGGACAAAGACCAGCGTGCTACTACAGCGGCGCACACACAAAATGGCCCATTGGAGACCTATGAGATCCCATCTTAGTATTTCACCAACGTTGTTTGAGAACCACGACACTGCCCACAGATTTGCTTAAACAAATGAATGAATGATTCTAAACAAAGTAGCTTTCCTGACAACTGTGTGTGTGCCAGTGTGTGTGTGTGTGTGTGTGTGTGATTTCTGAAATTTCAGCCCATTATTGATCACATATATTGACCCCTCACAATTTGAACTAGCAATATAAAATGTAAAAACAAAAAAACTGCCTTACAGTTTTGGTTGCAAATTAAGCTGTAACTGATCTCATACCCTTTTGTGTTGCTGAATCTTCCTACATTGATCCAATAACAATGATCATGAAACACTCGCAGGTTCCTTAATTTCTAAAATTTTACGGTACTCAACTATAAAGGATAAAAAAACCTTTATAACCCTTTACTATATTTGTTTTTTTAGAGACATCACTTATATATTTTGAAAACCAATAATTCATTAAATTCTCTTCTCTCAAAAATAGTTTTCAAGGTTGTTTATATATATATATGTTAAAACATCATTAGTAAAATCCTAATTAAATCAAAGTCCTAAACTAAATAGAAAAACAATCCAAAAAAAAAAAAAAAAAAAAATTCCAAAATAGTAGGTTCCTAGCTTAATTTATACTGAAAACAAAATCACCTGGCATGCTAGTTGCCCCATATAAATAGATCTTTAGAATTATTTGGTAAAATTTCAGTTTGATCCAACATTTAAATAAAAAACTATGCCTGTTATCATAAGACTATGCATTAAACATGTACAGAACCTCAAAACTTAAAAAATCTTAACAATTAAAAAAATAATACAATAAAATAGTTATGCCAAGAATAAGGAAGAAAATACCCCACGTCAGTCTCTTGTACTTGCAAAAACCTGCAATTGAGTTAATTATCAGCTATTGAACTCAACCATGCCAAAGAAATAAATCCTTTGAATGTACTATTGTTACCAATTTATGCACGAGATACTTATAACAAATATCTTAAATCCTATGTCAACAAAGAGATATTCATATAAAATTTTTAAATCTATGCAAAACTTCTGAAAATTCAAAAATTCAAGGTCACATGAAATAATCTTTTAAGATGATGACACCATTAGTTGATGTTTCTAGTCATCACTAACAACAAAGTTTTGATCACTGACTATATCAATAATTTCAAAAGATTGATCTAACATGACTCCACTAGAAAATTAGAAAACACCAACAAGATATTTTGTTAGTATTTAGAAAAAAATTATGTCAGCAATTTTAATATCGATGAAATTACCAACAAAAACATGTCATCGACACTATGCTAATCAGGGATTTGTGTTCAATCAGCTGTTTCATCGATGACTTCATTTACTGATAAAATATTCAAGCTAAAAAATAAAATGTTAGAGCCTATTTTCCATTAGAAAGTCCATCAACAACCTTAATTTCCAACGGACTTAAAAATCTGAAGTATTTTCCATGCACTAAAATTTTTTAAACAACATATTAAAATTCCTAAAAAGATAAAGAGGAAAGAAAAAAATTCTGAACTAGAAGCTTGAGGAGAGGGAGGAAAATGTATAGCCAAATATGCATATAATTACTCCAATTTAATTTCTATTAATTTCTTGTTCAACTTTTTCTCTTATTTCATCTCTTAGTTCTGCCCTCATTTATGCTCTTATATTGGGCAACTCAACAGCTACGGTTCCTGAACCCTATTTAAGACTATCTCTCAACGACCGGTAATGTTTGGCTTGGGTCGTTGAAATAATATGACTCGTTTTTATATTTTAGATCGATGCCATAGGTATACTACAAACCCAATTCCTTTTGGGTCTTGTAATTTTTCTAGTCTCCAACTTCAATTGAGGATTGTGAGGAGGATGAGTGACATTGTTTTTTCCATGTTTCACAACTATGTCATATGTACCAAACAAAAGAAAAAAGTCAAAATTCAAAATTTATATTAATTATGAAAATAAATATTAGTAAGACAATTCTAACTATATAAAAAAACTAACAAGGAACACTTCTATTATACTATCAAATAGACTAACTTGTTCTAATACTAATTGACAAAATAAACAACATGGATATCATTTCTCAATCTCTAATAGACTGCGAAGAAAGAAACTAGGAATCTAAATTCCTAAGATTATGAAAGTAATCCTTAATTGTAGGGAAATTATAGAGAAAACTATGATATATTATGAAAGTAAATAATTCATAAAACTATAAGTTACATTTCCTTCCTCAAAGACCCCATTGAATATGCGAATCCCAAACAACAACCAATCAAGAGAAATTCAAGAGGCTCAACTAAAAACTGGTACAGTAGTTGAAGAGATTTTCTCTTTTCAATGAAACTCATCAAAATATGCATGAAAGTTACGAAAGCATAAGGTCTTACAATTTGGTAAAGTCCCCCATGTTTGTAGAGGCGTAGTTCCTGTCGGCATAAGGACAGCGTCCCCCCACAACGAACTATGATACATATTAATTCGGTCAGTTGACAGGTTCCAACCTCGCATCAATTGTAGAGTGTGTTTAGTATTGCGGTTCTTATTGTGGTTGTAGTTTTAAAAAATTATTTTATAAAAAGTATTTTTAGTTGAGGTTGGTTTGGAAAAATATATATTTGGTTAAAACTGTGGTTAAAATTGAGGTTAACCAAAAAGTAGTTTAATGTGTTTGGTTAAGAATGCTTTTGAAATTGAGATTATAAAATAATTTTAAAAAATATAATTAATATTGATGGTTTTTAATTTAAATATTGTTAATTTAACTACTGCTACTACATCATGAAATAAATTATATAGTGCTATTAAATAATATTAAACACTAGTTTTTCAAATAAAACACGATACCTGAAAAAAATATTTTTGATATTTTTAAGATATTAGAAAATTAAAAAAAATAAAATAATGACAAGTTCAATGATAATTAAACATTGTCAGCATGCTGTATGAAGTTGATAATCAAAAAAACAATGACAAGTTTTGAAAAGGGAAAAAGTCAATGAAAAAAAAAAATGAACTACTGATAGAAACAAAAGGATGATGAGAAGCAGGTCAGGAAGAACATGAAAAGTAAGTTTGGCATGCTTTTGATGAACCTGCGGTTAAGCCTCAATTATTATATGAGTCCCACATTTTTAACCAGCGTTTTATTATTTTCCAAACAGCCATTAACTATGGTTACGCCGCACCACACTTTTTACCACAAAAACAAACAAACAGCCTCGTAGTCATTAGTCTTGAAGCCGCCTGTTTCAGCACTCCATCATCCACGAGACCCAACCCCATCGCATTTAATTAGAAAAAACCAACAAGACCAACGCCTAATCGCTGATTTTTTTGTGTGTGAACAGTCTTTTATAGCATATATAGGGTCATACATCCCATGTCCTGAATTCGTTTCTCTTCTTCTCTTGAATTAACTTGTCAACTAGCCTATATATCAGCCAAGTTGCAGAGAGGGTCAAAGACTAGCGACTACAGCAGCGCGCACACAAAATGGCCCATTGGAGACCTATGAGATCCCATCTTAGTATTTCACCAACGTTGTTTGAGAACCACGACACTGCCCACAGATTTGCTTAAACAAATGAATGAATGATTCTAAACAAAGTAGCTTTCCTGACAACTGTGTGTGTGTGGGTGTGTAAGATTTCTGAAATTTCAGCCCATTATTGATCACATATATCGACCCCTCACAATTTGAACTAGCAATATAAAATGTAAGAACAGACATACTGACTCACAGTTTTGGTTGCAAATTAAGCTGTAACTCTCATACCCTTTTATGTTGCTGAATCTTCCTACATTGATCCAATAACAACGACCATGAAAGAGTCGTAGGTTCCTTAATTTATAAAATTTTACGGTACTCAACTATAGAGAAAAAAAACTTTATAACCCTTTACTATAAGAAAATTTTAGACAAACCACTTGTATATTTTGAAAACCAATAATTCATAAAATTCACTTCTATCAAAAATAGTTTTCAGGGTTGTTTATGTATATTAAAAAAAGTTATAATTAGTAAAAGCCTAATTAAATTGAAAGTTCCAAACTAAATAGAAAAACATTAATCCAAAAATAACAAAAATAAATAAATTTCCAAAATAGTTGGTTCCTAGCCTAATTTATACCAAAAAAATTATAAATAAGTTTTTAGAATGATTTGGAAAAATTCCAGTTGATCTAATATTTTAATAAAAAACTATGCCTGTTATCATAAAACCATGCATTGAACTTATTCGGAACCACTCAAAACCTAAAAAAATTTAACAATTAAAAACATTAATGCAATAAAATAGCTATGCAAAGAATGAGGAAGAAAATGTCCCCTGTCAATCTCTTGTACTTGCAAAAACCCGCCTTTGAGTTAGCTATTAGATATTAATCTCGACCATGCCAATGAAATAAATCCTTCAAATTCGAATGTACCATTGTGTTACCAATTTTTGCACAAGACACTTATAGCAAGTATCTTAAATCCTATGTAAACAAGGATATATATATATATATATATATATATATATATATATATATATATATATATATATAATTTTTAAATCTAGACAAAAGTTCTCAAAATCCAAAAAATCAAGGTCACATGAAATAATCTTTTAAGATGATGACAATTTTAGTTGACATTTCTGGTCATTGCTAACAACAAAGTCTTGATCACCGACTATATTGATAATTTTAAAAAATTAATCCAACATGACTCCACCAAAAAATTAGAAAACACCAATGATATACTTCGCTAGTGTTTAGAAAAAAAGTTATGTCGGCAATTCTAATAATATTGAAGAAGTTACTGACGAAAACATGTTATCGACAAGTTGCTAATCGGCAATTCTAATATTCATGTATGTTATTATGACCCCTCTTTATATTTTAGGTTGATTTCATAGGTATACTACAAACCCATTTCCTATTGGTTCTAGTAGTTTTCGTAGTCTCCAACCGCAATTAAGGATTGTGAGGGGATGGGTGACATTATCTTTTCCATGTTTCACAACCATGTCAGACATTATGTGTGCCAAACAAAAGAAACAAGTTAAAATTCAAAATTCATATTAATAATAAAAATAAACATTAGCATAAAAAAGCTTACAAGAAACATTTCTGGTATACTATCAAATAGATCAACTTGCTCTAATACTAATTGACATAACATATAATATGAATATCATTTCTCAATTTCTAAAATTTTATAGCCCAGACTGTAGAGAAAGAAACTAGGATTCTAAAGTTCTAAGATTACAACCCTTAATTGTAGAGAAATTATAGAGAAAACTATGATATATTATGAAATTCAATAATTCATAAAACTATCTTCTCTATAAAAAAATAGTTTACATCACTATTTAAATACAAGAAAAACATTTTAATTAATATAAATAGGAAAAAATTTTCAAAAAACAACAAGAAAAACAATGAAAATTATGAATCAATAGCTTTTAGATCTAATTTGGCCTAAAAACGAAATCAGCTAGCAAATGAGCTGCCCTTATACAGTTACATCCATAAAATATTTTGATAAAATCTTAGTTTAATCCATCGGTTAAATCCAAATTTATAATTGAACCACACATTGGGCTTGTCTAGAACTCCTCACAACCTATATACAGTTCTAAAGATTAAAAAAGCGATACAATAAAAATAATCATGCCAATAATGATGAAAAATTACCGACGTCAGACTAAACTCTTGTATCTTGAATAACGACCAGCGCTTTCAATGTTGTTGGGAATGAGAAACAAATATTTTTCCTGGAATATGTTGAAGTCACTGATGTCGATAGCAAAATTAGTATAATATGACATTATCTTCTTCTTCTTCTTCTTCTTGTTGTAATTAATGAGTCATAAAGTCTTGACTGCTCTATAATTTCTTCTTTATCTTAATTCAACCACTGGAACGACAATGACACTGAGTGGTCAGGTTTCACTATATAGTGATTCAACCGAGTTATGAAGAAAGGATTATTGATCAGTTGGTCTCTAACACAAGATTAAGGTTGCTTCATATCCGATGGGTGCAATTTCTTGTTTACTCAAGTTTATCTTCATCTACGCGTTGGTTTACTCGCATGTTTTAGGGATGGCTTTCGGTGCTATTCCTTCTAACAATGGCACTGGTTACAAGTTGAAGAGATTGCATATAAATATGGCATTACGACGACCATTACCTCCTCCACCACCTCAGCCTGCTCTAAGGCGTGGACCGGGTCACTGAAATTTAAACGCCTATCAAGTTCATTCGTGTAAGGTGTATCCAGAGATTATATCCTCAACAATAAGGTTGTACAGGTACATACAAGTTCATCCTTGCATTCGGTTTAACTCGTGGCAAGTTTTTTGGTCTTGAATTCTATTAAAATGATTCAAGAGATCGTTAAAAAAAAAAAAGGTCCAATGATGGAGTTTTGGAGGCCGTAAACTGGTGGCCCATGCTTTCCGGACGATCAGAAAGTTACCAAAAGTGATGCTGGCAAGTGGCGGGTGACTCCAAGGTGGTCGACACGCCTATATATATATGTTCATCCTCTTCTTGTTTTTTTCTTTATTCTTTTCTTTTAAGTTTTAGAAAATCTATCAATACATCATTGTATATTACACGTTTTATCAATCATATTTCAATTAATTGCAACTTTTAATTTGTTATTACCCTTTTATCAACTATTTTTATAAAAATTAACAATTAATCACGCCCCTTTAATAAAATCAATAGTTTTATGATACATAAAGGACTCTTTTAAGGGGATTTGGAGATTTTCCCACATCAAGCGCCTCTTTAACATTTTTAAAATTATTCTTCTTAACATTGAAGACATTTTATTTTATGTTTTTTTTAATTTTTAGATAATCACCGTAATTTTATGATATATTAAGAGAGTTATTTTAATTCACCTTATCTAATAATCCCTCTGCCAATTAATTTCAATAAAACGGTCATTTTCACAACATATGAGTAATATTTTTCATATAAATTGATGGCAATATATCCCTTTAGATCAATAGTGGATACCCCTTTCAATATATATATATATATATATATATATATATATATATATATATATATATGTTTTCGTAAATTCATATTAAAATTATCATGTGTTTGAACAGAAAACTATTAATTAATTTTAACAAAAATAACTGATAAAAATATATTAAAGAATAAAAACAAGGTAATTATTATAATTGATCGATTTCTTTATATACATAAAAGAATATGATTTATAAATGATGCAATATATAAGTATATATAGATAAATTTCTCCATGATATAAAGCCATTAATACTGATACCTTACCAAACAATCCATTACTATCACTCTTTGTTTTTAAATTGTGTCCGCTGGACAAGGTAACTTATAAGTCAACTTCCAAACCATTTCACAGCTGTCAAGTTGACTTCGAAGGCTTCGAAAGTCGAAACAATAACTTAAAAGTATTTCATGAATGTTATGAAGCAATGAAAGTTCATTTCATGAATATCCATGCCATCCTGTTCATCTTCGCAGTTTTTGCATCCACGGCAAAAACTTGTTATGGCAGGGATCTCGGCGTCCATTTCTACAAAATGGAGCTTTCAAGAACGGTGTTGCATCGTATCCCAGATGGATATTTAGCATCAATACTCCTAAAACTTCTTCTTCTTCTTCTTCTAAATAAAATTTCTAGTAATATTGCGAGTATGCTATGGTCATTTAATTTTATGCGTGGAGCTTTGTGCTTATCCTCTGTGTATATTGTACGGATACATGACCAGTTGCAAGACTGAGGATTTAATTAAATTATAATTATTTGACCTACCTATGATAAAATTTGAATCGCAATTGGTGAAGAAAAAGGACGCAAGGAACAGTCTAAAATTCTTAAGGATTAAGATTTGAATTATGTAACATAATCTGTTTGATAATAACACTCTATACAGTTGGCCTGGTGGTACAAACGAATCACATGAGTAAGTTCTAGATTTTAATTAGTGAATGTGTATCTCCTTCGTTGGCACTCACTCTGGTAAAACATAAATAGATTTTTTTTTTCGTTTGAGTATATATCGCTATTACTATCTTAAAAAGAACAAGAAATTAAAACCTGTAATAAAAGGAAAGAGGCATTTGCTTATGATAAATTATATATTCAAGATAGGATAGCAAGGAAATTAAACAGCTGAGAATTAATACAGAAACGAAACATTAGGAGATCAAGCCTAGTTGAGAATTAGTAATCACAAGAACCCCTCTAAGAAAATGGGAGGAAAGACGATTTAGATCGATCTTAATTTCCGTTTCCACGCCGCATTTTGTTGGGATTAGGAGCTGGAAATCCCCCACTTGCGGGAATTGTCCTCTTCTCAAACGCACGAAATCCCGTTCTTGAATGCTCCATTTTATTGACATATCGGACGGCATAGCAAGTTCTTGCTCCGGGTCCAAAAGCTCCGAAAAACAGCATAATTGCTAACAACATGTAAGGAAGAACCTGCAATATTGTTATGTGGCGATGGATAGAGAGTGCGTATGCTGTGAAGAAACCCAGTTGTGTTTGTCTCCTATTTATACAAGGCAGATGGAAGAAGACTTTGAAGGTGTAACAAGTCCGGTTCCTTTAGTCGACCAACGGCATTCCTTTTTGTTAGTCGACCAAGGCAGATGGAAGAATTTTATTATCAAATATTAAAAAAAAAACTGGAAAACCTGAAAATAATAATAAAAAAACTATAAAAATCTTATTTAATGTTATCGTAGTTGTCTTGTCATCCCTTAGCCGCTTGTGTGTTGGTGGAAAAACGAATTAAAGTATGTTTGACAGTGTGATTGCGATTACTTTTTATATAATTTTTTGTGTTGAAATGCATGTCAATGATGTTTTTTTATTTTTTAAAAATAATTTTTGATATCAGCACATCAAAACGATCCAAGACATACAAAACATATTAAATTTTAGCAAAAAAAAAAAAAATTGAATTTTTTGGGAACGCGATGCAACATATTAAATTTAAAAAAAAAATTAAATTTTTAGAAACGCGGTTGCAAACCGCGATCCCAAACGGTTTCTTAGCTCGGACATTCTTTTTTTTTTTCTTCTCCTCTTCCCTCTTTCCTCTTTTTTTTCTTGATTTTTGTGCAACACCTGGAAAAAAAAAGAAGAAAAACTACCGTGCCCGTCCACGGTCCCATTTATTCCTCCCTAGAATTAGTTTTTTCAATAATATCTAGTGAGGGGTTAGCTTGATTAAATTCGTTGTAGAAGACTTACTTAGTCGACTAAAAGCATATAATGAAGGGACATCTGATGATTTCTAACCATGGTTTTAATTGATTTCTTTGATTTTTTTTTTAAATTTTGATTGATCACATATTCAGATATGATTGATTAAGAATTGGTCAATTGACTGACTTTGTCAAATTAATAGACTTTCATGACGAGGTAGATGAAAGATTAAGGAGTCTCAAAAGTTTAAGTAGAGAAATGCTGGCAATGTATCGCAATTTCGCAGCTTGTAGGTGTTTTCCTGGTATGTGTTATATGCAAAGCCTTTGAGCGGTCGTACTCGGAAAGCGGCAGATCGATTAAATTATAAAGAACTCACACAATGGCTATCTATCCTATCTCTATAGTTTAATTGAACAGTTGCTTTAAGCTGAGGATCACTGCCCAAAGGCTATATCTAGTTGTCTTTGACTTGTAGCAAAATCTCTACCAAACCCCTTGAAATCAGAGTGCTAACTCAAAAGTAGTACGTACTCTGATTAATGTCAAGTATCTTCCTTTGCTCTTGTTATCGTACGTGAAGTTCACAGAAAAACACCAAACATGTGCGGACAGAACTTTGTTGACAATTTCTTCATTCTGGGTCCTGTAAGTAATTGGAGGGTTTCATGCACCAGCAGCCACGCCTATAAAATGGCATGTCTAGTAGCATTCCATGAATAACAAGCAACAATGGGCGGCATAGCTTATTTGCTTTCTTTCATTTTGATCCATGAGCTGCTTCTATCATCTCATATCAGTAACACAGGCAAAGCCTCTGCATGGGAAGCTCCATCTTGGTCTTCCCCTGATGCGATTTCATCAAATGAAATCTCTTATTACAAGTTGAAGGGGGTGTCTAGAAGGACAAAGCCATCACCTCCACCTCCAAGGGTTAATGCTCCTATTTATTACAGAAGTCCTCTGCCACCTCAACCACGACGATATTCAAGTCCTCCACCACCACCACCACCACCATGTTGATGCTAGATATCATTCTTCAAAAGATTGTGTAGCATCCATCGATCATTCACATGGATTTAGTAAGTTTCAAGCTTCAAGGGATTTTTGCTTTCCTTTAGTGTCTATGATGGTATCCGGTATATATATAGACACACACACATACACACAAATACATGTAAGCCGTGGATATCAGATGTAAAAGAAAATGCCTTAACAACTAAGGCCAACGGTTGTGTAACTTCCAAGGATATTGTTTATTTGATTATCTCTATATCTATTGATTTATTTATTGAGAGTTATTATCTAGAATTATTAGGATTTGATTTCTAATTATTTAGTTTACTTTCCAAGAGCCGCGCTAAGGTGGTTGCTGGAATCATTTTTTTTTTTTTTAAATCTTAAAAAAATACTTAGATTATAAAAAAATATTTAATATTGTTATCTAATCCGATTCATTCAATATGTTAATTTTAAAATTTTCTAACTCAATTTTTTTTATCTTGTTTAAATTTAAAATTAAATTGTGTTGTGTGAAAGTTATTTTAATGTGTGAGCCAATCAATTAATAATTATAAAGACAACTCATAACTGGTAAAAAAATAATTAAATTTTAAAAATAAAAGAAAATAATTTTTTAATATTAAAATTTCAACGTGCTGGATCGGCACAACATTTATGATTAACCTGCCAAATCAAGTGTGAATTTACCTTTTTCATTTTCTAAATGACAAGACAGACTCCTAGTTATATATTCGACCGAAATAAAGCACAAAGCAAGAATATTATTATTAATTCAGGGTAACAAATGTTAATAAGTGGGTGAGACCTGAGCTGAGTTTCACTCTTGAAATCATTTCATCATTTTGTTCATCATTCCTAGCAGTTCGCCACCCTTCTCAACTTCTTGTTCAGCCTTCTTTTCTGCCTTGCTGCGTTCCTTTAGCACAGCAGTTACGATATAAGTTCAGTATAAGCCCAAAAAAGAAAATAAAATAAAAATCACAAAGCTCAAGGCCCTAATAACCTAATATCAAAGAATAAACTTGAAAAAAATTAATTTAAAAAAAAATGACCAAAAAAAATTAAGGTTAAATCATGCTAATTTTCAAGACCTCTAACCTGGGTTATGAGACTAAGATTAACACATAGAAGGAAATTACTAAAACATCATGAAGAAAAATTCCTAATCATCCAAAATTAAAAAAAAAAAAAAAGAAATCAAAGCAATAAGGACCAAATTTGGTATAAAAACTAAATAAAAGAAAATAATAAGGGAAAAAATTGAAAAAAAATAACAATAAAAAAAATGAGGACCATATAAGATTAAAAAATTAAATGAAATAAAATGTTAAGGGATGAAATTGAAAAAAATAATCAAGAAAATGATAAAAAATAAAAAAATAACAATTAAAAGAATAAGGACCAAATCAAATATAAAAATTCAATACCACCAGAAGACTCGCACACGTCACCAGAGAGCACATAATAAAGACATTTATTTTTTTAATTATATTTATATTTGGTAAAAGATTAAATTTCCCCCATTTAGATTGTTTATAACTAAAAAATCATGAGGAAAAGATAAAATAATCTGTGAACCAAATTTTTATTTTTGTTATTAAAAGCAATATAGTTATTCTACTGTGCAATTAAAGCATTAAAAAATTAAAAAGCTCCTGAACAACTAATTTTTTTTTTAAGTATTTAAATTATTTTACTATACATCTATGTGAAATGATTTATTTCTCATCAATTAGTATTATGCAAAAGAGCTAATTAAACGGTTTTATTTAAAAATAATAAAATAATCATTTTACTGTTACAAATATTTTTTTAATTAATAGTTACATTTTTTTAATGCACAGAAATCACTAATCACTTTTAGTATTTATTTATTAATAATAAAGCTTGTTATGGGCAAACCGTTCCACTTTAACCGGGCTAAGAATTGACGAGTAGTTCGTCGTAGGCTTTTTTCCTGTGATGACTGCTTTAATCTGCAAGGATTTCAATTCCTATATGGTAGAAATTGTTTTTTCATGATTGGCTGTTAAAACGAATATTTATGATACTTGCAAGGATGCAAATAAATTATAACCTTGTATTTTACAAATTAAGCAATAAATATTGTATTTGAGATAACAATTAGAGTTTTTTGAACTCAACAACGCTGTGATTAATTTGTAGAAGTATCAACTATTTTAGAATTGTGCCAATGATATGGATAATTAAGAAATTAAGTCATATATCTATTTTTATTTTTATAAAGAAATTGTTAAGAATCTTGGTATCGATTAAAAAATTAATGAATTTTTATATGATAAAATAATATCGAGTATAAATTCAAAGCTTTGAAGTCAACTCGTCAACAGTAGTGATGAATTGGCTAGAGTTTGCACTTTGGCTTGCAAGTTGCCTTCGGCATGCTTGTGTCCATTGCCTGGAAAATTTATAGTTGTATTAACTCTTTTAGTAAAAAACAAACTGGAATTTTTGTTTAATTTTTTCCCCTTCCAAGTGTTAGAATTAACCAATTAGATAATTTTACAACATTATTTCTTACTACTAAGGTCTTGTAAGAGTGACATCGGCTCACCCCTTGCTGAAGGAGACTGACATTTCTCGATTGTCTCGTGATCCATTGTACCGGAACATGCTGTAAGAACTGTCCCTCCCCTTGAGGTTTTATCTGGAGAAGTAGTAACTAGATCTAATAGTGGAGTCCATAGCCAGGATCAGCAGCCAAGAGGAGGCAGGAGTGATCAATAACAACAATAAGAAGATACAGAGTCAACGGGGCAATGCATATGAAAATTTTAACGGCAGGACTGACAATACAATGACATCGGTGGTGGTGGTGAAAATTTACGGCTCACATTCCTGGGAGGAGTGCCATAATGATGAAGTGGGTTGGGATTTGGAGAAGATGGTTTCGGTGTCCCGAGTATTCTTTCTAGCTCCGCGTTTACTTCTGCAGAGAAATGCTTAGTGGAAGCAATTTTAACAGTGCCCGACTGACGATCACTATCGAGAGAGAGCATGATTTTGATGCCTGTGCTTAGTTTATATATTTGGAACAGCACAGCAAGAATTATTATAAGAAAAAATCAGAAAGAAAAACTTTCATTCTGATAATAAACTATCGCCACTATAACATATTGATGGCACCCTAGAAATGTTCATGTATATGAGTCGGACTAGAAATTTTGATGGTTTACTTGCAAAATTAATGAAAGAAGAGGATAAAGTACTTTCATACCTTTCAATTTTTTCGCTGTATAATATTTGTCATTTCCTCTCATGTTTTCTGGTGGGTATGCTACCTTGAGTTTTCGAGGAAGATCCCAGTTCCTACTGGAAGTTGTTTCCAATGCTGCCTGCTGATCAGCCGTATCAGAGGCCTGAACCATGTGCATGGCACTAGTGGAAGGGGATAGTATTACTAGTCCGTGAACTAACATGAACACTATCAAGTTTGAAATTTTGTTCATTTGGGAATTGATATAGAGATCAAAACCTACTCTTTGGACTTATTTATGCAATCTTGGTGTGTGAATCAATAATTTATGTATTAATATGAGCCTAAATACTTAAATTAACCCATTCTTGGTAGTTGAATGGCTGCAAAAATTCAACATTGCAGCCGACACAGAGCGGGAGTTTCCTGGAAAAGATGGTTGAATTTTAGCTCCTCCAGCTTTCCAATTTTTTAACTTTAATGTTACTCTGTTTTTCCAAATATTAAATAGCAAGTTTCTTTTGTCCTTCCACAAATAGCTAGGGAGTTCACTGCCATTAAATAGCTTGGAAACCAGAATCGTTCTTCCTTTTCTCTTACAAGACGATGGCCACAAATCTAAACGTTGACCACAAGGATTATATATCTGAACACAAGCTATTTCTTCTCAGTGGTCCCATTTTGAATCATGATTGAGCTCACCTGGATCCCAATATTCTTGCTGCAAGGCTTCCAGGATAGGTTTGGTAATAAATAGTTCGTTTACCTCCCCGAAATATGTAATTTGTTATTGACAATATTATAATTATTTTTCCTGATTTCAATACTAGAAATAAAAATATATATACCGATTCATGTAATCCCTTCTGGATTTATAATATTTTTTTTATTTTTTTTAATGTATTAATATTAAAAATATTTTTTTTAAATTTTTTTTTTAATATATTTTCAAATAAAAAACAATTCATATTACACTCTCTAAATTCTCAATATTCAAGTCTAGGCCAGCATATAGTTTTGAAACCCGGCACGGCCTGACAGGGCGACCCTGGACCCGACTTACCCGGAGCTGGAATCGAGCAAGGATTAAGAAAAAATATGGAAAGTCAAGCCCGGGGGTTGACCTGACAAAATCCGTTGACTTTTGTTTTTTTATACTAAAACAACGTCTTTTTGATTTTTTAAAAAATTAAAATTGACCCGGGCGATCCAGTGACCTGGTCAAAACCCGGAACCCGAGCCTTGGACAGGGCCTGCCACCTGACCGGGTTTAAAAACTCTGGGCAGCGTTTCTACATACTTTTGTCTTGTGGTAGCCAAAACAAAATTGAAGCTACTAAATTAACCTTTTACAAACATCAACCTAAAATGGATAGAGATTATTGCGTATCTTCTTCTCTTGATGAGATTTCTTTGTTTTAGCATGGCTATTTTCTCTAAGGATTAACATTTGAATTTTGTAACATAATCTGTTTGATAATAACCCTCTGTACAGACGAATCACATGTGTAAGTTCTAGATTTTAATCAGTGAATGTATATCTGCTTCGTTGGCACTCACTCTTCTAAAACATAAATAGATCTTGTTTTGTTTGTTTGATTATCGCTATTACTACCTTAAAAAGAACAAGAAATTGAAACGTGTAATAAAAGGAAAGAGGCATTTGCTTATGATAAATTATTCAAGAAAGGATAGCAAGGAAATTAAACAGCTGAGAATTAATACAGAAACGAAACATTAGGAGATCAAGCCTAGTTGAGAACTAGTAATCACAAGAACCCCTCTAAGAAAATGGAGGAAAGACGATTTAGATCCATCTTAACCTCCCTTTCCACGGCTCATTGTGTTGGGATCAGGAGCTGGATATCCCCCACGTGCGGGAATTGTCCTCTTCTGAAACGCACGTAATCCCGTTCTTGAATGCTCCATTTTATTGACATATCGGACGGCATAGCAAGTTCTTGCACCGGGTCCAAAAGCTCCGAAAAACAGCACAACTGCTAACAATATGTAAGAAAGAACCTGCATTGTTATGTGGCGATGGATGGATAGAGAGTGTGTATGCTGTGAAGAAACCCAGTTGTGTTTGTCTGCTATTTATACAAGGCAGATGAGATGATGGAAGAAGACTTTGAAAGACGTGTTATTTAATTAGGCCAAATTTTCATGGAGTGCAGGTCCTGTTATTGTCAAAAAGAGCGGTGGCTGGAATTAATGCTGAAATTGCTTTCTGAAGTCATCACTTCAACGGCAAGTACAAACTAGTGGAGTTGACTAGGAAGTCGTCAAATTGCTTTTGTACTGGTTTGCCTTTGCCAATTTTTTTTTTTTTTAGTTTAACGGGGATGTTCGGGTCAGGTCCTGAAATTAACAACCATGTAAGCCTCCAGTAACTATCATCTGAACAACCACAGGGCTCGAACCTGAGACCACAGAAGGAGCAAACCTCTTGGTGTCAATTTCTTTATTGATATGTTTGTAGAAATGAATTTAATTACTTGAAAAGTAAGCAAATATAACTGATTAAACATTTAATTCTACCGTTAAAGCTACTGATAGATAAACCTGAAATCGAAAAACCAAACCAAACCAAAATTAATAAAAAAACCAAATTGAAAAAACCCGAATCAAACCGAAACTAAAATCATTAGAAATTATATAAAAAAAACCCAAAAAACAATATAGTTTTTTATTTTTAATATAAAATAACCAAACCAAACCGAAACCGAAACCAAACCAAACTAAACCAAACCGAAACCGAACCGAACCGAACCGAACCAAAACCGGTCGGTTGGCTTTGGTTGTTGTTTTAATAAAATTAATTTAAAAAAAATGACCTAAAAAAAGACTGAGGTTAAATCATGCTAATTTTCAAAACCCGTGACCTGAGTCATAAGACCGAGATTATCACATAAAAGAAAAATACGAAAAAATCATGAAGCAAAATCCTTAATTACCCAAAATTAAAAAAAAATAGAAATCAAAATAATAAGGACCAAATCTAGTATAAAAACTAAATGAAAGAAAATAATGAGGGTCTAAATTGAAAAACAAATAGCAATAAAAAGAATGAGGATCATATTGAATGAAAAAATTAAATGAAATAACATGCTAAGGGATGAAATTGAAAAACAAAATCAGGAAAATGATAAAAAAAAATAGCAATTAAAAGATTGAGGACCAAATCATATATAAAAATTCAATAAAATAAAATGATGAGGGATGAAATTGAAAAAAATTAATTTAAAAAAGCATTAAAAATAAAACAAATGACAATTAAAATAATAAGAGTTAAAATTAATACAAATACAAACTAATAGGATACATTTTATTTTTGGAAGGGATGGTGCAGAATTCAAGGTGATGAGAGAGAAATTAAGAAGGAAAAAAAAGCATCTATTGAAGTTCAACCGCTACTCTATCATGCATGCACACGCGAAAATTGCTCTTTGTACTGGTTTGCCTTTGCCAATTTCTTTGTTGATATGTTTGTAGAAATGAATTTAATTACCTGAAAATTAAGCAAATATAACTGATTACACATTTAATTCTATTAAAATGGATGGCTGAATATAACTTTAATTTAAAATACTCATATAAATAATAAAATAATATTTTTCACAGTTATCTAAGTTTTGATTACACAGTAAATATTATATTATTATCTCACAAACATGAAACCATATTTGAGAAACTGATCTAGAGATCGATCAGTCCCAAATAACAAACAGGCACAAGAAATGTATAAAAACTGTATCCTCCTTTGAGTCTTAATTCTAAATTATGGGTTTGAAAGCACTTTTTTGAATTGAATATTAAGACTTTGAATTGATTTTATCACAATTTTCGTAAATGGAATATTAAGGTTTACACGGCAAGCAAAGAGAGTAAACTGAACGGCGGTAGAAAGCCACCCTGCGTGTGGACTTTGAGCTGAATATGTTTGTGTGTGGACTAGGCATAAATCTTAAATGAAAACATTAAATGAAATAACATGGGATGAAATTAAAAAATAAAATCAAGAAAAATGATAAAAATTAAAAAAAATAGCAATTAAAAAAATAAAGACTAGATTGGATACAAAAATTGAACGAAATAAAATAATGAGTGATGAAATTGAAAAAAATCAATTTAAAAAAACATTAAAAATAAAACAAATAATAATTAGAATAATGAGAGTCCAAATTAATACAAATACAAACTAATAGGATACATTTTATTTTTGGAAGGGTTGGTGCGGAATTCGAGGTGATGAGAGAGAAAAGAGGCAGGAAAAAAAGTCCATTGAAGTTTAACCGCTGCTTTGCTGTGCACAAGCGACTAACCACTAGGAAGAGGACAAAGCGACACTTTCAATGTAATCATGAAAGACGATATTTGATCACCAAGAGACGCGCACACACGACTGACCACTAGGAAGAGGACGGTGCGACACTTCCAATATCATCATGGAAGGTGATGTTTGATCACCAAGAGACGCGCATACACCACCCAGAGAGCGCAAGCATGCACCAACAATATTTGTTTATATTTAATTATATTTATATTTATTAAAAGACTGAATTACCCCTTATTCAAACTAAGAAAACCATGATGAAAGATGAAAAAACCCCTTAACTACAATTTTAATTTGTTTACTTTTAAGGGCAATGTAGTCATTTTATTGTGCAATCAAAGAGTTCAAAGACTAAAAAGCTATTGAACCATAATTATCTTTTTATTTTTATTTTTAAGAGTATTCAAGTTATTTTACCATGCATCTAAAATGTGAAATGACTTATGTGTCCTCAATTCGTATGATAATGACAAATAAACCTTATATGAAAAAGATTGTTTTGCTCTCAATAACTAATTAAATAATTTTATTCGAAAATGATAGAATGATCATTTTATGTTACAAATATTTTTTAATTAATAGTAGCATGTTTTTTAATGTATAGAAACCACTAATCTCTCTCTTTCTTAATATTAAGGCTTGTTATGGGCAACCCGTTCCACTTTAACCAGGCCAAGAATTGACGAGCAGTTTATCGAGGGTTTTTCTTGTGATGGCTGTTTTAGGGTGTGTTTGGAAACGCGGTGCAAACCACGTTCCCTCAAATTTTGGAAAAAAATTATTTAAAATGAATTTTGTTTTTATATTTTCAGATTGTTTTGATGTGCTGATGTCAAAAATAATTTTTAAAAAATAAAAAAAAATTATTTTAATGTATTTCTAAGCGAAAAATATTTTGAACCGTCACCGTTACTGCAATTACAAATACACAATTAATCTGCAAGGATTTCAATTCCTATATGGTAGAAATAATTTTTTTATGATTGGCTGTTAAAAAGAATATTTATAATACTTGCAAGGATGCAAATAAATTATAACCTGATATTTTACAAATTAAGCAATAAAGATTGTATTTGGGATAACAATTAGAGTTTTTTGAACTCAACAACGCTGTGATTAATTTGTAGAAGTATCAACTATTTTAGAATTGTGCCAATGATATGGATAATTAAGAAATTAAGTCATATATCTATTTTTATTTTTATAAGGAAATTGTTAAGAATCTTGGTATCGATTAAAAAATTAATGAATTTTTATATGATAAAATAATATCGAGTATAAATTCAAAATACTTGAGAGAAATAATAAAAAAAAAGTATTTCTGAAGGATGTTTTCAATCTCTTTTATTATATTTCAAATGGATATTTATCATCAATACTCCTCAAATTTCTTCTTCTTCTTTTTTTAAAATAAAACTTCTAGTACTTTTTTATTGAAAAAAATTAGTTATAACATAAATGATTGTATTCGTCTAACTTTTTTAGATCCTCATTCAAATTTCGCCTGTCCTGTAGGATATTGCGGGCATGCTACGGTCATTTAATTTTATGCGTGGAGCTTTGTGCTTATCCTCTGTGTATATTGTACGGATACATGACCAGCTGCAAGACTGAGGATTTAATTAAATTATAATTATTTGACCTACCTATGATAAAACTTGAATCGCAATTGGTGAAGAAAAATGACGCAAGGAATAAGTCTAAATAATACTATTTGGGAATGCAGTTGAGCCTTGTCTTTTAAAATTTTTATTTGTTTTTTTATAAAAAATTAAAATTCGTATTTTTAAGTATTTTATTTTTTATTTTTGATGTATTACTCTTTGTTTTTCTTCCAAATATTACAGTCTCTTTTGTCCTTCCACAAATAGCCTGGGAGTTCACTGCCATTAAATTGCTTGGAAATCTAAACGTGGACCACAAGGATTATATATCTTAATACAAGCTATTTCTTCTCAGTGGTCCCATTTTGAATCATCCCTGTATCCCAATATTCTGGCTGCAAAGCTTATTGCGTATCTTCCCCGAAATATATAATTTGTTATTGACAATATTATAATTATTTTTCCTGATCTCAATACTAGAAATAAAAATATATATACCAATTCATGTTTGATCCCTTCTGGATTTATAATATTTTTTTATTTTTAGTATAAAAAATAATTTTTAAAAAATAACAAAAATAATTTTAATATATTTTCAAATAAAAAACAAATTATATCACCATTTTTAAATTCTCAATATTCAAGTCTAGGCAAACGTTTCTACCAACTTTTGTCTTGTGGTAGCCAAAACAAAATTGAAGCTACTAAATTAACCTTTTACAAACATCAACCTAAAATGGACAGAGATTATTCGGAATCTTCTTCTCTTGATGAGATTTCTTTATTTTAGCATACCTGTTTTCTCTCAGGATTAAGATTTGAATTTTGTAACATAATCTGTTTGATAATCAAACAACCCTCGGCCTGGTGGTGCAAACGAATCACATGTGTGAGTTCTAGATTTTAATCAGTGAATGTATATCTGCTTCGTTGGCACTCACTCTTCTAAAACATAAATAGATTTTTTTGTTTGTTTGAGTATCGCTATTAGTACCTTAAAAAGAACAAGAAATTGAAACGTGTAATAAAAGGAAAGAGGCATTTGCTTATGATAAATTATTCAATACAGGATAGCGAGGAAATTAAACAGCTGAGAATTAATACAGAAACGAAACATTAGGAGATCAAACCTAGTTGAGAACTAGTAATCACAAGAACCCCTCTAAGGAAATGGAGGAAGACGATTTAGATCGATCTTAATATATGGTTCCAGGTGGTGGTGGACGTTGTGGTGGTGGACGTGGTGGTGGTGCGATTTGAATGTGCATTCTGTTGGGATCAGGAGCAGATACCCGAGGTGCGGGGATTATCCTCTTCTCAAACGCACGTAATTCCATTCTTGAATGCTCCATTTTATTGAGATATCGGACGGCATAGCAAGTTCTTGCACCGGGTCCAAAAGCTCCGAAAAACAGCATAATTGCTAACAATATGTAAGAAAGAACCTGCATTGTTATGTGTGGCGATGGATAGCTAGAGAGTGTGTATGCTGTGAAGAAACCCAGTTGTGTTTGTCTGCTATTTATACAAGGCAGATGATAGAAGAAGACTTTGAAGGTGTAACATATCCGGTTCCTTTAGTCGACCAACGGCGTTCCTTTTAGTTGGTGAGATGTTTTCACATTCGGATGGAAACATCACATGTGATACAACAAATATAAATAATACATAATTCTATTTACTTTAGAATTTTATTACAAAATATTTTTAAAAAAATCTAGGAAACCTGAAAATAAAGAAAAAAATGATAAAAAAACCAAAAAATCCAAAATTAAAAAATAACTCGAATAATATCTAAATAAGTGTAATTTAAAGATCTTTTATATCATAGTTAGCTAGTTATAATGAGCTAACCCTCTTATAGAACTGGGCTGGTAAAATGTCCTCGTGAAGTTTGAGCATAACTAAACAGTCAGATAAAAAGTTACGAGTTTTTTTGTTAAGCTAATTACTCTACGTTGACTAAAATCTCTTCTTGAGTTTAGCCTTGTTTTATTGGTTAATAAATCAGTTATAGCAGATTCACAATTAACTTATTAGAACAACCGGGGAAAAAATATTTTAGATAATAAACACAACTTATCATCATATAAAATTCAGCCTAAACTACTTAACCTGATCATATTGTGACATCCAGTTCATCGAGGATCCAAAACTTATTACAATTCTTGTTATATAAGATCAAATTAACATTCTTATGAGATTTTTGTATGTAAATGTTATAAAAATTACAAAACGTCTTTTGGAAATTTAATTTACTGTTCTTTTTTAAGAGGACAAAGCTCCATATTGTGAGTTATATGTGTCAAACACAAGATATTAATCCTTTACATAAGCTCAAATTTATATATATATATAGAAACTGACTTCTTTTGGTCTTTCAAAGACGCGTTATTTAGCCAGGCCAATTTTCAAAGGAGTCCAGGTCCGTGGATGGTAAGAAATTATTATTGTAAAAAAAAAGCGCTGGCTGGAAAAGCTGAAATAGCCAGCCCAACGTGCCTCTATTATTGTTGCAAAGCTTTTTGAAGTCATCCCTTCAAACTATTGTAGTTGAGTAGCAAGTTGTCAAATTGCTCTTTGTACTGGCTTGCTAATTTCTTTGTTGATATGTTTGTAGAAATGAATTTAGTTATCTGAAAATTAAGCAAATATAACTGAATAAATATTTAATTTTATTAAAATATATGACTGAATATAATTTTAATTTAAAATACTCATATAAAATAATAAAATAATATTTTTCATAATTCTGGAGTCTTAATAAACAAGATTTATGCTCAATATTTTAATTTTTTTGTTCAACAAGAGAATTTTATGCCTTATATAATTTTTATTTTTTCATGGTTTCTTTGCCTTTTATTTGTCTAGTGTTACCCCATGTCGTTGGGGATGACATGAGATCCAAATCTAATCGTGTTAGAGTTGGCTCGATATGTACTATTTTATCAAAAGATAAATTTAATAAATAAATTTGGAATCATTCTTTAGTATTTTTTTAGTTTAGTATTTTAAAAAAAACTAAATAAAATAACACATTATAAAAACTTAACCTTCAACAAAGATTGCGTAAATTAAATGCGGAGCTGCTGCTGCTACTGGAGGGCTTGGATTAGAAAGATCAGGATGTGATGCAAATTTCTGAGGATAAGTGCACTACATGGGTAACGCTGTCAGCAGATGCTTGACCTGCTGCATCCATCCAGCTGCTGCAGTGGGTGCAGATGACAGCATTTGTCTAGATTTGCTCTTGGGGGTATAGGAACGCTTCAGAATAATAGTTCATTCCTGCAACCAAAACAACAGAAAAGGTTTCTCTTTTTGAAGGTAGCAATAAATTAAGATCGGCATGGAATCTGATATTGATTATTTGGGTAGCATGTGCGTAATTCGCAACTCATTTATAAAACATGACATTCAAGATACATCTATTGTTCAGAACTTGAGAGCCTCTAAATACACAGTTGGTAGATATTGCATTATCAATAAGAATAAAAGAAGAATCCTTTTCTATGCATCAAGTTGACACCAAAGAAAATCGTAGTTGAAGGTGAAGTTTGGATGAGTTCCGGGACCTCGATTTCCAAATGAGATGAGAAGAGGATTCGCGGCATGTAAATTAATTATGTTTTTAGATTTAATTTTAATGTAAATTCGTTTAATAATCAATTAATATGACATTGAATTTGCATTTTCTCTGACATAATAGAGTACAATTAGATCTTGAACTTCCTTTACAATTGCAGCTGTGTTCCCCAACCTGTTTTCTCCACGCTGTTAGCCTTTATTTTATTTTGAAAAAAAATAAATTTTAGAGAATATCCCAGAATTGAGTTATGACATAACATATAACATGAATATAGTTCCTCAATCCCTAAAATTTTATAGCCCTAGATTGTAGAGAAAGAAAAATTTTATAGCACTAGATTGTAGAGAAAGAAACTAGAATTCAAAAGTCCTAAGATTACGATCCTTAATTGTAGAGAAATTATAGCCATAACTATGATATATTATGAAAGTCAATAATTCATAAAACTATCTTCTCTAAGAATATAGTTTGCAGGGCTATTTAAATACAAGAAAAACATCTTAATTAGTAAAATTTTAATTAAATTAAAAATTCAGATAATAAATAAATAGGAAAATTTTCAAAAAACAAGAAGAAAAAATAATGAAAATTATGAAACAATAGCTTTCGGATCTATTTGGCCAAAAAAACGAAATCAACTAGCAAATGAGCAGCTGCCCTTGTACAATTAGATCCTGCCAAGAATAATGTAAAAATTACCTACGTCAGACTAACTCTTGTATCTTGAATAACGACCAGTGCTTTCAATGTGGTTTGGAATGAGAAACGAATATTTTTCCAGGAATATGTTGAGGCCATTGATGTCGATAGCAAAATTAGGATAATATTATGACATTATCTTCTTCTTCTTCTTCTATTTTTTTTTTTTTATTAATGAGTTGTAAAGTCTTGACTGCTCTATAATTTCTTCTTTATCTTAATTCAACCACTAGAACGACAATGACAGTACTGAGATTATATCCTCAACAATAAGGTTGTTCATCCTCACATTCGGTTTAACTCGTGGCAACTTTTTCGGTCTTGAATTCTATTAAAATGATTCAGGAGATCGTTAAAAATAAATAAATGGTCCAGTGAAGGAGTTTTGGAGGCCGTAAACTGGTGGCCCATGCTTTCCGGACGATCAGAAAGTTACCAAAAGTGATGCTGGCAAGTGGCGGGTGACTCCGAGGCGGTCGACACATCGATATTCATCCTCTTCTTGTTTTTTTCTTCATTCTTTTCTTTTAAGTTTTAGAAAATCTATCAATACATCATTTCAATTAATTGCAACTTTTAATTTGTTATTACCCTTTTATTAGCTATTTTTATAAAAATTAACAGCACGCATGTAACATATAATCAATAGTTTCAGTGTAAATTCAAATAAAATATACATAAAATACTCTTTTAAGGGGAGTTGGAGATTTTCCCACATCAAGCGCCTCTTTAATATTTTTAAAATCATTCTTCTTAACATTGAAGACATTTTATTTTATGTTTTTTTTTTAATTTTTAGATAATCACCATAATTTTATGATATATTAAGAGAGTTATTTTAATTTACCTTATCTAATAATCCCTCTGCCAATTAATTTCATTCAAACGGTCATTTTCACAACATTTGAGTAATATTTTTCATATAAATTGATGGCAATATCCCTTTAGATCAATAGTGGATACCCCTTTCAAAATGTATATAAATATTTTTATCAGTTATTTTTGTTAAAATTAATAGTTTTTTTTGTTCAAACACATGATAATTTTAATATATAGATATATGGATGTTTTCGTAAATTCATATTAAAATTATCATGCGTTTGAAAAAAAAACTATTAATTTTAACAAAAATAACTGATAAAAATATATTAAGGAATATTAACAAGGTAATTATTATAACTAATTGATTTCTTTATATATATATAAAAGAATATGATTTATAAATGATGCAATATATAAGTATATATAGATAAATTTCTCCATGATATAAAGCCATTAATATAGATACCTTACCGAACAATCAATTACTATCACTCTTTGTTCTTAAATTGTGTCCGCTGGACAAGGTAACTTATAAGTCAACTTCCAAACCATTTCACAGCTGGCAAGTTGACTTCAAAGGCTTTGAAACAATAAATAGAGGCAAGGACGTAGTAAGTATTTCATGAATATCCATGCCATCCTGTTCATCTTAGCAGTTTTTGCACCCACGGCAAAAAACTTGTTATGGCAGGGATCTCGGCGTCCATTTCTACAAAATGGAGATTTCAAGAACGGTGTTGCATCGTATCCCAGATGGTGGTTATAATGAACTTAGGAGAGGAACTGCTCCCGTAACTCAGATCTCTGCTCCGGTGGCCAACCAGCGACATGGTATGGGAACACCACCAAAGTCACCTCCTGGATTAATGCATTAAAACCAGCTTATGTCGTCTTTTTTTAATTTCCTCTCCATTCTGATTCCTTTCTACTCGCAGCAATTGGTGTTCTTTAGGAATTTCACTAGCAAGGTCATTGGTGCTTCGTCTCGGGTTGGGTTAAATTTATTCTATTATAAAAAAAAATATTTAAGATATAATAATATTTTTAAAAAATTAAGAAAAATCTGAAATTCAGGTTATTAATTCAAATGAATTTAATAATTATGGTTAATTTAATAATATAATTAAAAAAACTAGAAATAATAAAAAACAAGCCATGAGCACTTGTCAATAATATGATAAGAAAGTCTCTAAATATTTTTAAAAAATCTTAACAATTTTATTTAATAATAAAGCAAAAAATAAATGAAAACGTATAATCTTATAAATAAAAAAATAATAAAAAAATCTAAATCTCAATTACCGGCAAGACAAACATTGAAGGATGAACTGAAAATTATTTTTTAAAAATAAGGATAAAAAAAATCGACTCAAGTTAGCATGCCACATTCACATCCCTGTCATAAAATCAAGATAACCTCCCACATGAAAAAAAAAAATGAAAGAAACTGAATAAAATAATGAAGGATAGCTCTCAAACAAACTAAATAATGAAAGACAAAACTGAAAAAAAAAATATATTAAAAAAGTTGAAAAAAACTTATATCAATTCACGTTAATTTGACTAACCCACTACTTCAGATATAAACCCATAAAAAAAATAAAAAAAATCATAAAGCTCAAGCTAATGATCCTAAATACTTGAATTAAACCATTCTTGGGAGTTGAATGGCTGCAAAAATTCAACATTGCAGCCGACACAGAGCAGGAAGTTTCCTGGAAATGATGGTTGAATTTTAGCTACTCCAGCTTTCCAATTTTCAACTTTAATGTTACTCTTTTTTTCCAAATATTACAGTTTCTTTTGTCCTTCCACAAATAGCTAGGGAGTTCACTGCCATTAAATAGCTTGGAAACCAGAATCGTTCTTCCTTTTCTTGTGGTAGCCAAAACAAAATTGAAGCTACTAAATTAACCTTTTACAAACATCACCTAAATAATACATAAGAACACCTCTAAGAAACGAAACATTAGGAGATCAAACCTAGTTGAGAACTAGAAATCACAAGAACCCCTCTAAGAAAACGGAGAAAAGACGATTTAGATCGATCTTAATATATGGTTCCAGGTGGTGGTGGACGTGGTGGTAAGAATGGACGGCGCGGTGGGTTGCGAGCAGGAGGAAATACCCGATATGGAATTGTCCTCTTCTCAAACGCACGTAATCCCATTCTTGAATGCTCCATTTTATTGACATATCGGACGGCATAGCAAGTTCTTGCACCGGGTCCAAAAGCTCCGAAAAACAGCATAATTGCTAACAATATGTAAGAAAGAACCTGCATTGTTATGTGGCGATGGATGGATAGAGAGTGGGTATGCTGTGAAGAAACCCAGTTGTGTTAGTCTGCTATTTATACAAGGCAGACGAGATGATGGAAGAAGACTTTGAAGGTGTAACAAGTCCGGTTCCTTTAGTCGACCACCGCCATGCCTTTTAATTTGTTGGTGAGAAGTTTCCACATTCAGATTGGTACATCACATGTGATACAACAAATACAAATAATACATAATTCTATTTACTTTAGAATTTTATTATCAAATATTTTCTTAAAAAAAACTAAAAAATCTAAAAATAAAGAAAAAACTATAAAAATCCTTAAAAAACTAGAAAAAAAATAACAAAACTAACTTGAACAACAACTTCTAAACTTAATATAAAAATCTTTTGGATCATAGTTATTTACAACAAGTTAATTCTCTTATAAAACTAGAATGATAAAATATCGTTATAAAATTTAAACATGTTTCAATAATTAGATAAAAAATTATAAAAGAATTAGTTTATTGTAACTAACTATGATCCAAAAAGTCTATAAATTAAGTTTACATTACCAAATCTTTTTGAAAATTTAATAAACTCATTTTGTAAGAGGACAAAGCTCCATATTGTGAGTTATATGTGTTAAACACAAGATATTAAATCTTTTACATAAGCTAAAATTTAGTCTATATCTATAATCGACATGTCAGTTGGAATTAAGGTATTGAAAAACATATATATATATATATATATATATATATATATATATATATATATATATATATATATATATATATATAAACTGACTTCTTTTGGTCTTTCAAAGACGTGTTATTTAGTGAGGCCAATTTTCAATGGAGTCCAAAAGCGTTTGCTGGAATTAATGCTGAAATAGCCATCCCTTCTTTGTTGACTAGCAAATTGCTCTTTGTACTGGTTTGTCAATTTTTTTGTTGATATGTTTGTAGAAATGAATTTAATTACCTGAAAATTAAGCAAATATAACTGATTAAACATTTAATTCTTTTACATAAGCTAAAATCGTATCCCAGATGGTGGTTATAATGAACTTAGGAGGAGAGGATCAACTGCTCCCGTAACTCAGATCTCTGCTCCGGTGGTCAACAAGCGACATGGTATGGGAACACCACCAAAGTCACCTTCTGGATTCATGCATTCAAACCAGCTTATGTCGTCTTTTTTTAATTTCCTCTCCATTCTGTAATGTTTTTAATGTAAGTTTGCTGTTGCATCTGTAATTAATAAGATAAGCTGATTCCTTTCTACTCGCAGCAATTGATGTTCTTTAGGAATTTCACTAGACAGGTGACCGGAGCTTCGTCTCGGTTTACGTTAAATTTTTCCTAACATAAAAAAAATATCTAATATATTATAATATTTTTAAAAAAATAAAAAAAATCTAAAACCTAGGTTATTAATTCAAATGCGTTTAATAATCATGATTAATTTAATAATACAATTAAAAAGAAACTAATAACAATAATAAAAAAAAAGGCCATTGACTTATCTAAAGAAATAAGCGCTTGTCTATAATATGAAAAGAAAGTCTCTAAATATTTTTTAAAAATCTTAAAAATTTTATGTAATAATAAAGCAAAAAATAAATGAAAACATATAACCTTATAAAGAGAAAAATAAAAAAAAATCTAAAGCTCAATTACCAATAAGACAAACATTGAAGGATGAACTGATTTTTTTTTTAAAAAAAAAAGGATAAAAAAAAACCGACTCAAGTCAGTATGCAACATTCACATCTCAGTCATGAGATCAAAATAACCTCTCATGAGAAAAAAAATACAAGAAACTAAATAAAATAATGGAGGTTAGCTCTCAAACAAACTAAATAATAAGAGGCGAAACTGAAAAAAAAAATCTATTAAAAAAGTTGAAAAAAAACTTATGTCAACTCAGGTTAATTCGACTAACCCGCTACTCAGGATATGAGGTCAGTATAAGCCCACACAAAAAAAAGTGAAAAAAATCACAAAGCTCAAGGCCCAATAACTTAATGTCAAAGGATGAACTTAAAAAAAATTAATTTAAAAAAAAGACCTAAAAAAGACTAAGGTTAAATCAGGCTAATTTTCAAAACCCGTGACCTGGGTTATGAGACTAAGATTATCACATAGAAGAAAAATACAAAAAAATCATGAAGAACAATTCCTAATCACCCAAAATAATAATAAAAAAACAAATAGAAATTAAAACAATAAGGACTAAATTTGGTGTAAAAACAAATAGAAATTAAAACAATAAGGACTAAATTTGGTATAAAAACTAAATAAAAATAATAATTAGGGAATAAATTTAAAATAAATAATAATAAAAAGAATGAGGATCATATAGGATTAAAAAAATTAAATGAAATAAAATGATAATGGATGAAATTGAAAAAATAATCAAGAAAATGATAAAAATTAAAAAAAATAACAATTAAAAAAATAAGGATAAAATCAAATATAAAACTTCAATACCACCAGAAGACTCGCACACGTCACCTAGAGAGCACATAATAAGGACATTTATTTTTTTAGTTATATTTATATTTATTAAAAGACTAAATTGCCTTCCATTTAAATTGATTATAACTAAAAAAAACCATGATGAAAAGATGAAAAAACTTGGGAACCACATTTTTATTTTTTATTTTTAAGAGCAATATAGTTATTCTATTGTGCAATCAAAGCATTAAAAAATTAAAAAGCTCCTGAACCATTAATTTGTTTTTTTTTTAAGTATTTAAGTTATTTTACTACACATCCATGTGAAAGGATTTATCTGTCTTCAATTAGTATGAAAATAATAAATGAATCTTATGCAAAAGAGCTAATTAAATGGTTTTATTTAAAAATAATAAAATAATAATTTTACTGTTATAAATATTTTTTTAATTAATAGTTACATTTTTTTAATGCACAGAAATCACTAATCACTTTTGGTATTTATTTATTAATATTAAGGCTTGTTATGGGCAACCCGTTCCACTTTAACCGGGCCAAGAATTGACGAGTAGTTCGTCGTAGGCTTTTTTCCTGTGATGACTGCTTTAATCTGCAAGGATTTCAATTCCTATATGGTAGAAAATGTTTTTTCATGATTAGCTGTTGAAACGAATATTTATGATACTTGCAAGGATGCAAACAAATTATAACCTTGTATTTTACAAATTAAGCAATAAAGATTGTATTTGAGATAACAATTAGAGTTTTTTGAACTCAACAAACGTTATGAATTGTAGAAGTATCATATCAAGTTTGAAATTTTATTCATTTGGGAATTGATATAGAGATGAAAACCTACTATTTGGACTTATTTATGCAATCTTGGTGCGTGAATCAATAATTTATCTATTAATATGAGCCTAAATACTTGAATTAAACCATTCTTGGTAGTTGAATGGCTGCAAAAATTCAACATTGCAGCCGACACAGAGCGGGAAGTTTCCTGGAAATGGTGGTTGAATTTTAGCTCCTCCAGCTTTCCCATTTTCAACTTTAATGTTACTCTGTTTTTCCAAATATTAAATAGCAAGTTTCTTTTGTCCTTCCACAAATAGCCTGGGAGTTCACTGCCATTAAATAGCTTGGAAACCAGAATCGTTCTTCCTTTTCTCTTACAAGAGGATGGCCACAAATCAAAACGTTGACCACAAGGATTATATATCTGAACACAAGCTATTTCTTCTCAGTGGTCCCATTTTGAATCATGATTGAGCTCACCTGTATCCCAATATTCTTGCTGCAAGGCTTCCAGGATAGGTTTGGTAATAAATAGTTTGTTTCTACCAACTTTTGTCTTGTGGTAGCCGAAACAAAATTGAAGCTACTAAATTAACCTTTTACAAACGTTAACCTAAAATGGATAGAGATTATTGCGTATCTTCTTCTCTTGATGAGATTTCTTTGTTTTAGCATGACTATTTTCTCTAAGGATTAACATTTGAATTTTGTAACATAATCTGTTTGATAATCAAACAACCCTCTGTACAGTTGGCCTGGTGGTGCAAACGAATCACTTGTGCAAGTTCTAGATTTTAATCAGTGAATGTACGTATCTACTTCGTTGGCACTCACTCTACTAAAACATAAATAGTTTTTTTTTTTGTTTGAGTATCGCTATTAATTACACCTTGAAAAGAACAAGAAATTAAAACGTGTAATAAAAGGAAAGAGGCATTTGCTTATGATAAATTATTCAATACAGGATAGCGAGGAAATTAAACAGCTGAGAATTAATACAGAAACGAAACATTAGGAGATCAAACCTAGTTGAGAACTAGAAATCAGAAGAACCCCTCTAAGAAAATGGAGGAAAAGCGATTTAGATCGATCTTAACCTCCGTCTCCACGCCGCATTTCGTTGCGAGCAGGAGCTGGAAATCCCCCACCTGCGGGAATATCCCTCTTCTGAAACGCACGTAATCCCGTTCTTGAATGCTCCATTTTATTGACATATCGGACGGCATAGCAAGTTCTTGCACCGGGTCCAAAAGCTCCGAAAAACAGCATAATTGCTAACAATGTGTAAGTAAGAACCTGCATTGTTATGTGGCGATGGATAGCTAGAGAGTGTGTATGCTGTGAAGAAACCCAGTTGTGTTAGTCTGCTATTTATACGAGGCAGACGATGGAAGAAGACTTTGAATTAAGGTGTAACAAGAAGTCCGGTTCCTTTTAATTTGTTGGTGAGAAGTTTCCACATTCAGATTGATACATCACATGTGATTCAACAAATACAAATAATACATAATTCTATTTACTTTAGAATTTTATTATCAAATATTTTTTTAAAAAAAAACTAGAAAACCTGAAAATAAAAATAAAAACTATAAAAATCCTAAAAAAAATTAAAAATAACAAAACTAACTATTGTTATAAAATTTAAGCATAATTAGTTCGTTACAACAAGGTAATCCTTTTACAGAACCGTGCTGATAAAATATTGTTATAAAATTTAAGCATAATTTAATATTCAAATAAAAAATTATAAGAGGATTAGCTTATTGTAACTAACTATAATCCAAAAAATCTCTAAATTAATTAAGTTTACACGACTAAGTTATTTGAAAATTTAATTAACATTTCTTTTTTAAGAGGACAAAGCTCCATATTGTGAGTTATATGTGCTAAACACAAGATATTAAATCTTTTACCTAAGCTAAAATTTATATATATAGAAACTGACTTCTTTTGGTCTTTCAAAGACGTGTTATTTACTTTGGCCAATTTTCAATGGAGTCCAAAAGCGTTTGCTGGAATTAATGCTGAAATAGCCATCCCTTCTTTGTTGACTAGCAAATTGCTCTTTGTACTGGTTTGCCAATTTCTTTGTTGATATGTTTGTAGAAATGAATTTAATTACCTGAAAATTAAGCAAATATAACTGATTAAATATTTAATTCTTTTAAAATACATGATTTAGTATAACTTTAATTTAAATACTCATATAAAATAATAAAATAGTACTGTCCACAGTTACCTAACTACACCGTAAACCATACATTTCTTGTAAATCACATATTATCGTCTCACAAACATGAAACCATATTTAAGAAACTGATCTAGGGCTTGATCAGTCCCAAATTTCAGATATTATATTGGTAAACTTAACCTTAATTAACTCAATTTTGGACGTCTTTTTTAAGGTTAACATTACCAAATCAGAAGCAGTCCCTTTGAGTCTTAATTCTTAATTATGGGTTTGAAAGCACTATTTTGAATTGAATATTAAGACTTTGAATTGATTTTATCACAATTTTCTGAAATTGAATATTAAGGTTTACACGGCAAGCAAAAAGAGTAAACTGAACGGCTGTAGAAAGCCAACCGGCGTGTGGACTTTGAGCTGAACATGTTTATATTTGGGACAATCTCTATTAATACGAAGGCAAAGCAGGGCTCGCAATATATGGGCCTCTAGCCCTTCTTTCGGCTTCATTTATGGGCTTATTTGAATATGTTTAGGCTCTAAGATCTTTTAAATATATTTAATGAAGGTATTTTGCTGGGAAAAGAAAATGAACTCGGATAGAAGGCCTTTTTTAATGTTTTTTTTTCAAGATATTGCAAATATAACTAGATTTTTTAAGATAATATGGAGTTAATAACATATAGAATTGATTTAGATCAATCCGGGTTAAGTTAAATTCATGATCCAAGTTCTAAGATTATAATAATTCCATAAAAAAAATAATCAAAACAAATTATGAAGTATAATTCTCAATCAACCCAATATTAAAGTATGAAATTAAAAAACAATAATTAAAAAAAACCAGAGTTAACTTGTCAAACTCGTGACCACATCATGAGATGAGAACAACCCATTAAAAAGAAGATTTAATATTGAAGGATATATAATTCGGTTCATGAAACCGAGATAACCTCTTGTAAAAAAATTAAAAAAAAAACAACCCAATTTAACTAGGTTAAAATTACCAAAACCTGCTACCTTGATCATAAAACCAAGATCTCCCCATAGAAAGCAGATCAAAACAGATTATGAAGCTCGATTCATAACTAATCTAATATTGAATGATAAAATTAGAAAAAAAAATCAATTAAAAAACAAAACATAACTTTAGTCAACTCAGGCTAACTCATTAAACATTATTCCTGGGTTATGAGATCGGAATAACCTAATATAAAGTAAACAAAACAAAACAAATAATAAAATTTAATTCTCAATCAACTCAATATTAAAAAAATAATTAAAAAAATAAATTAATTAGATTAACTCATCAAATATATGATTCATGTCACAAGAATGAGATAACGTAATAAAAACAAGTATGTATGTGTGTGTGTCTTTATATATATAAAGCATTATTTTAATTAATAAAAAAACATTATTTTTATTAATAGTGTTTTATAAGAAACGTTACCGTAAAACCCCTCACTTATAGGTTTTTTTTGTCTTTTCCTCGTTTTTTTCTTTCAACATTTTGTTTGGAAATTAAAATGGATTTAGTAGGTGAATTAAGCTAATAAAAACGCTGGTCAACTGATTTTTGCCTTACAAATATCTCTTCCAAATTTAATTTAAAATTCAACAAATCAAACTCCATATTACTAATTTTGCAAGGACAAATTTAATAAATAAATTTGTAATTATTCTCGAGTATTTTTTAGTTTAGTATTTTTTAAAAAATAAATAAAATAACATAGTATAAAAAATATTTATAAAAATAATATAATTTAAAGAATCATAAACATCTTTTCCAAGTTTAATTTAATACTCAAAAGACTAGATAAAATAACATTGTATAAAAAATATTTTAAAAAATAATATAATTTAAATAATCATAAATGATATTTGTACAAAAACTATTTACGATTCTTGCGAATCACAAATATCATCTAGGACCCTCTCATATGCTAAAAATAGATTAACACAATTTACAATAAAAAAAAAAAGGAAAGAGGAGAAAGAGAAAGAAAGAAAGAAAGAAAGAAAAATACCACGAAGGCATATTAAAGCTCTAATAATGAGAAAAATACCACGAAGGCATATTGAAGCTCTAATAATGACATCATCGATATTGTTGAAAATATTTTGATAAAACAAATCTAACAATTTCAAGGAAGGTCACCAATGGTGATCGGAATGAGCCACACGAGTTGTTCGAAGACAGATAAGTCCCGACACATTTGGATGACTTGTGTGTTACACTGTGGTCACTGTTCATGACCTTCTCAGATGTCGTTGGATTTGTCTCGTTGATATCTTTTTAACGGTACCAATTATATCGTCGTCATCAGAATTTTGATATGTCTTCAAGATCTTTTTTTTTTATTTTTTTATTTTTTCTTTCTCCTCTCTTTTTTTTATTGTAAATTATATCAGTTTATTTTTAAAATTTAAACAATAATAAATAACACTTACGACTTGCAACTAATAAATAACACTTACGACTTGATCATATGTGATGCTATAAATCTACTATTTTTCTAAATATTTCTTAAACTTTGTTATATTATCCACCTTTTTTATTGCTAAAAACAAACAAAAAAACTAACATTCTCCACCTGCTCTCACCACTCTGAAACTGAGCAAACCATCGAAACAAACCACCATCTTAAACAAATAACAAGGTAAATCAGTCGATCGAGTTTAAAAACTCTACTTTAACTTGTAGAAAACTTTGAAAAGAAAGAACCAAATTGAAATATATTTTTAGGTGCCAAGGGCAAAATGATCTTTAGAACTTGTTTGGAAATGAAGCTTTCTCACTGCGTGTTTATTAAAATATTTTTTTAAAAATTGTTTAAAATTATTTTGTCTTGATGTTTTTTAATCAATTTGTTAAATGTTAAAAATAAATTTTAAAAAATAAAAAAAATATTATTTTTATATATTATAAAACAAAAACATATTTTAAAAATAATCACTAATACAATACCAAACAATACCGTAATCCCGCCCACCCGGAGATCCATATATTAGAATAAAACGTTGCAAAAAATCACTATTTTTTTCCTATTTCGACACCTATTGTAAGAGATAATAATCCTGATTTGACTAACTTTGGGTAGCGGTGATTATTTTCATTTCGGTTCGGTTTTTACTTAAAAAAATAATTAAACCAAATTTTTTTAAAAAAAAAACAAAACCAAACCGAAACTGGTTCAAATTAACCGACAAGTTTCAGTTCAGTTCAGTTTGGTTATTTTATATTTAAAACCAAAAACTATATTATTTTTTGGGTTTTTTATTTGTAATTTCTAATGGGTTTGGTTGTGGTTTGACTCGGTTTTTTTCAATTTGGTTGTTTTATTAATTTTAGTTCGGTTCAGTTTGGTTTTTTTGATTTCAGGCTTATGAAACCAAAATCGAACCAGTTGATTTTTTAAATATTCTAATCTGTTTAATCGGTTTTTTTAACGGTTTGGTTTTTCCAGTTTAATCGGTTTTTCAGTTTTTTTATTCACCAGGCTCAGTTTGGTTTCGGTTTCATAAGCCATAAATCGAAAAACCAAACCGAACCAAGATTAATAAAGAAAACCAAATTAAAAAAACCGAACCAAACCGAAACTAAAACCATTGGAAATTATTAAAAAAACCCTCAAAAAATAATATAGTTTTTGGTTTTTAATATAAAATAACAAAACCAAACAGAACCAAACCAAACCGAACCGAACCGAATCGAACAGAACCAAAACCAGTCGATTGGTTTTGATTTTTGTTCTAATAAAATTAATTTAAAAAAATAACCTAAAAAAAGAATGATGTTAAATCAGGCTAATTTAAATTTATTATAACTAAGAAAACCATGATGAAAGACAAAAAAAACTCCTTGACCATAATTTTAATTTGTTTGCTTTTAAGGATAATGTAGTCATTTTATTATGTAATCAAAGCATTAAAAGATTAAAGAGCTATTGAAGCACATTTTGTTTTTATTTTTTAAGGCTTTTCAAGTTATTTTACCATGCATTTAAAATATAAAATGACCTATTTCTCCTCAATTAGTATAATAATGACAAATAAACCTTATATGAAAAAGATTGTTTTGCTTTTAATAGCTAATTAAATAATTTTGTTTGAGAATGATAAAATAATCATTTTATGTTACAAATATTTTTTAATTAATAGTAACATGCTTTTTAATGCACTGATCCCTCTCTCTCCTTTAATATTAAGGCTTGTTCTGGGCAACCCGTTCCACTTTAACCGGGCCAAGAATTGACGAGTAGTTTATCGTGGGCTTTTCCTGTGATTACTGCTTAATTTAATCTGCAAGGATTTCAATTCCTATATGGTATAAATATTTTTTTGTGATTGGCTGTTAAAAATAATATTTATGATACTTGCAAGGATGCAAATAAATTTTAACCTTGTATTTTACAAATTAAGCAATAAATATTTTATTTGAGACAAAAATTAGAGTTTTTTTGAACTCAACAACTTTATGAATTGTAGAAGTATCAACTATTTTAGAACTGTGGCAAATGATTAAGAAATTAAGTAACATATCTATTTTTATTTTTATAAAGAAATTGTTAAGAATCTTGGTATGATAAAATAATATCTGAGTATAAATTCAAAATACTTAAGAGAAATAATAAAAAGAAGTATTTATCAGAGATGATTTCATGTTTTAATATCTTTTATTATAATTCAAATGGATATTTAGCATCAATACTCCTAAATTTCTTCTTCTTCTTCTTCTTCTTCTTCTTCTTTTTTTAAATAAAACCTCTAGTATTTTTTTATTGAAAAAAATTAGTTATAGCATAAGTGATTTTATTCATCCAACTTTTTTAGAAGCTCATTAAAATTTCGCCTCTCCTGTAGTATAAGTCCAGCCCTTCCTTTGTTTATCTGCGTGTGAATCGAGAAATAAAAGCAAGTGAGTGGTGAAAATAACAACGATCTAGGTCATTGCTAAAAGAAATATAAAGGATAACAAAAATTATAGGTAGGGACTTTATAATTTAAGCATAGCCATTAAGAACTTGAAGTAATAAATGTTGAGATCGGTGAGGATGACAAAAATTATAGGTAGGGACTCTATGCCAGTTGCTAAAAAAGACTAGTTATTTGCCTTGATGCGAGAATATATGCATGTGTTTGCGTGTTCTTATGCAGAGATATATTATTTTAGAAGGATATGCCCTAAAACTTGAGATGAACGGCAAATTTTCAGCTGAAGATGGACGAACTGCTCCCATTCAAAGCTTTTGAAGTCAACTCGTCAACAGTAGTGATGAATTGGCTAGAGTTTGCACTTAGGCTTGCAAGTTGCCTTCGGCGTGCTTGTGTCCATGGCCTGGAAAATTTGTAGTTGTTTAACTCTTTTAGTAAAATACAAACTGGAATTTTTGTTTAATTTTTTTCCCTTCCAAGTGTTAGAATTAACCAATTAGATAAATTTTTAACATTATTTCTTACTACTAAGGTCTTGTAAGGGTGACCCCTTACTGAAGGAGACTGACATTTCTCGATTGTCACGAGTCATGTGATCCAGTGTACCGGAAAATGCTGTAAGAACTGCCCCTCCGATCCCCTTGAGGTTTTATCTGGAGAAGTACCTGGATCTAATAGTGGAGTCCATAGCCAGGATCAGCCGCCAAGAGGAGGCAGGAGTGATCATTTAACTACTCCGGTGCTCCCTTTGAATCAATTGACTGTATAATCCAAGTAAAATGAAAAAGATGCACATTTTTGCGAACGTGGGATATCAACTGATAGAGAGATTACCTCCAACTAGTGCAGTATAATCCTTTGGGTATATATGGAATCAAACTAAAAGTATATTGGAAATTAGAAATTATTAATAAACTTTCAACAACAAAAAAAAAGGAATTTTGTAACATGATGTGTTTGATAATAACCCTTTCTACAGTTGGCCTGGTGGTGCAAACGAATCACATGTGTAAGTTCTAGATTTTAATCAGTGAATGTGTATCTGCTTCGTTGGCACTCACTCTTGTAAAACATATATACATTTTTTTTTTGTTTGAGTATGGCTATTACGTACTACCTTAAAAAGAACAAAGAATTTGTAACGTGTAATAAAAGGAAAGAGGCATTTGCTTATGATAAATTATTCAAGAAAGGATAGCAAGGAAATTAAACAGCTGAGAATTATTACAGAAACGAAACATTAGGAGATCAAGCCTAGTTGAGAACTAGAAATCACAAGAACCCCTCTAAGAAAATGGAGGAAAGACGATTTAGATCCATCTTAAGATATGGCCCCAGGTGGTGGTGGTACGAGTACTTGACTGCGCGGTTTGTTGCGAGCAGGAGCTGGAAATCCCCCACCTGCGGGAATATCCCTCTTCTGAAACGCACGTAATCCCGTTCTTGAATGCTCCATTTTATTGACATATCGGACGGCATAGCAAGTTCTTGCACCGGGTCCAAAAGCTCCGAAAAACAGCATAATTGCTAACAATATGTAAGTAAGAACCTGCATTGTTATGTGGCGATGGATAGAGAGTGGGTATGATGTGAAGAAACCCAGTTGTGTTTGTCTGCTATTTATACAAGGCAGATGATGGAAGTCCTCGACCAACCGCATTCCTTTTAATTTGTTGGTGAGAAGTTTCCACGTTCAGATTGATACATCACATGTGATCCAACAAATACAAATACAAATAATACATAATTCTATTTACTTTAGAATTTTATTATCAAATATTTTTTTTTAAAAAAAAACTAGAGAACCTGAAAATAAAATAAAAAAGAAGGAAAATAACAAAACTAACTTGAAAAATATTTTTTAAGTCTAATTTAAAGATCTTTTGGTTCATAGTTAGCCCTCTTATAAAATTGGACTGATAGGTAAAATTTAAATATGATTTAATAGTCAAATAAAAATACATGTTGTACATGTGTGTGTGTGTGTGTCTATATATGTATGTACGTATGCGGTATGTATGTATGTATTATTTTGGCCTTTCAAAGACGCGTTATTTCCTCAGGTGAGGTCCGTGGATGGCAAGAAATTATTATTGTCAAAAAGAGCGTTGGCTGGAATTAATGCTGAAATAGCCTTTTGAAGTCATCCCTTCAACGGCAAGTACAAACAATTGGATTGAGTAGCAAATTGCTCTTTGTATTGGTTTGCCAATTTCTTTGTTGATATGTTTGTAGAAATGAATTTAATTATCTAAAAATTAAGTAAATATAACTGAATAAATATTTAATTTTATTAAAATACATGACTGAATATAATTTTAATTTAAAATACTCAAATAAAATAATAAAATAGTATTTTTCAAGGTTTATGTCAATATTTTAGTTTTTTTTTCAACAAGAGAATTTTATGCCCTATATAATTTTAATTTTTTCATAGTTTCTTTGCTTTTTATATAGGGTATAAAATTAAAAGTTGGCTTGATATATACTATTTCACCAAAAGATCCAATCACTACTTGGTCACCACATTCAAAATTTGATCTGGTTTTAAAAAATAATCAAGATCCTGCCGTTTCAAACCCTTGCCTAACTCGATTAGACTCAAGTGTTAAATAACAAAATATAATATGAAAATTTCAAAATAAAAAAGGGTTTTTAGAGAAAAACAAAAAGATAACACCATATTAGATTAACTATTATCAATCTAATCTAACATGTTAAATGCGTGGTTAGGGTCCTTGCATAACTATAATGAGTTAATCTAATTTAGCTAGTTATCTCTTTCATTTTCTTTAGCTTCCTTTGTTCTTGGTTGGACTTTCATTTAGCTTGGGTGGGATGAAGATTAGCCATAACAGAATCGTGGATCAAAATAAAAAAAAAATCGAAAGTTATTAAAAAACAATGATGAAATAAACAAAAAGACCTCTATCATTTCCTTTTATCGGTGAGACTTTATTGGGTTTATGTGTGATGAAGTTTGGAATTAAATTAAAAATTTATGAAAAATCAAAGATCAAATAAAAAATTTAATAGTTATCAAACAACCAATACTAAATAAGAAAAATTGCTGAGGAACCGAATTAAGAAAAATAAATAGCGTATGTGAGAAAACCATCATATTTGAGCGACACGTGCAGCTTTCTCCAGACCCGACAGTGTCCTTATTTAATGTTGCCATAATTGTCTTGTCATCCCTCCTTCCCATGGCAGCTTGTGTGTTGGTGGAAAAACGACTTGGCTCGGGCTTCCCTTTTTCTTCTTTTCCCTCAATCGATTTTCTTCCTTGATTTTTGTGCAATACCTGGAAGAAGGAAAAAACACTACTGTGGCCGTCCCCACGGTCCCATGTATTAACCATGGTTTTAATTGATTTCTTTGATATATTTTTATTTTTATTTTTATTTTTATTTTTGATTGATCACATATTCAGATATGATTGATTAAGAATCGGTCAATTGACTTTGTCAAATTAATAGACTTTCATCACGGAGTAGATGAAAGATTAAAACCGATTTTGAAAACGCGGTTGAAACCGTGTAAAATTGCTTTTGAAAACGCGGTTGAAATAGTGTTTTCTTAAAATTTTCAGATCGTTTTGATGTTTTAATCTCAAAAATAATTTTTTAAAAATAAAAAAAATATCATTTTGATACATTTCTAAGCAAAAAACACTTTAAACCGCAACCGCTACCATAATTTCATACATGCTTTTAAGAGCATGTTTGGGAACGCGGCGTTCCCTCAAAATTAATTTTTTTTGTATACAATGATTTTTTTATGTTTCATATCGTTTTGATGTGCTGATGTCAAAGATTATTTTTAAAAAGTAAAAAAAATATTATTTTGATGCATTTCTAAGCAAAAAACACTTTGAACCGCCACCGCTACCACAATTTCAAACAGGCCCTCGAGACCGGAAACGTGGTTGAAACCGTGTTCCCTCAAATTTCACAAAAACAAATTGCTAAAAATTATTTTTTTTATGTTTTCAAATCGTTTTGATGTGTTGATCACAAAAATAATTTTTAAAAAATAAATAAAAAATATCATTTTGATACATTTTTAAACAAAAAACACTTTAAACCACAACCGTTATTATAATCTCAAACAGCCTTTAGAAGCGTCAAAAGTTTAAATAGAAATGCTGGCAAGGTATCACATAGCCAGGATCAGCCAAGAGGAGGCAGGAATGATCATTAACTCCGGTGCTCCCTTTGAATCAATTGACTGTATAATCCATGTAAAATGAAAAGGATGCACATTTTTGATGTGTTGATCGTTTTGATATGTTTTCATATAGTTTTGATGTGCTGATGTAAAAATTATTTTTAAAAAGTAAAAAAAACATTATTTTGATGCATTTCTAAACAAAAAGCACTTTGAACCGCCACCGCTACCATAATTCCAAACAGGCCCTCGAGATCGGAAACGTGGTTGAAACCGTGTTCCCTCAAAATTTTTTTAAAAAAATTGCTAATTTTTTTTAATGTTTTCTGACCGTTTTGATGTGTTGATTTCAAAAATAATTTTTAAAAAATAAAAAAACATTATTTTAATACATTTCTAAACAAAAAACACTTTAAACCGCAACCACTATTATAGTCTCAAACGAACTTTAGAAGTGTCAAAAGTTTAAATAGAAATGCTGGCAAGGTATCACATAGCCAGGATCAGCCAAGAGGAGGCAGGAATGATCATTAATAGCTAGGATCAGCCAAGAGGCAGGAATGATCATTAACTCTGGTGCTCCCTTTGAATCAATTGACTGTATAATCCATGTAAAATGAAAAGGATGCACATTTTTCCGAACGTGGGATATCAATTGATACGGGATAATCCTTTTGGTACGGGATCAAACTAATTAAAAATATATTGGAAATTAGAAATGATTGTCATTAATGCAATGACAAGTATATTCAAAGTCATCCCATTACATTCAAAACTAGATAGAAAAGAAAATTATTACTAAATTTTCAACAACAACAACAACAACAATTAGAAGATACACAGGCATCGGGCAACGCAAGTTCTCGGTCATAGTGTTGGAGAGTCCATGTATCTGATTTTTCGGGTCCACTAGACAATCTTGCCTCCATCTATAAATTCAAATCAAAATCCAGGTGGGTCAAAGGATTATCCCTGTGTTTCTCCCTCAATTGGTTGTTATACGTCTCATGGAAATAAAAACTAAAGTCATCAAATTCAATTCAAGAAAATAATAACTCACAAAAGAAAATAGTTGAACGAACATACTACAAAGTGTTGAGCGTGGTTGTCGATGAACTGTTGCACCTCCTTTTGACGGTCTTCACTCCGCACGTGCATCTCCACAAAAAGCTCCATTGGGGTCGGCTCACGTCCAAGAGTTGTAGCCGGTAAGAAAAAATGTTACAAGTTAAATATATTTATAAATAACAACAAATTAATTAAAGATAGATGTAATTAAAATTAATCTTATCATCCGCTTCACATGCAAAATGAAATGAACAGAGCTGTCGGTATGAGTGGTAACCAAGCCATGAATTTGCCGGCTCCAATTCCCCGCACTGGACTGCGAGTGTCATGTGAAACACTCGGACGTCATGTGTTGATTATATTCTGTCCATGTATCCTCCGGAATGTATGGCGACCTGAAATCCTTTTAAACCGTCACGTCATTCCAGCTTGGTAAAGTGTTTTCTCTAGCATATTTTTTATCTTTTTTTTTGCGCCTTATAACAAAAATCACACAACCTACATGATACAAATGTATTCTATATGAGTTGCCGGCAACTGAAATTTCAATATTTAAAATAAAAAATAATTATCGTATTGTTTTCGTTGTTATCTAATTGCAGCGTGATTCTCTCAAACCCTCTCGCAACATTATCATTTTCTCTATCCCACTCAAATTTACCCTTGCATTAACAATTTATAAAAAAAAATAAATCAATAATCCAAATAAAGTAAATGAATTTACAAAAAAAAATTAAAATTTTAAGTTAACACTAACCTTAAATCTTGTAAACCATGCATCGACATAAGATTTCCAATCAGGATGTTTGAAAACCTGACTATATTGAAATAATAGAATCTCTATCAACGATTTAAACGGTGATGTTATTACCCGGGTGACCTCAATATTTGTAAACCTAAAAATCGATAAAATTAATGAAATATTAGTTGTTCATAAATTGTTTAACATAAACCAATTCAAAGCAAAACAAATTTACATTGAAAGGTCGTCCTTCCAATACACCTCGTACTTATGGGTAAATTGATCCCGCTATAAAGGAACATCGCCTCTACATTATGGAACCGCACTCGAAGAGGCAGCATTGGGAGTCGAGGCCGGTGCCTTTTCTTGGGCGATAATAACACATAGTCGTCATCATGGCTACTAGAAAAACTAGCTGCGATCATGTGCTCAAATCATATGATCATGGATTTTCTGATAGTGAATATTGTTTTAAGATATTGAAGTTTTTTTTTTCCTGACCCAACAAGCTAGGCAGAAGCATGCATGAAACTAACATTTTATTAAGACAAAAAACAGAGTTCATTTTATATAATAAACCTATAAACTTATTGTTCTTTATGCTTGTTGATTGTTGGATTTCTTTTACGAGTGATTAACTCAACTATTTAGCATATTTTGAATTTAATAAATAGAAAAATAAATGCCAAGTTTCTAATTAATATGCTTTTCTTTTAGGGTTTTTTTTTTAATTTACCGTTCCTCTCCATTTCTCTTCCTCTTAAGCTGGCTCTTTGTTTTTTATTAGCTTTTTTTCCTTTAGTTTCCTGGCCACCATTCAAATTTTAAAGAATGATATAAAGCCCATTAGTCCAGATATTTATATTGGCCTGAAGAAATTCTAAATAAATTACTTTGGTTTTTTAGCATATTGATGTTAATGCTTGTGTTATTTTTACTTAAATAAAAAAACAGATATAAACCTATAATACAGATAATTATATTTTATAGTGATATACAAGGTATGATGAACTTTTTATATTATATTCAGTTGATAAAGAAAAGAAAGAACAAAATACAGAAAAGTCTGTTTTATTTTTTATGTATTGCTATCAAACCTATAATAAATTATTTGTTATTTTTATTTTTAATGTGATATATATATATATCTCTCTTAACTTCAATTTCTTAAATACAACTAGGGAACGAGCAAAATTTCTTGATATTTGAGTACAATGTCCTTCAATTACTTACCAATCTAACGAAGTCAAGTAGTTGTACCTATCAAACTCATCGATTTTATTTTTTTGGTGAAAGTTTTGTCAACGACGCATGGGCCTATGGGCTAGACACAATTACATTTGGGCCAATCTCTGTTAATATGAAGGCATAGTAGGGATCGCACTATATGGGCCTCTAGCCCTTCTTTCGGCTTCATTTATGGGCTTATTTGAGTATGTTTATGCTCTAAGTTCTTTTAAATATATATCATGAAGGTATTTTGCGGGGAAAGGAAAAATGAACTCAGATAGAAGGCATTTTTTTAATGCTCTTGCCAAGATATTGCAAATAGAACTTGATTATTTAAACACGTTATGATGTGCTTCGGGTCAAAAAAATTTATGAACAAAAAAAATAAAATTAAACGTTTCTAATATTTTTTTTACTGAAAAATAATTTAAACCCTGTGAGGGTTGGTTTAAAAGTAACCTAATGACTTGTGAAAACATAATTTGATTAAAAAAAAATTTAAAATAATAATATATTGGATTGATTTGAGTCAACCTGAGTTAACAAGTCATATTCACAATCTTAGTTTTGAGATTATGATAACCTTATAAAATACAGATCAAGAAAATATGAAACTTAATTTTTAATTAACCCAATATTGAAGGAAAAAATTAAAAATAATAATTAAAAAAAGACCCTAATTAACTTGTACAATGATGCGGACTCTGTCATAAGACAATACAACCCAATAAAAAGTAAATTCAATGTTGAAGGACTCATGATCTAGGTTATGAGACCGCAATAATCTCTTAGAAAAAAAATTGAAAAAACAACCCAATTTAATAAGGGTAAAAATACCAAATCTTGTGACCTTGATCATAAGATCAAAATATCCCTATAGAAAGCAAATTAAAACAGATTAAAACAACCCGATTTAATAAGGGTAAACGACATCGTTTTGATTTTTAAGCAAATCAAAATTGACCCGAGCGACCTGGTCAAAACCCGGAACCTGAGCCTTAGACCAAGCCTGCCACCCGACCGGGTTTAAAAACTCTGGGCCAGGGTTTCTACCAATCCTCTGTACAGTTGGCCTGGTGGTGCAAAGTGCAAACGAGTCACATGTGTAAGTTCTAGATTTTAATCAGTGAATGTATATCTGCTTCGTTGGCACTCACTCTTCTAAAACATAAATAGATCTTGTTTTGTTTGTTTGAGTATCGCTATTACTACCTTAAAAAGAACAAGAAATTGAAACCTGTAATAAAAGGAAAGAGGCATTTGCTTATGATAAATTATTCAAGATAGGATAGCAAGGAAATTAAACAGCTGAGAATTAATACAGAAACAAAACATTAGGAGATCAAGCCTAGTTGAGAACTAGAAATCACAAGAACCCCTCTAAGAAAATGGAGGACAGGCGATTTAGATCGATCTTAACCTCCTTCTCCACGCCGCATTGTGTTGGGATCAGGAGCTGGAAACCCCCCACCTGCGGGAATATCCCTCTTCTCAAACGCACGAAATCCCATTCTTGAATGCTCCATTTTATTGACATATCGGACGGCATAGCAAGTTCTTGCACCGGGTCCAAAAGCTCCGAAAAACAGCATAATTGCTAACAATATGTAAGAAAGAACCTGCATTGTTATGTGGCGATGGATGGATAGAGAGTGTGTATGCTGTGAAGAAACCCAGTTGTGTTTGTCCGCTATTTATACAAGGCAGATGATGGAAGAAGACTTTGAACGTGTAACAAGTCCGGTTCCTTTAGTCAACCAACGGCGTTCCTTTTAATTTATTGTGTGTGTGTGTGTTCTTTTGGTCTTTCAAAGACGCGTTATTTCCTCAGGTCAGGTCCGTGGATGGCAAGAAATTATTATTGTCAAAAAAAAGCGTTGGCTGGAATTAATGCTGGAATAGAATTTGAACTGGTTTGCCAATTTCTTTGTTGATATGTTTGTAGAAATGAATTTAATTACCTAAAAATTAAGTAAATATAACTGAATAAATATTTAATTTTATTAAAATACATGACTGAATATAATTTTAATTTAAAATACTCATATAATATAACAAAATAGTATTTTTCACAGTTCCGGAGTCTTAATAAACAAGGTTTATGCCCAATGTTTTAGTTTTTTTTTTTCAACTAGAGAATTTTATGCCCTATATAATTTTAATTTTTTCATGGTTCCTTTGTTTTTTATTTGTCTGGTATTACCCCCACGTGGTTGGCCATTGGATGACATGAGCTCAATATGTATTATTTCATCAAAGGATTTAATCGCGATCTAGTCGCTCCATTTAAAACCTGATTTGGTTTAAAAAAATAATCAAAACCTTGTCGTTTCAAACTCCTGCCTAACTCGAACAGGCTCAAGTGTTAAATAACAAAATATCAAAGGAAAAATTAAAAAAAAAAGAGTTTATGAAACAAAATAAAACAAAAACACTATATTAGATCAATCCTTGCCAACCTAATCTAATATGATAAATGCGTGGTCAGGGTCATTGCATGACTATAATAAGTTAATCCAGTTTAGCTAGCTATTTCTTCTATTTTCTTTAGTTTTTTTTTTCTAGTTGGATCTTAATTTAGCTTGGGCGAGATGAAGATTGGTAAAAGAAAAAAAACAGGGATTAAAATAAAAATAACATAAGAGTTATTAAAGAAACAATGAACGAATAAAAAAAAATATTTATCATTTCCTTTATTATCAGTAAGATTTTATTGGGTTTGGGTATGATAAAATTTGGGATCAAATTAAAAATTAGAGATCAAATAAAAAATTTAATAGTTATTAAACAACAGTTACTAAATAAGAAAAATTGATGAGGAACCGAATTAAGTAAAATAAATAACGTATGTGAGAAAACCATCATATTTGAGCGACACGTGCAGCTTTCTCCAGGACCCGACATGCCCTTATTTAAATTCGTTGTACTAAAAGCATATAATGAAGGGACATCTGATGATTTCTAACCATGGCTTTAATTGATTTCTTTGATTTTTTTTTTTTAAATTTTTGATTGATCACCTATTCAGATATGAATTGGTCAATTGACTTTGTCAAATTAATAGACTTTTATCAAGGGGTAAATGAAAGATTCAGGAACTGTTTGGAATAATGTTGGTTTAAAGTTTTTTTTATTTAAAAATATATTAAAATAATTTTTTTTTTATTTTTAAAAATTATTTTTATATCAACATATCAAAATAATTTAAAAATATATATAAAAAATTTAAACATAAACAAAAAAATATTAAAATTTTTAGAAACATGTTCTAGTACCTAGAGTTTACATAGAAATGCTGGTGAGGTATCACATAGCCATGATCAGCCAAGAGGAGGCAGGAATGATCATCAGCTCCGGTGCTCCCTTTGAATCAATTGACTGTATAATCCAAGTAAAATGAAAAAGATGCACATTTTTGCAAACGTGGGATATCAATTGATAGAGTGATCTCCTCCAACTAGTGCAGTATAATCCTTTTGGTACGGGATCAAACTAATTAAAAATATATTGGAAATTAGAAATGATTGTCATTAATGCAATGACAACTATATTCAAAGCCATCCCATTACATTCAAAACTAGATAGAAAATAAAATTATTACTAAACTTTCAACAACAACAACATCAATTAGAAGATACACAAACAACGGGGCAACACAAGTTTTAGGTCGTAGTGTTGGAGAATCCTTACACTCGATTTCTTGGGTCCACCAGACGATCATGTCTGCATCTACAAATTCGAATTGAAATCTAGGTAGGTCGAAGGATCATCCTCGTATCTCTGCTTCAATCGGTTGTTATACGTCTCATGAAAATAAAAACTAAAATCATCAAATTCAATTCAAGAAAATAATAATTCACAAAAGAAAATAGTTGAACGAACACACTACAAAGTGTTGAGCGCGGTTGTCGATGAACTGTTACACCCCCTTTTGACGGTCTTCACTCTGCACGTGCGTCTCCACAAAAAGCTCCATTAGGGTCGGCTCACGTCCAAGAGTTGTAGCCCATAAGAAAAAAAAGTGTTACAAGTTAAATATATTTATAAATAACAACAAATTAATTAAAGATAAATGTAATTAAAATTAATTTTATCATCCACTTCACATACGAAACGAAATGAACAGAGTCGTCGATATGTGTGGTAACCAAGCCATGAGTTTGCCGGCTCCGGTTCCCTGCACCGGACTACGAGCGTTATGTGGAACGTTCGGACGTCATGTGCAGAATATATTCCCCCATGTATCCTCCGGAATGTATGGTAGCCTGAAATCATTTCAAATAGTCACGTCATTCTAGCTTGGTAAAGCGTTTTCTCTAACATATTTTTTAGGTTTTTTTTTGCGTCTCATATCAAAAATCACACAACCTACATGATACAAATATATTCTATATGAGTTACTAACAACTGAAATTTCAAAATTTAAAATAAAAAATAATTATCGTATTGTTTGCATTGTTACCTAGTTGTAGCATAATTCTCTCAAACCCTCCTGCAACTTTGTCATTTTCTCTATCCCACTCAAATTTATCCATGCATTAACAATTTATAAAAAATAAATCAATAATCTAAATAAAGTAAATGAATTTACAAAAAAAAATATAGTAAAAATTTTAAGTTAATGTTAACCTTAAATTTTGTAAATCATGCATCGACATGAGGATTCCAATCAGGATGTTTGAAAACCTGACTCCATTGAAATAATAGAATCTTCATCAACGATTTAAATCCTGATGTTATTACCCGGGTGACCTCAATTTTTATGAACTTGAAAATCAATAAAATTAATGAAATATTAGTTGTTCATAAATTGTTTAACATAAACAAACTCAAAGCAAAACAAACTTACATTGAAAGGTTGTCCTTCCAATGCGTCTTGTACTTACGGGTGAATTGATCCCACTGTGAAGGGATACCGCCTCTATGTTGTGGAACCGCACTCAAAGAGATAGTGTCGGGAATTGACGTAGGTACCTCTTCTTGGTCGACAATAACACGTTGTCATTATAGCTGCTAGAAGAATTAGTTGCGATCATGTGCTCAGATCATTAGCATATGATCATGGATTTTCTGATAATAAATATAATTTTAAGATATTGAAGTTTTTTTTTTCCCTGACCCAACAGTTCAGATCTCATTAACCCAGTAAGCTAGGCAGAAGCATACATGAAACTAACATTTTATTAAGACAAAAAACAGAGTTCATTTTATATAATAAACCTATAAACTTATTGTTTTTTATGCTTGTTGATTGTTGGATTTCTTTTACGAGTGATTAACTCAACTATTTAGCATATTTTGAATTTAATAAATAGAAAAATAAATGCCAAGTTTCTAATTAATATGCTTTTCTTTTAGGGTTTTTTTTTAATTTACCGTTCCTCTCCATTTCTCTTCCTCTTAAGCTGGCTCTTTGTTTTTTATTAGCTTTTTTTCCTTTAGTTTCCTGGCCACCATTCAAATTTTAAAGAATGATATAAAGCCCATTAGTCCAGATATTTATATTGGCCTGAAGAAATTATAAATAAATTACTTTGGTTTTTTAGCATATTGATGCTAATGCTTGTGTTATTTTTACTTAAATAAAAAAACAGATATAAACCTATAATACAGATAATTATGTTCTATTTTTTTTTATGTATTTCTATCAATCCTATAATAAATTATTTCTTATTTTTATTTTTAATATGAATTTTAAAAAAGTTATTTATTAAATAAATTGTAATTTTTGAATGCCTCCTTTTGTAGAAATGGATGGCAGTATCCCTGCCTCGACAAGTTCTTGCGGTTTCAAGAAACATTGCGAAGAGCAACACAATTGCAAGCATATAAAAACGAGCCTCCATTGCTACCTATTTCGTGATTAAAAGGATTATATTATTTGTGCACGTACCAATCCTATTTATATATAAAAAATGGAAGACTTTGTCACAAACAATTTTATATATATATATATATATATATATATATATATATATATATATATATATAATTTCAATTTCTTAAATGCAACTAGGGAACGAGCAAAATTTCTTGGTATTTGAGTACAATCTCCTTTAATTACTTACCAATCTAACGAAGTCAAGTAGTTATACCTATCAAACTCATCGATTTTATTTTTTTGGTGAAAGTTTTGTCAACGACGCATGGGCCATTGGGCTAGACACAATTACATTTGGGCCAATCTCTGTTAATATGAAGGCATAGTAGGGATCGCACTATATGGGCCTCTAGCCCTTCTTTCGGCCTCATTTATGGGCTTATTTGAGTATGTTTATGCTCTAAGATCTTTTAAGTATATATCATGAAGGTATTTTGCGGGGAAAAGAAAAATGAACTCAGACAGAAAGTATTTTTTAAGGCTTCTGCCAAGATATTGCAAATAGAACTTGATTATTTAAACACGTTATGATGTGCTTCGGGTCAAAAAAATTTAAGAACATAAAAAATAAAAATGAAACGTTCCTAATATTTTTTTTTACTGAAAAATAATTTAAATCTTGTGAGGGTTAATTTTGAGGGTTCAAAAGTAATCTAATGACTTATAAAAATATAATTTGGGTAAAACAAATTAAGATAATATTTTCTTTTAATATTAAGATAATAATATATTGGATTGACTCGGGTTAACTTGGGTTAACAAGTCAAATTTATTATCCTAGTTTTGAGACTATGATAACCCTATAAAAAACAACCAAATATTAAAAGATAAAATTAAAAATAATAATTAAAAAAAAACTATAGTTAGCTTGTCAAACTCGTGACCGCGTCATGAGACGAGACAACCCAATAAAAAGCAAATTCAATGTTGAAGGACTCATGATCCGGATTATGAGACCATTATAATCTCTTAGAAAAAAATTAAAAAAACAACCCAATTTAATCGAGGTAAACATACTAAAACGTGTGACCTTGATCATAAGACCAAGATATCCCAATAAAAAGGAAATTAAAACAGATTATGAAGTTCGATTCCCAACTGATCCAATGTTGAATGTTGAAATTAAAAAAAAATCAATTAAAAAAACAGCCTAAGTAAACTCGGGTTAACTCATTAAATATTATTCATAGGTCATTAAACTTGGCCATAATAACCTAATAGAATTCAAACAAAAAAAAACATGAAGTTTAATTCTCAATTATCTCAATATTAAAAGATGAAATTAAAAATATTAATTAAAAAAATTTTAGTCAACTAGATTAACCTGTCAAATTTATGATCCATGTCACGGGAGTAAGATGACCTAATAAAAAAAATAAGTTTAATATATATATATATATATATATATATATATATATATATATATATATAAAGCATTCATTGAAATAAATAAATAAAATATTACCAATTAATAGTTTTATAAAAAAAAAAGTTACAGTAAAACCCCTCTTCTGTAGGGTTTTTTTAAATGCTAATGTCTCTCGTCCTCGTTTTCTTCTTTCAACATTTTGTTTGGAAATTAAAATGGATTTAATAGGTGAATTAAGCTAATAAAAACCCTGGTCAATTGGATTTTGCCTTACAAATGTCTTTTCCAAGTTTAATTTAAAACTCAACAGATGAAACTCCAGATTACTATTTTTGCAAGGACAAATTTAATAACTAGGTTTGTAATCATTCTCGAGTATTTTTGTATTTTAATACTTAAAAAAACATTAGATAAAATAACACAGTATAAACAATATTTATTACTCTCTAGAGTATCAAATGTCTTTTCCAAGTTTAATTTAAAACTCAAAAGATCGACAAATTTAATAACTAAGTTTGTAATCATTCTCGAGTATTTTTATACTATAGTGCCTAAAAAATACTTAGATAAAATAACACAGTATATAAATATTTTAAAAATAACATAATTTAAAGAATTGCAAATGATATTTGTAAAAAAAAATATTTCAGACTTTTTTATATGTTAAAAATTAAACGACACAATTTACAATAAAAAAAAGTAAAAACAAAAAGAAAAAGACCATGAAAACTTATTAAAGCTTCAATTATTACATTTTTGATATTGCTGAAAATATCTCGGTAAAATGAATCTAACAATTTCGAGGAAGGTTATTAATGATGACTAGAATGAGTCACACGAGTTATTCGAAGATAAATGAGCTCTAAATAGCTAAATATATAACTAATATGACCTACTTTGATTATTATTCAAGATTTTTTTTAGTTTTGTTGAATTTATTTTATTAATATCTTTTAAATAATACCAATAATATTATCAATAGAACTTTAGGGTATCCATGTTCTTTCTCTTTCTTTCTTTTTTTAATTATTTTTTCTCTCTTCTCTTTTTATTATAAATTGTATTAGTCTATTGTTTTGAATTTGAGAGAATAATAAATAACCCTTACTCACAAGCTGCATATATTATCCGTGATTCTCTGATCTAAGAATTCTAAATAAATTTTTGCACTTCGTTATTTTAATATTTTTAGTGAAAAAAACCAAAAAAACAAAAACTCAACATTCTCCACCTGCTCTCACCACACGGAAACACTCATCCAAGAAGGCTTCATATTTGTTGTAAAACACCCATCATCAATCCCAAACCACCATCTTAACACTCACTTACATTACCATACACAACAAATTACCACTCCTAAATGAACAAGAAGTTAACAAAGCAACAAACAAAAGGAGGGAACTCTTCCCGTACCAAAACTCTCGCCCATCAGATCTACCACAGAAAGCAGATCTGTCAAGCAAGAGCAAGGATCCCATCACCCCTAACAGGCGAAGGAGATGGAGAGGAGGGGAGGGAAGTCACCTCCCACAAGGAAAAGGATTGAGAAAAAAAATAAAAGACCAAACTTTAGAGCAGCTCTGAGTGTTTGTGGTTTTTTACCTCTAAGAATTTTGATCCGAGATTGAAGTGTTAGAAGTGATGTTTCGGGTTGTTGTAATACTTGGAAGAAAGTATGTTCTTTCTCCAATGATGCTTCTTTTTAACTTTTATTTTATTATAGAAAACTTTGAAGAGAATGAACCAAATTGAAATATATTTTTAGGTGATGAGGGCAAAATGATATTTAGAACTTGTCTGGTGAAGAAGCTCGGTAGCTGCGTGTTTGTTAAAATAATTTTAAAAAATTATTTGAAATTAATTTTTCTTGATTTTCTTGATTCAATTTGTTAATATTAAAAATAAAAAAATATTATTTTAATATATTATTAAACAAAAAATATTTTAAAAATAATAACTAATATAATATCAAACAATACCTTATTCCGAGATCCATGTATTAGAATGAAAAATTGCAAAAAATACATCATTTTTTTCCTGTCGAAACACGTATTGTAAGAAATAAAAATCCTGATCTGACGGCTATATATGATCGCAAAGAACCATCAAGAAATGAAATCAACTTATCTAGAGAATATTTTATAAAATTAACATAATTTTTTTATTATTTTCCAATTAGTATAGAATAAAAAGTACTATCCATTTTCCTTTTTGTTTTCCAAAAACAAGGTAAAAAAAAACTAAAACATAAGAGATTTAAATCTAAAAATCTTTTTTTTTAAATAATAAATAATTAATGTCAATTGAACTAGAAATTTATTAGGTAATGAAGGTAGTAACTCATGGTGTTTGAAACTATGATAATAATTATTTTTTAAAGTAATTTTTATTTTAAAACATATTAAAATATATTTTTAATATTGATATAAAATATATCTAAAAATATCAAAAGCATATTAATTTAAAATAAAAAATAAAAAATAAAAATTTTAAATTTTTTTATAAATTCTTTTCAATCGCAGTTCGAAACACTGCATGTACGCGTGAAGCCGAGACACTAATAACGCCAGCTTAGCAATCCATTTGCCTCTGTGCCTTGTAAGAACTTTTAACAGAAAATCAAAGTTTGACTTCAAACAAATTATATAAACGTATGGCTACCTATTCTCCTTTAAAATTATTGCACATATCAATCAAGCAATCTCTGCCACCAACTATCACTATCGATGTGCAGTAGGATAACAATAGATGATTCTACACGCTATTCTAGGGATCGTACCGCATTTTTTTTACATAAAAAATAAAATATATATATAGATATTGTTAATGTAATTTTTAGTAGAAAAAATAAAATAAAATTATATTGGAATTCATAAGATGTGATCTCAAGTTGAAAGACAGTTTAAATGACTAGTAAAAATATAATTTGATTCAAAAAAATTAAGATGATATCTTTTTTAAAATATTAAAATGACAATATATTAAATCGACTCAGATCAACTCGGGTTAAACTGTCAAATCCACTACCCAGGTCATGAGACTCTAATAACTCTATAGAAAAAAAAAATTAAAAAACAAAAAATTTACTAAATTCAAATCTCAATCAACTCAGTGTTGAATGATAAAACTGAAAATAAAACTCAACTGAAAAAATGAATTGAGTCAACCTAGGTTAACCTACTAAATCTGGGTCATGTGATTGGAATAACTCCATAGAAAACAAATCGAAACAAATTATAAAATTAATTCTCAATCAACTCAATGTTGATTGGTGAAATTTAAAAAAGCCACTCAAGTCAACCGATCAAATCCATGACTCAAGTCATGAGACCAAGATAACCTCATACAACGCAAACTGAAACAAACTATGAATTAGAATTTTCAATCAACTCAATACTAAAGGATGCAATTGAAAAAGTTTCAACTAAAAAAAGAACTAAAAAAATTTGGTTGATCAACTCGCGACCCGAGTGATGATACCATAATAATCCCATAGAAAATAAACAAAAAAAATAAAATTTAATTCTCTATCAGCTCAATGTTGAAGAGTGAAGTTGAAAAAACAATTAATTAAAAAATGATAAAGAAATAATCCAAGTCAACATAGCTAACTTACAAAACTCGCGATCTTGGTCATATAATGAGATAACTCTATAGAAAATAAATTGAAATAAATTATGAACTTTAATAACCGGTAAATTCAATATTAAAGGATAAAATTTAAAAAACAATCCTTTCAAAATTTAAGGACTAAAATGTAAAAGATCTTTTTCTTAGAGCCAAAGTATAAAATATCTTGGCATTTCACTGTTCATTGAAATCCCAAATCCTTTTAATATATTTTAATTAATCCACTAAAATAAACAAATATGGGAGAAAGAAATCTGGTCCCCTTGTCTTCGTGACTAAATCCCATAGCTAGCTAGAGTCCCACATAATAATTACTTTTGTTGCGGATGATAATGATAATTAAGACTTCAATCTTTCTTCTCAATATTATCTTTAAAAATATCAAGTGCACACAAAAAGACATTATCCAACAAAAAAAGTGGTAATTATCTTCATCATCTAAAGTGAAATGATTAAAAATACAAAAAATAGACACAATTGGCCAATGAACCGTTGGTTAAGTGATAGTGATGATCATCGAGTAGAATTGGAGGATAGAATCCTTACTCCACCTCCAAACCAACACTTCCTAAGACGAAAAGAAGAGGAGGTGAGTAAAACGAGAGATGGTAGACACTAGCTAATTCACCAAGGACTAGCACTCTCTGAAATGGCTAGCAGTTCCTCCAAATATTCAGCCCCTAAATCCTCTAGCACGACGACATTTTCCACTTCCGTTCTTATTTCTTTCTCTTTCCTCTTCCTACTCTCGGCTTTCCTGTTCATTGAATGTCTTTTTTTCATTGCTAAAATTGGTGATTGTCCTTCTTGGAAGCCATAGCCCGTTTCTTTGAGTGACTCGTAGACTTTTTGGGCAGGAAAATTTAGTACTGCCATTGAACCTCTCATTGCAAATGCAGCTTGATCATAAGCTAAGGCCGCCGCCTCGGCAGTATCAAATGTTCCTAGCCAAACTCTCACACCGTTTCTTGTCGAATCCCTTATCTCGGCGGCGTACTTGCCCCAGGGCCGCCTTCTAACCCCTCTATAAGAGATTTCTCGGGGCTGTTCCCCTTGATAATCAGCTCTTGAACTTACCTCATCGTAGTTGGAATTGGTGGATGATGTGGTATCAAAAGAGTTGATGGGGGCCTCATTGAGGAGTCCTAAGAGAAGCATTTCTTGGGAATCATTTTCGTTAAAAGGGAGGGGTTGGCTGTAGAAGTTCTGTGCGTTACATGAGGAAGAATCAAGGGAATTGAAGGAGGAAGAAGATTCCGGGGAGAATTGTGAGTTTTGGTAGTGAAAAAATGAAGAATCCATCGAGGGATTAAAGTGGGAATTGTTTTGGTGTTTGAATGGCTGGTATTTCTGTGGTAGCTAGCAAGCTAGTCTTTGGTCATGGGACATAATGTTTGAAAACAAGGCAGTTTATATAGGCACAAGAGAGGGAAGATCCTCAAGTTGTCTTTATTTTTTAAGGAACGTGGTATGCTCTATGGTGAAAAAGACATATTACATGAACATGGTTACTAGAGGGCATTTTCAATAAATCTGGTCGTTAAAGTGGCCCATGAATGCGTTGATGCACGTGAGTCAAAGAGCCAATGGGGCATGGCGGCTAGGTCAAAGAAGAATTCATGGTGACATCATCTCGATGATTTCAGTGTTTTTGGTGTTTTGAAGGCTTGCCTCCTTGGCACCTTAATTAGCCACGTCCATCTGGCAATGGCACCAGCCATTAATCGATTGTTATGTCCTTTCTAGCGATTTGCTGCTTCCATTATCCTTTTTGTTCACACAAAATAAGAACAATGATCATTAGCCCAGCCAATCAGTATATATGTGCTAGAAGAATGATCTACTTTTTTTTTTGTTCGAAAAAGGAAGAACACCCTCTTTCTCTTTTTTATTTGGAGATTTTTAGACTGAGAGGACATGGGAAGGTGATTGATTTCGTTTCAAATTGCTTTCTGTTTTGGTTTAATTTATAATTATTAGAGGTATTTTAAAACTATTCTTCATACATTATATATAAATTTCCAAATACCTAAAAATAAACTATTTACACCCGGATTCAAATTAACATTTATATATGAGAATTTTATTTCTCAGAATCCAACCTTAAATCTAAATCTTAATACATACAAAGATTATATATATATATATATATATATATATATATATATATATATATATATATATATATATATAGACTAACTTTGAAGTTATTAAGTGATAAATCATTAGCTAGGATTGTAGCTTACTCTTGAAATTTCTTACACAGTTTTTGTTCACCTGTATATATATAGAACCTGATGAGGCTGAGAAAAAAACTAATTAAAATATGATTCAGTCGGGTAATGTCCATGACAATTATTAGCATGCCCCATATTATTGAAGGGAATTCCAAAACCTTGACTTTGGAAATGGGCTACGCAATCTTTTTTCAAATACTAATATTCCCCGTCCGTAAACATCTACAAATGTTTCCAGAATATAAAGATATAAAAATTCCAATACTATTTGGTGTAATGTTGTAGCCCATTATTAGTTGTTGATTCATATCTTATATTCTTTATAAGAAGCAATATTTTTACTTGAAAAATGCTCGAGTTGTTTATTTTAGACGGATAGTATTAATTTCAAAATAATTTAAGGTTTGGCAATTTTTTTTAATTTTAGTGAAAGACAGACACATTATCGATCAAATTCATATTTATCTACAATTTAAGATAAAACTCGGTCAAAACTTGATTGTTTTTTTTCTTTTCAAAATGAAAATGATATTTATGGACCAAGCATCCAAAAACATTTAAAACATGTATTAATCTATCAAATTCTTAATTTTTAATTCACAGAAGTGGAAGAGCTTTTTTGTTTTTACTCATTTTGAGTATATTAATGAGATAAATATATATTATACTAAGAAATATGAAACATTACTCCATAACAATTTTGTATGTGACTTCTTGATAGATGCATGAACCTATAACATCATCACCTGTGGAGTGAAGAGTTTGGAACGTTCTGTCATCTACAGTCTACGGCCACTTTAAAATCTTCCACGTTTGGTATGACTGAGAAAATAATTATTTAATCTTTGTGTTTTTTTTTTAAATTAACTAATCCTTTTATTTAAAGACCTCAATGTTACATCATTATATTTTTGTATTTATTTGTAACTTAATTAATCTTTCAGTTAATGTTTCGTGACAATTATTATTTTTTTCCTTAAAACATATCCCTCATTTACAGTCAAGTCTTTCAATCTCACTCATTGTCAATGTAACTAAAAGTACATCTAAAAATATTAACAGTGTATTGCTCCAATCAAGAGACTAACTTAGTTATGTTTAGGACCAATAACGTACGTAAGGCACTATTTTTTTTAATTTTGACACAATTAATTTTGTTACATTACGAATTTCTTTAATGTTAATATTTTCTAGGTTTTGAGCGATTTTAGATGAGTTAAACTTAATCTGGTAAAAATAATTATAATTTTTAATTCAACTATTAGATTAATTGAAATTTAACCAGTTTTTTTAGAGAGAGAAAAAATTTATACTAAGGATTTTTTTAAAATTATTAAAATTTTATATTTTTATCTACACTTACGGGTTAACTTTAAGGCTTGAGAACCTTGATTTTTTTTTTCTACAGTTTAGGACTGTAAAGTTTTAGGGCTTAAGAATCCTTAGCAGTTAGTGCTATACATTACGTTAATTGGTATGAAAGCATGTTGACTTCTTTGATGGAAAAAGATGATGGTAGCAACAACCAACCTCGCGTTGTAGGAGTGAAGGTCATCTAGAGCATTGTAAGAGCTTACGAGACAATGTCAAGCACTCAATCGCAGAAGCTATGTTGTTTGGAGAAAACAATGGCAGCAATGTTGAATAACTTGGAACATCTAATTTGGTTAGTGGGAGGTCTAAACAAGGATTGTGAAGAGAAGAGGAACATGCCTAGAGACTTAGTTTGGAGGGCCTAACCCCATGCCTATTCTAGAAGATTCACCTAGACAACCACGTATCTATGTGAAGGGTGTTGGAGAAGATAGACTTGATGAGACCATAGAGTTTTTATAGATTAAAACATATCACCATAACCCAAGAGACAACAAGTGGACGAGTTACAGATAAGAGTAGAAGTCCCCACCTTCAATGGAGACGTGGACATGAAAGAGTTTCTTGATTGGATCGATGAATGTGATAGGGTCAGAAAATATGCGAGTATCACGGAAAAGAAGATGATGAAACTAGTTGCATATAATCTGAAGGGCTGAACGTTTTTCAAATGGAAGTGGTAGACAAATACATAATTAAACGAGGGGAGACAACCTATAACATAATGATGTATATGAGGCAGATGATGCACACAAGGTTCTTTTCTCTTGGTTACGAACAATACTTATCTCAACAATATCAAAAATGTTTACAAGGAAATAGATATTTACACGTGTATAATGTTGAGTTTCATAAGGTAGTAGAGCATAATAAACCTTTAGAAGACAGAAGGGTGGCAAATTACATGATTTCCAAAAGGGTGGAGACCAATAACCAAAAATACATGAACTATAGGTGAAATCCGAGGAACAATCTAAAGTTAGTAAACATGTTAAGATTAAACTAACCGATGAAAAGCTATAACAAGTTGTTGAAATTACTTAGTAGGCTAGAGTTGATATCAAAGAGGACTTAATTAAGTGTGGATGTGTTGTCCAAACAAGCATATACATGGCATATCAATCTTTATCAATTACCAATTTAGCTAGTGTTCAAGATATTGTTATTAGGGATCACTAGACATGTAAACTTAAGTTGCTATCATCTTACAAGATGGTTTTTTATGTGATGTTGATTTTTTGAGTCATGAGAAGTTTTGCATAAATTTGGAAATTATATATGAACATATATTTGTTACAATTAGATTTAAGTTATCTAGGAAAATGTATCATATACATAAATTGGTAATGATGCTACATTCAAAGTATATATTTCTTTGGCATGGTCGAGTTTAATTTTTGACAATTAACCTGAGAGCCAGTTTTTTACAAGCAAAGGGGATTAACGTGGGGCACTATCTTTATTTTTCTAGGCATAATTATTTTTAATGTATTGCTTTCTTAATTGTTAAGATTTTCTATATTTTAAGGAGTTTTGAATGATTTAAACATGTAGTCTAGAAAAAATTATCATAATCTTTATCCAGCTATTAAATTTAGTTAAAATTTTGTCAGATTATTATAAAAACGCTTTCGCAGTCATGTGGCCTAGGAGTTACTACTTTGGAATTTTTTTTATTTTCCTTCTCGGTATGGATTATTTTTTCAATTTAGATTGAGTTTTCAATTTAATTAAGATTTTGTTAATTATGACATTTTCATTGTGTTTAAACAACTTTGTAGCCTATTTTTTTGGGAGAAGAGAATTACAAAATAAAGACATTTTAAAAACCAACAAAGTTTTCATAATTTTCTCTATAGTTAAAGCTACATCCTTACAATTTGAAAACCCCATTTTTTTTTTGTTATTTTTTTACAGTTTAGAACTGTAAAATTTTAAGAGTTTGAGAATCGTAGCTTTGTATACTCTAAAAAAGAGAGGTTTAAATCATGATTTTTCTCCTTTTGGTTTTGCTGAATTAAATACTAGTATATTATGTCTTTTTTGCTTGACAAAGATATTCAGCACAAACAAGACACTGCTATTAGGCGGAATTGGCCATTGGTGGCACAAATAAAACACAAAATAATTAAGGAAATCCTTTGGTTCATCCCCCCTGAGCGTAAGAAAAAAGAGAATCAAAGGCGTGCATGCACAGGACATACAAAATTTATCTTATAATTAATAATACTTTCAAAGATGGAAAGTTTTATTTTATTTTTGTTTTGAAAGGTGGCTCGTATTCGGCACATGGTGTAATGTATACTTTTTGGCATGAGTTTATATACGTACGTATGAAGAATTAATACATGGTATTCGGGAATAAAAAAGTTGTTCTTCTCCTTGTGCTCTGAGAAAGCGAAATGCATTTTTCTAGAATAGCAACATACAGTCATACAGTTCTATAAATACTTAAAGTCGTTCCATCCTCTTTTAATAGATACTAGCTTCGATGTCTAAGTTTTGCTGGGAGTTCTAACTATTTTTTAAGTAAAAATTAATATATGAGGTAAAAAAAATTATAAAAAATTGATCATGATATATAAATTTATAACAACTCTAATTAGAACTAAGTCAATATAGGATATCCCGCTAAACTCGCAGTCTAAATTATGTAACTGGAATAACTTGATTAAAAAAATAAAAAGAATTATAAAGTTTTTTTCAAAAAAATATGTTAACTTCTTATACCCATGACCCAAGTCATCAGACTTAAAACACTCAATCTGAAAAAAATCATGAAGTTTGATTATCAATCAATTAAATATTAAAGGATAAAATTGAAATAAAAAACTTTCAATTATAGAAAAAGATTTTAAAAAAATAACAATTCAAAAAATAAATAAAAGATTACTATTATTATGTCTATGGCTATAGAAAAATCCTTGTTTTTTTTTTTTTTTGACTAGGTGTCGCTACAAGTTTGATTTTAACTTTTAAGAAAAATATAATATTGATTTATTTTCCAAACAAAATGTCTAATAAGTAATTCATCTATTTTTAAAACAAGTTATCTCTTTGAATATATATATATATATTGCATGCGTTAAAAATATTCGTGCATTCGAGTTTATTTTCTTCCCATAATTAATTTTGTATTACGTACAAATCAATACATAGTGTTAATTAAGAGCTGCTTGATGCTTTTACAAACATATCATTAATTTTCGAAGAAAATATGCAGTAGCAAACTAAAAAAAGATGATGAATTTGGATGAAGCAAGCATGTGTGAACGCCAGCACATTTACACTCTCTGCTTTACCAACCAGCTTGTTTTGAATTTTTTTTTCCTGTTCAATGGATTGCTAAATATCTTCATCACCAAACAACCTATTTCTAAAGAATCCATTTATAGCCTTATAGGGACAAGTAATTGCTCGTCGAACTATCCACAACACTCATAATATCACCTTCAACTATGTCACCGAAAGTGCCAAAAATTAGGTTCCTTTTTGGCTTTCAATTAGCCCTCGTGCCAATTGAATCCATTACCCCAGCAACCAGAAAATTATCACAATAATTAATTATGCAAACACAAATGCGATTCCTTGAATTAGATGCGTGAACCCTGATCTCTACTGAACATTAATTATACTTATATGTGTATAAAAATGCCAATAGTTAGTATTTTAAGTGTAAATAGTCTTGACTTAACATGGGCGAACATAGAATTAATGCCATGATCCAAATTACTTTCCCTATAATTATATCATTACAAAAAGTTTTTGCTACAAAAACAAACGATCGAGGGTTTCAGACGTGGGTTTTGACCCCTCCGACGACCTGCCTAACTTGACAAGCTACCATGGAATGCGGCACTAATCTTATCCATGATATTATTCTATGGAGGTTAGAGGTAAAGTGTGAGGACTACTCGGTGCTGCACTTACTAGATGAAACTATATCTTGTGCTCAAACAGAGAGCAATCCTGGGAGTTGATGACTTTGCTAGTAACTGGATATACTCCCTGTTCTGTGGGATTGAGCTCCAAGAACAGATTATGAGGATATAATTCATCATTAATTCCCTAATTGTAATGAATATTGGTCTGCTTTCGACTAAATTAGCTTTGAGAATTTTAAACTATAAGGCTAGACGTGAAATTAACATTGATAAATCTTCAGGGGCAACATCAAAGTTTAATATCCCAGATTATGGGTTCTCAATTAATTCTTTTAATTCGTAGGCGAACAAAAATTAAGCAATCTCAATGCTAGTTTAGTCCAAAGCAAAATGCTTTTTTAATAAAAGAATAAAATCTCATTTATTAAAGGAAGAAACAAGGAGAAACTGTCCTATTTTATAAATTTATATAAAAAACTCATATTCCCATTTAAGGGAATAATTTTTTTATATAAATTTCTTTGAACTGAAACAGTTTTCTAATAATTTTAATTTCTTTAGTATATTTTTTCATCACAAATGAAAACTGTCTCATTTTATAAATTATAACAAAACTTATCCATTTTTTTCTAATCTAATTTAGTATTATAATGTAAATTAATTACAGATTTTAAAGTTGGAGCGTATAATAATATTATTAACACATTAATCCCGTGTTCCAGTAAAAACATAATTTGAATCGTTATTGTTAAACCCGGTTCGGTCTAGACTGGTTTTTTTTAAAAAAAACAATAAAAAAAAAAGTTAATAAAAAATTCAAGTTGATGTATCCATTATCAGTTCCTCGAGGCAGAGTCAGGTGTGAACATGACCCTCATATTGCTTGTAAACCTTATAAGCAACTTGATGTATCCATTATCCACTGGGCTTATGGTTTCAAAAGAGGGTCAATAAATGAATAATTTATAAGATAAGGTGATGATTGTGTGAATAAAATAGCATGGGATTTGGAATGACGTGTCACCTCTGAGGTTGGTCAATGAAACTTGATGGGGGACTTCCAGAAGTTTTTGAAAGTCTCTGGAACTTCAAACTTCATAATAAAAACTTTGGTCAAAAAGCTCAATTTTATGGGTAATGGGTGATGCATGAAAGTTAAGTGGAAGCTTTGCTTTTACTTTTTCCTTTTTTCTCAAGGATTTTATTAACACCTTCTCACTTTCATTCACGAGGAAGAACTTTATATTATAATATAAAGTGAAGTCGTTTTTTAATTTTTCTTAGCTCATTTTATGTTATTTTATTTTGGTAGTTTGTTCATGATTTTTCTTTTTAATTTTCTGAAATATAAACGTGTGACTTGCTATAATGGATCTTGTTGATGGCACGAGAAATTGGGTTTGTTGTCTTATTTTGATGAAGATAGGTTTTAATTTGGTCAAATATTTATTCTATTCTATAGTATCTTGAATAAATAATATATGAAATTGATTATGAAATATTGGAGTCATGATTCAAACTTAATTTAATATTTAATTATTTAAAAATCTTGTGATTGAACTCTAAAAAATATTAAAAACTCTAAATTGAATGATTTTTTCTTCTTTCCAGCTCTTTATCTATGTCTATTTTTTCAAAGGGTATTATTTTTTTTGAATATTTAGTCATAATAAGTAATAATACAAGAGTTGTTACCCATAGAATTCTTGCTGGTTATAACCTAGTACCGTCGGATAATCTGGCTAAGGCTGTCTTGTCAAAAAGCCAATCCAAATTCATTTGGTAACGAAAGCTGACCCGTAAGTGAGGTTCCTATAGTTCTCATATCTACAAGATCAAAAGCTAGAAAAGATGAGAAGCTTCGTTTCAAAGCTACTGTCCGAACCTCAGTCTTGATTTACAGTCTTTTAAAAATGTTTTTTTTTGTTTGAATATTTATTAAAATAATCGTTTATTAATTTTTCAGTGTAGAAATCTTTATATTTGGATGTTTGTGAACATGTTTGAATGTGCGTGTGGAATTATTTGAATTTGTTGAGGACATGTTTGAAATCTTTATTGCTACCTTATTTTCAATGAATTTGTTTTTAAAAATTAATAAGGTGGCAATATTTTTATAAAAAAATAAAGAAATCATTTTAAGTATTTTGATTTTTATCAAAGAATCAATTCATTGGTAGAATAATCCTAAAAGGGTTTTGTCATTTGTTTTTTCCCAAAAAAAAAGTAAAAATAAAAAATGTTTCCATTTTATTATAAATAAATTCTGTTTTTACTTTAAAAAATATCATTTTTTAATATAAATATAAATTTTTAAGTTAAAAGTATTTTGGCAATACCCTTTTAATTTAACTTTCCCTCTTGCAATAAACTGCAATTTACCTTTAAGGTAACATTTTTATTTATTTATTAATGTGAGTGTCTGGATTTACTTGCGTGTACCTCGGATTAATCTTACGGGCCTGAAGTTAATGACCATGTAAGTCTCTAGTAACTCTGAAGTTTGTGGGACTCGAATTGGTGACTTCTAAGAAGCAAACTTAGAATCTTATCAGTTGAGCTAAAACCTTTAAAATTAACAATATTTTATTTAAATATATATACACGTGCACACATATTTAATGATATTGTTTGGTCTTTATTTGTATTTTTTTTTTTTTTGCGAGGATTCTTGTTTAAGAATAATTTTCTTGTTATGAAAAGATTTGGTCGGGGTTAGCTTGACCATGCAAAGATCCACTACGAAGAGATTTCTGGGCTCATTTTGAAAAATGAGATAAATCCCAATAATCAATCATCATCCTCCAATGCTTGTAATTTAAAATATGAAGACTGCGCCTTGTTTTTTTTATCTAGATTCAAATCATCTTATCTCATGTTAGTCTTTTACCATAAACAGACACGTATGTTAGTTTAGACAAGTTTTTAACAAGGACATAATAGGTATTTGTGTCATAAAATAAATAATAATATAATTTATTTTAGGTATGATGTTTTAGGATGATTTTGTTGGTAATTCTGTAAAATAATTAACTTGAACAAGTTTTATGATTCATAAGTTGAACAAGAAAAAAATCTAAAATTAGACAATGAGCATGTTCCCGAGTTTTTTATTAGAAAAAAAATAAAAATGAGTAAAAAAATGGGAGTTGGATAATGAAAAATGTTTTAGACCTTATTGATGCAATCATGCCTACATAAATTGAAAAATCTGAACAAATCAAATGAGGATTTGTTGTAAATAGATTATTTAATAGATGTTTTTATGGATTAGGAGAATCCTGTTTGAACTATTTATATTATTTTTTCTTGATTTGTTTGGATTTCATATTTTATTTTGGATTTTTTATTATATTTTAAGATTTTGATTTTATTATCTAGTTGAGATTGGTTTTCTAACCTATTTAAAAGAATTATAAATCTCTTAAAGAGACAGAATTTATTAGACTTAATAAAACTATAAATTTAAAGTTTATGTCTAAAACCTTTTTTTCATCAAATTCTGGTTTTTAATTGTTTTTTCGTTGTTCTTTGTTTTATGCATCACTTATATTTTAGTTTTTAAGAGCGTAAAAGTGAATTTTAAGAATGTACAGTTAATTGTTGGTAGAAAAAGAGAGAAAATAATTAAATAATTAATAATGACTAATGAGAAAGAAAAAAAAATCTTTCATATGTATTTTAAAATAAAAAAGTAGGCGAGAGACAAAATAACAACAACAACAAATTTGGAGGTTAAATTTTATCCTCCTACTAAATATAGCCTAATTAATACTTTTTTCTAGTTAGAAATTGACTTTTAGATTGGTTTAATTTCTGGTATCACAAGTAAGTTTAGGGGTTAGAACATTTTTTTAATTTTTATTTTTTTGATTCATGTGAAGATATTCGAGTCAGCTTGCACGTACCTCGACTAATCCTCACGGACCCTGAAATTAATGACCAGGCAAGCCTCCAGTGACCATCAATATTAGCAACCTCAGGGCTCGAATCTGATATCATAGGGGGAGCAAACCCCTTAATCCCAAATTCTTACCACTGGACCACCTACTAGATGGTTAGGTGTTAGAACATTATTTAACGGAGTCGTGCTTGTTGTATTTTTACTGGTCAACCCCTGACCAAAAATCAATACATAATTTCCCAAGTTTTTATTATTGTTTTTTTTACAATTTATTTTTATTTTTAAAAAATATATGCTTTATGTTAATGTTTTTTTTTACTGCATTACTTACATGCTTTATTTATATACTTACTTTAAAAGCTTTTAATTTATTTAATTGTTTTCTCTTCCATGCAACTTAATGTTTTATTTTAGTTTTTCTAGCTCTACACTGTGTAAACTCTCTATAATTTCCTGTGCAATTGCCACTTTCATTTTTCAATTAAGGTATACAAATAAATCTTGCTATATTACTAGTACAAAATATTTATATTTATTTTTAATTGAATTTAAATATAAAATAAATACTTTAGTTTTCTCAATGCTCCATTTATAAAAATAAAACAAATACTTTGAGAGATAATATTTTTATTGTTATTTGAAATGCACTTGTCTAAGGTATAATATTTTTATATATACTATGCATTTCACTTTATTTTGAGAATGTATATTTTGTTGAATATATATGAACTCAGGTATTTGTTGCAAAATGTAATTAACGTGAATATTATATAAAATAAATAATTGTGCCAAAATGGTTTTCTCTTTTGATTCCATTTAGGTAGAGTTTTGCAAAAGCTGTTTAGTAAAAATTTGAATTTTGTTTTTATTTAAAATTAATTTTTTTTTATGTTTTTATTGATGTATTGATGTTAAAAATATATTTTAAGAAATAAAAAAATATTTTAATATATTTCTAAGAAAAAAATATTAAAAAAAAATATAAAACACTATGTATGAAATTAATTAATTGATGGACAAACTCTCCAAGGAATTATTTGCAGTCCAGAAATAGGAAGATAAAGCACTCAAGGTTCTATATTCCTGCTCAAGGTTCAAATGGTTAAATCTTCATCCAAAAAATCCAAAAAATCCAAAAAAAAAACCCTATTCTGCTTCAAGCTCAAGAACAAGGACTAAATTGTTGCAGTACAAAGATGAGGTACCAAGAGAGACTGATAACCCTCATGAGATAGATACATTTTTTTGCAGAAAGAATGTGGAGACAGAAATTGCACCGAGTCATTTTCTTCAAGAGTGTAATTGCAATTCACATAAACAACAAAATACTAAGCACAGGTTCGCAATGGCAACAATGCTTATTTCAACACCGACAGATATAAGTACTTTCAGGGTTTTGTTGATGTCGAAATTAAAAATTTAGATACTTTATTAGATAATAATACTAAGTCTTGATCACAGATTCAAATCTTATCACCGTTCATAGCGTGGCCAAAAGAGTTCTTCGACAGCCTTCAGGTTGCCAAGAAGGAAAATTTACTGAATTTTTAACGGTCTCTGATGACCATATGAACTGAACAGGGTAATTTCAGTGTGTTCTCATTTTCAAAATCACAACCTGAAACGATCAAGTGTAGAGATGCCACCATCACGTTCTTTCCACCTGTATTGAACAATGTAGTCTTTCAGCGGAACCTCCTTGTACAGAGGATTTTCATCTGATATCAGCTCTTTTAACGGGGCACAAATCCAGTCATAGAGTGCGAAGAAGCTCGCAACTGATATTCTTGGGCCGATGTGATTAGCCTGCACCCTGCGCTCATAAATCTGGAACTTGCTGTTTCAATAACATAACTTGTCAGAGCAAACAAATCAAGTTGAATAATGTTTGGCAAAAAAATCATCAGCACAAAATAGGTCATAAAATGTTCCAGGATTTGTGAAGTAGTGCCACCGTATGGTTCTCACCTGTAGTAAATCACCGATGATAACTACAAAAGCTCCAGCAATTGGAGGGACATCAACCCAGTGATCTTGGTGGAAATACATGGAGGCCGCCAATATGGTCTTGCAAAAGGGTAGTCAAGAAGTCAGGATCATTATGGGGAGCCCTTTAGCACACCCAATTTCAGTCAGATGATTACGCTCGAGTCCAAGAGCTTCTGATAGTAATTCAAGAAGAGTTCCTCCCAACCTCTTTATATATGCTAAATATTTGATTTCTATCTCCCTGCAATAAGTGAAACTCAACAGCTTCAAAACCAAAATCAACAGAAGTTTCATAAGCATTCGCACACTAGAGTTTGTCAGCTAGGTCAGCTTCATTTCTTCAGCCTTGGACTTTTTTGCTCTGTTCCAATACAGGGGAGTTGTTCTTGCTGGTGCTAATATTTATTACAGAAGCTGGTGCATTTGCATAAAACATAATGACAAGTAATACTTGTTACTATAAATTTATTGCCTAAAAACTTAAGAAACTTAGCGGGCAGAATTTAACACAGTAACTGTTGTGCCTAAACAAATGCAGCATGTTTTAAAAGGCTATCCGAATTTGATGAGGTAGAGATTTATGTAGGATTGCAAATTGAACTTGGAGATTTATGATGCTGCGTAAGAGTGAGATCTAACATCATATAAACAAGCTTCACCTGCTACATCGACATTCCGAGAAGCAGCTTGCAGACTCTACTGCAGGTTGGCAGTCAGGACACTGGACTGGCAAGTCTGCAGACTAACAGATAAAATGATGGCAAATTCTAGATCAATGTGGGTTATCAAATATGAGCACCACCCAAAATATTTTTTCATCAATAAGCTGCGCTGTATAAAAAGAATGTGCACTTTTTTCTGCCACAGGGAATGCATTTTCGTGGAGATCTTAGACTACCATGAAGAATTCTTCAGCTGATAGTCTCCACAGTCAAAATTAAAATTATGCAGAAAAAGATTTGACTAGAACTAACTGCGAGTTTTTAATTAAAGGATCTATGTCATAACCGTGGATTAAAATGAGTTGAAGAAATAAGAAAAAAGAATTACCTGCAGACTTCTGGATATTCTTCAGAATCTGGAGCGTCGGGAGCCATGCGAAAATATCCCTCCAGTTTGCTGCTTTTGCCTTCTAAAGGAGAGAATTGCTAGTGCAAGTCACCTTCTTCTTCGTGTCCCTTGTATAATATTCCATTTTCACTTCATTCTTTTCCTTATGAATTCCCTTCACTCCCTGAACCATTCCCTCCATGACATTTTTTGAAATACCATGATTCACAACCTGAAAGAACCCCCATGTCTCTGAAGCATTGCACATCTGCTCAACAATTTCTCTACGTCGAACATCATCTTCATGAATGCCTTTCAGGTCTATGACAGGAATATGAAAATGGGCTGGACTTGGTTGGCAAGAGACTTCACTTTCTAGTACCACAAAGAAGGGAGGAGTTTTAATTATCCCAGCGTCTACAAGTCCCTTGACACCAGCTTTTGATTCGTCAAAAGCCTGTAATTCTTTTTCTATATCACAGACAGATCCATTTTGAACCAAGTCTGACGGCATTTTGTTATGTTTCAAAGGAGAAGAGACCTCTAACGGAAAAAGTCAACACAAACAAACAAAAGGGACAATGAGAGAGAGAGAGGACTGAGACAAAAAGGAATAAACAATAAATCAATCTTTCAATTAGATGACAAGAGGTTTGAGTTAGATTCCCAACCTAAAACTATGAGTTGTTACTGAATGCTGCCGGCTTGCCTCCATCAAAAATAGTTAAATAACTCTCGTCGAGGTTGGAAGTCAATTGTCCAAATAATACTTCTCATGATCTGCTCTCTTTAAAATTCCTTTCATATGCTGACATTGCAGCCGGAAAAAACGTCTGTTTCTTCGAGGGATTCATCCTCAAGTAAGCCTATCTAAGAGCTGCAAAAAATGTGGATGTTGTCATAAAGTTGCTATCAAAATCTCTGAAGTCCATTGGTAAACCCTGGCTGGCAGGCAGGCAGACTATAAAATTTGTGTCAGAAAAGCCAATCTGGATTTTTGGGATGCTGCAAGTCAGTGAATGAAGAACTTCATCATGAAATGATAGAAGGTGAAATTTAAGGCTTGAGAGATGATTTCAAGGCATGAGAGGATTCCATGGAATGACTGAAGTAAGCTTGACATTCATCTCTCCATTACCTCCTCCCTAGAAATGCCCTCTGTTCATATCTCTTAGCTGTTTTGTGATAGAACGAAACTTGTTAAAAACTTGAACTGGCTGTCTGTGCTATCAATAAAGCATGTGCGATCAGCTTCAGTTTCTAACATCATTTATTAAATCTTAAAAGTTATAAAAAATGGTGAACAGATCACTTGAATATTGATTTAATAAATCAGGTTCATACTTGGGCATAATGGGGACTGGAAGGGAACAACGCTCTCCAGTATTTCCTGAAACGGTAGGTTAAAGTCACTTCTTACTGAGATATGATTAAAAGTTGAGGGATTGGTGATGTATATAGGCAAGCATTGCATTATAAAATGAATTAGAATACTGAATCAAAGCATATCCTTGCTTTCTGCCTGTCAGATTGTTCCAAGATGGACCTAAGATCTCAGGGAAGGATATTTTCAATCTTAGAAACATGAGATACGATCACTTAATTAGAAGACAGGAGGCATTTTCAGCAAGCATTCACAAAAGCGCAGATAGCTGTAGCTGCTGCACCATGCAAAATAATGATCAAATCCTCTGAAAGAAAAACCAGGAGCAGGCTCTCAATATGCAAACAAGGATGATTCAAATACCAACAAGAAGAACAAAGTTTTGGCAATCTTGAAAACAAACAGATAGAAAAAGGAGATATAGATGCCCTCAGATTTCTGCACAGGCAACCTTGGGTAATTATTAAATTTGGTGCTACTTTTGAATAACAAAATAAGGAACAAATGCAACAAATATGTTCTCGTTCCAAGTTCATAACCAAATAGAGTACCAGAGGAAGCTTCAGTGATTTCCATTTCACAGCATGAAATTACCAAGTGCAAGGGAGCCACCATCAAGTCCTTTTCAAGAAGGGTAAGATTTTGTTACGAGTAAGCTTGTCACGTATATTCTTGGACCAGTTAAGGTGACTAGCCATCACCGTGTGCTCAGTGTTCTTGAACTGATTGTCTTGGGTCATTGAATTTCTTGATTTCTTCCTTTTATTGATTTGAAAATATTCAAGAAAATAGAATTTGCTTTGTGAATTCAGTTATTTAGCTGTCCTTGGCAAGAGTATAATAGTCTTATCAATTTATTACTTCATGGTTTAGCTAAAACGACAAGAATAAGATCATGTAGATAGGTGTGTAGCTGCCACTAACATACAACAGAGTAATCTGATATGCTAAATGGTTCGGTTTCTCAAGTGCATCACTGAAATTAACTGAAACAACAAAAATCAAGCATAAATTCTTGACTGCAACACACAAATGCGCATTCAATGCTTATCAAACACCACCAGAAACTTAAATGTTATGAATTCCCCGAGCAGAGGCTGCTGAGATGTAAAATTTTGGAATGACTGAAATGGAGTGAGCAAGTAGACTTCAACGTGCTCTAATTTCCAAAATCACAGCCTGAAACGATCAAGTGTGGTCATTCCTCCATCTTGTTCTTTCCACATGTATTGAGTAATGTATTCCATAAGAGGGACTTCCTTGTACAACGGAGGATTTTCATCCGATAGCAACTCTTTTATTGGACCACAAATCCTGTCATAAATAGCAAAGAAGCTGGCCACTGATATTCTTGGGCCATTGTGATTAGCCAGCACCCTGTGCTCAACGCTCTTGAACTTTCCATTTGATATAAGCTGTTTTGATACAATAATTTGTCAATTGCAGACAAAGGTGAAAAGATGTATGTGAAAGAAATCACAAGAACAAGGTACTAACCTGTAGAAGGTCACCAGCGTTAATTACAAAAGCTCCTGGAATTGGAGGGACATTAATCCATTGATTCTGATGAAAAACTTGGAGACCACCAATATGGTCTTGCATAAGGATAGTCAAGAAGTCAGGATCAGTATGCGGTTTGCTTCCCAGAGTTCGGTTGGGCTCAGGGCACGGTGGATAGTAATGGCACATAATCTTGAGCCCTTTAGCGCACCCAAATTCAATCAGATAATTAGGATTGAGTCCAAGAGCCTCCGATACTAATTTAAGAAGGGTATCCCCTAAACCCCTTATATATGCCGAATACTTGATTGTTGTCTCCCTGCAACATGTGAAACTAGTTCAGAACTGTATCCCAACATCATGCATCCCAAGATATCTTTCTATTTAGTGTGTTTAACTGTGGTAAGAAAACAAAATGCTCTTATATGTTACTTTTATCAGAATTCATGCATTTTATAGCAATCACAGAGCCTACAAAGGATATACTACGAATTAACTTGGAGTTTGATCAATTTTTTCTTTTGGTGGGATAATTGGCATCTTATAGGCTCTCCCTTTCAACCATTCAGTTGGAGTTGCTTATGATGCAGCAGTTTCTTTAAATGCAAGTATGATGTTTCAGGAGTTCTTGGTGAAAGGAGTAAGAACTTGATTTTTCCAAGAGATTTCTGCAAAAGAAATGCCCGTCTTCTCTCCTTTGATTTGTTTGGAAGGTTCAGAACGTTACATCGCAATGAATCACTTGTGTCAAAAAGTATTAAGTATTCTACTAACTACTAATTATGAATAAGAGTGTTACTCTAAAACTTCATAGCAGGGTATCTGATTACTGACTCCACCTTAAATTAAAAAAAAAAGAAATGTTACCTGCAGACAACTGGAAGTTCTTCAGGACGTGGAGAATCAGGAGCCATTCGAAAATACAAGGTATCCTTCCAATCCGCTGCTTTTGTCTTATGAATAAGAGTATTGCTAGTGTAAGTCACCTTCTTCTTCACATCCCTCGTATAATATTCCCTTTTGACTTCATTCTTTTCCTCATGAAATCCCTTCACTCCTTCAATCATTCCCTCCGTAATATCCTTTGATACACCATGGTTCACAACCTGGAAGAAACCCCATATCTCTAAAGCACTTCGTATTTCCTTGATGACCTTTTCGTGTCGAACAGGATCATCACGGATGTCTTCGAGGTCTATGACAGGAATCTGAAGATGGGCAGGAGTCGGTTGAGAAGAGACTACTTTTTCTGGAACAACAAAGAAGGGTGGTATTTTTACTATCCCAGAATCTACAAGACCCTTAACACCAGCCTTTGATTCATCAAAGGCCTTGATTTCTTTTTCTATGTCATAGCCTGATCCGTTTTGCACCAAATCTAATTGCGTTTCGGAGCTTTCCATGTATCTAATGTAATCGTTGTTGGTTAATTTCCAAGGAGAAGAGACCTGTTTATGATAACGACAGAAGATTATGATAACTGAGTGGGATTTAATAGCGATACTAAACACACACTTGTATATATTGCCATTTGTATTCAGTGATGTCCTTACTACGGGTATCTAGAAGCTTTTGGCCGCCAAATAAGACCATGAACTGGCTAGTTTTCTCCTCACCGGTCTTTGCATGGAGTCGCCTCATTTGATAATGAATTTGCTACTTCTTTTTGGATTTTGTGGTGTCGGTTTGCTAGACTAGAATGGCCCTTTTTAATGAATTATAGTTATTTATAAAGAGTTAAAACACTCAATTAAAAAAATTAAAAAATTAAATTCTTAAAAAAATAAATATTAAAATATACAATTAAGAAAAAAAATTCTAATTATACAAATTTTTTTATAAAAAAAAACTATTAAAAAATTAAAATTAAAATTAAAAATCATTATTATTATTATTATTATTATTATTATTTTTGTAGTAGTAGTAGCAACAACAATATTGTTATCACCACAACTATCACAACAATTACTATTATTATTATCACCACTAATTTTCTAATTTTGTTTTTGTTGTTGTTGTCATCATCAATAATAATTGTATTTTCATTTTAATTTTTATAATCATCATCATTATCATTATGTTATCAATAATATTAGTATTTTCATTTTAAATTTTATAATCATCATCATTATGTCATCAATAATATTTATACTTTCATTTTAATTTTTATAATTATTACCATCATCATTATGTCATCAATAATATTAGTATTTTCATTATGTTATCACTAATATTTGTATTTTCATTTTAATTTTTATAATCATCACCATCATCATTATGTCATCAATAATGTTAGTATTTTCATTTTAATTTTATAATCATCATCATCATCATTATTATTAATGGTAGTAGCATAGTTTTCAAACTCGGCCCGGTCCAAGGCCTGGGTTCCGGGTTTTGACCGGGTCACCGGGTCACCGGGTCGCCCGAGTCAATTCTTTTTTTTTAAATCAAAACGATGTTGTTTTAGTAAAAAAAAAAGTCAACGGATTGCAACCGGGTTTTGACCGGGTCTTGCCGAGTCACACCGAGTTTTTCCTTCCTCTATTTTTTCTTCAACCTGGCTCGGTTCCAGCCCCTGGTTGGCCGCGTCCCAGGTCGACCCGTCAGGTCAGGCCGGGTTTCAAAACTATGGGTAGTAGTACCAAAAATATTGTTACCATCACAACCACTACAACAATTACTACTATTATTATCACCACTAATTTTGTTATTGTTGTTATTCTTATTACTATTATTATTATCACTACTATCATTAATAATATCATTACCATCATCATCATCATTATTATCATTACTGATTTAATTATTGTTGTTATTGTTATCATTAATAATATTATTATTTTCATTTCAATTTTTATAATTATTATCAATATCATTATCATCATCATCATCATTATTATTAGTATCATTATCATCATCATCATTATTATTACCGTGACCATTATTTCAAATATTATTATTACTATTATTGTTGTTGTTGAAAAAAATAAAAATCATAAATTTGATTTGAAGGATAAAATTTAAAACTATAAAACTTAGACAAAAGGCCCAAGAAAAACAATAAGAAATAAAAAAAAAAGGACCAAATTGAAATCATTATTATCATTGAAAAAACAAAAATCATAAGCCTGATTTGAAGGATAAAATTGAAAAATATAAAAACTTTGATAAAAAGACAAAGGAAAACAATAAGAAATTAAAAGTAGAAGGACCGAATCAAAATATCTTATATATACAAATTAAAAACCAAAAGTTAAATTGAAAAGAAATAAAACTTCAACAACAAAAAATAACTAAAAAAACAACAATCAAAACTAAAAGGTCTGAATTTGAAAAAAATAAAAGCAATGAGGACTATAATGTATTTACTTGGGTATGAGAGAGAAATTAAGGAAGAAAAAAAATAGTCATCGGCGATACACCGGTCACATTAGGAGTACACGTGTCGCCTATAATGGAAGAGGAGATGAAGAGGAATCGACTAAGACAGCGGAAGATATTTTTTGACCGTCGAAAACCACCGCAAGCGTCACACAAAGTGTGCGGCTGTTCCAACACGCCAACAACTTTTAGGGGAATTATGTTACCACACTCAACCAAACTTATAATTAACAACAAAACCTAGGTTAAAAGATCCAAATACCCATGACTACAAAATGAACTAAATATCTTGCATCTAAGGGCACATGCGTAATTCTATTGTGTATAAAAAATAAAAAATATTTAAATACCCCTACCCCTAAACCACTAAGTTTTTTACCTTTAAGGGTATTTTGGTTATTTTATTGTTCACAAAACATTGAATAGACACAAATACTCCCAAACAAATTAGTAATAACTAATGCACCTTGTAAAAAAAATACCAAAATGACCCTGGTCCAAAGGTATGTAATTTTTTATGGGAATAGAAAAATAGTCATTACACTATAGCAGTGAACAGTAAAATATAAGAGGAGCTACAATAAATTCTCATTATGTTTTAGTTATTTGTTAATATTACATATTATATAAGTTTGTGGATAAGTTATAAGATAGTATATTCAATAATAAATTGAGATCATTAATGAAATGATATTTCTTATTAAAAAGGATAAATAAAAATAATATTTATTTATTAAAAATTAAACACTTTTGTTTTTTAGAGAAATATAAAAGGTTTGTTTAAAAAAATGTGTATTTTAGTTGAAAGAATTACATTTTAAAAAAAAAGTTATAGAAGTCTCTATTTAATAAATTAAAACATTAATATAATGATATTTATTATTAGAAATATAAATAAAACTAATTCATATTTATTAAAAATTAAACATCTATTTTTTCAAAAGAAATAAAAAATTTATTTAAAAAAAAACATGTATTTTGATTTAAAATATATTATTTTAATAAATAATTTGTTTAAGATTCTATTCAATAAATTAAAAAGTGTCTTATTAAAAATGATATATATTGAAACTAATTCCTATCTATTAAAAATTAAACACATGTTTATTGAGGAAATCCTAAAAGAGTTGTTTCAAAAAGACATGTATTTTGAATGAAAATAAACTTTTTTGTGATAAGTTTATAGAAGATTTTATTCAATGAATTAACATCATTATGAACTGTCTTGTTAAAAAGAATAAATAAAACTAATTTATATTTATCAAAAATTAAATATTAATTTATTGAGGAAACTCTAAAAGAGTTGTTTCTTAAAAATATTGAAAATATACTTTTTTAGAGAATATATATATATATATATATATATATATATATATATTAAAAGTGTTTTTTATTTAAAAATGTATTGAAATAATATTTTTTTATATTTTAAAATTTATTTTTGATATTATCATATTAAAAAATAAAAAAAATTAATTTTAAAAAAATAAAATAAAATTTTAATTTGTTTTAAAATATTTTTGAAATGTAAAATAATGGAGCTCAAAATCATTTATAAATAGTTCTCTTTGCAATAAGGCCCATTCCTACTCCAATAAATTTCAACAAGACCAACTCCGAATTTCAATCCTATTAGCTTCCCGCTTACAAGGCCCAACCAACCCACAGAGCACAACAAAACAAAACTGTTCCTTCTCCCTCCCTCCCTCCCTCCCTCTCTTCAAGATAAGGCACCCTTTCCCATCTTCCACAAACGCCCATCACTTCTCTCACTCAGTCACTCAGTCACTATGCTTTCTCCAACTCTAAACACCCATAAGCCTCTCTTTCTTTCAAGCTCTAACAACAAACCCTTTTCCTCTCCTTTCCTTAGCCAACAACCTCTCTTTATCCTTCATTTATCAAAAACCCCTTTTAAACCCACCAAAACGCTATCAGTTTCAGCCACTCGTATCCCCTCTTCTCCACCTCCTTATCAACAACTCTACCAACCCTTTAGACCTCCACCTTCTCCTATCCCTTCTCAATACAAGTCTCTTGATGCCCCTTCTCGTCTCGAAATCCTCTCTAATCGTCTTGGCCTTTGGTACGAGTATGCCCCTTTAATCCCTTCTTTATTCCAAGAAGGTTTTACTCCACCATCAATAGAAGAAGCCACTGGTATTTCTGGGGTTGAGCAAAACCGTTTAGTTGTTGGAGCTCAAGTGAGGGATTCTTTAGTTCAGTCTAACACTGACCCAGAAATTGTTGCTTCATTTGACCTTGGTGGTGCGGAGTTATTGTATGAAATTCGTCTCCTTAGTGCCACGCAGCGGTCTGCAGCTGCCCGCTTTATCGTCGTTAATAAGATGGACACTAAGGGTGCTCAAGATTTGGCCCGCGCCATGAAGGATTTTCCTCGTAGGCGCGGGGATAAGTTCTGGGAGAGCTTTGATTACGTTCTCCCAGGAGACTGCCTGTCGTTTATGTACTACAGGCAGTCTAGAGAGCATAAGAATCCGTCAGAGTCGCGGACTAATGCTCTACAGATGGCATTAGAGGTTGCAGAGTCTGAAAAAGCGAAAAGTGCGATTTTGAAGGAGTTAGAAGGAGGGGGAGAAAGGAAAGAGAGGGCAGAAGGAGAAACAGCAGATGGGGTTCGGGTTCCGGTTGTTAGGTTGAAGATTGGTGAGGTTGCGGAGGCGACTAGTGTTGTGGTTTTACCGGTTTGTAGATCAGAGGACGGGGAAAGAAAAATTGTGGAAGCACCGTGGGAGTGTAAGGGCCAGGGTGAGTTTGGTGTGGTGGTGGCAGAGAAAGCGTGGGAAAGGTGGGTGGTGTTGCCAGGGTGGGAACCGGTACTTGGGTTGGGTAGAGGGGGAGTGGCGGTGGCTTTTCCAGATGCAAGGGTATTACCATGGAAGGCAAATAGGTGGTATAAAGAGGAGTCTATTTTGGTGGTTGCTGATAGGGGGAGCAAGGAAGTGAAAGCAGATGACGGGTTTTATTTGGTTACTCTTGACGGCGCCGGTGGTGATTTCAAGGTTGAAAGGGGTTCGGCGTTGAAGGAAAGGAATGTGGTGGAATGTTTAGGGACTGTGTTGTTGGTGGTTAGGCCACCAAGGTACGAGACCGATGATCAATTGAGTGATGAGGACTGGGAGTGAAATCATAGTGAGTTAGCAACTCTATTTTACTCTTGATTACATGGAGATTAATACACAGTGTTGTATGATGCTAGTAATGCTTAAGACTTGAACTTGGGATTGATATGGGCATCAATGCCCTGTATCAGGTTACTGCAATCCTTTCTATTATCAAAACTAGCAAGCTGCCTTAATACTCTGCTGTGTTATTTGTTAGGAGGCAACGTAATTTTTGTATTATTTGTAATTTATGATACATAATAATTTAAGATTCCATTAATCATTCTCCTTTTAGATTTCCACATCTTGAACGTCCATATTCCATCGTAAAATGATGTGTTAGAGTGGCCAACATATGATGAAAGCCTTCTTGACCCTTAACAGTGTGTTATCTGTTATTCCCCTTGCTAGCTTGTCTTAGTTTTCAAAAAGAAGTGATATGAAGTAGAAGATTGCATAACAATGCAACTTTACATGCTTTTCTCAGTATCAGGAATGCATGTCATGAGTAGCATAATTCAGAGAATTCATTCAAGTCATTCTTAGAAAGTTTGTGCTCTGCGATGCCATTTTGATAATACCTTCCATCTGCTTTCATAATTTTGGCCAAGATGGCGAACCTGAGAGGGTTGAGAAATCAGAAGGTATATTACGTCTTATTCAGGGGCTTCTTTAAAGATTTGGCTGGACCATTAAAGGTTATACAACAACAGCTTATATCTAGTAAAGCATCTGTATGGATGTAAAACAATTTTTTATTTCCTAAATGTCCCATAGCTTTGCAATTCATACATTTGCAGCCGAGGAGAGCCAGTTTATCTGTTTTCATCGTTCTTGAGCTTTGCCTATTAAAAGAAAAAAGAAGAGATGGGAGAAGAAGAAAAAAAGTTGTGCTCTTGTGTGCGTACTTTTCAATTACGAGTATAGTTTAAGATGCTCTTGTTGGACATTCTAAAGCTCTAAAGGATCTATTTAGTTGACAAAGTTCAATTTTTTGTGATACAAAGTTCTGGCAACTGAAATATGGTTCAAGTTTTCAGCTTAGGGTCTTTGTGCTAGCTCTGTTTTTGTCGTAGAGTGGCAATCAATATCTCTGATGCACACCATGCAATCATTCTGATCTTTAGTTCGATTATACAGGGTACTGTAAGAGGCAGATTTGGAGGACAAATGACAGGTAAGCAACTTTATTTAGTTTTTTGACATGCCATGTCAGGAAGGATTTCAATCTTTTTCAGTTCACAGTTCCACGAGTTTATCCTCGTATGTAGTGTAATGTGTTAGTTATCTTCTTGAAATGGACCAAGGAGTTTTCTGTACTACACCCCTCACTGTTTATTTGCTGAAATATCCTTTATTTTTTACCTTCTCAAATCCCTGCTTTTTACTGAATGTGTTGGGAGCAACTGCAAATCAAAATAACACTGCAATTAGAAAGTTTCAGCCTTATCATCTACGCATGCTTCCTTTCTAATAGTTTGTATGCGTAGGATCAAACGTTTAATGTTGTCATTGCTATGCATCTGGTCTTACTTGGCAGGGTTTTTAATGCTCTCTCTCTCTCTCTCTCTCTCTCTCTCTCTCTCTCTCTCTCTCTCACACACACACACACACACACACACACACACACTCAGTCCCACACTTTTTCAGGTTTAATACGTCCATGCGGTTGTCATTACTGTAGTCTGATATTTGATGGCAGGTTGCTACACAAACATGCATGCATACAACGTTTGTGTATTTTATGAGCTTCTTGCTTATTATGTGTGATCGTAGCCTTTCTTTTCTTAATTGTGTTTGAAAGGCTTGCCATGATCTCTTGGAAAGGAATACACCAAAAGTAAGAGCAAGGTAATATTTTTTGTGTAATTATAGTTCTATCAGCTGCTTAATCAGGATTACAACAAGCTCTCTAATTATCATTTGCCTAATTAATCACTGCCTCCGCGTTGGTGTGTGCAGGCTTGCTGGAAAATTGTCAGCTATTCGAGAACATCGCCTAGCTAGTACTACGTCTGGCTGATGATTCATTTGTCGATTTTGTTCTATATTTTTCGACTTATAAAATAAATGGAGACCATTAACTTCAGTGCTAGCGACTGATATCAACCTAAGGTTAGCATGCATAGCTGGACAAACAAAGGGATTTTGTGAGCAACTTAAGCATCAGAAACCAGAACTTCAGACTACGAGGCTTCTTCTTGATTTGAGTTAGTAGTTTTAATGCGAATTGCAAGAAAATAAAGCCCTTCTGGTGCAGAGGTGATAGAGTGCTTTTTACAAGCAACAAGCAAATTAAGGTCGACTGCAGTTGGGTCATGTGGTCAAGGGTTAGAGAATTGGTTGCTCCCTTTTGAGTTAGAAGCAAGAAACAAAACAAAAATAAAACAAGGAGCAATACTCCAAAGCAGTTGTTGTTTCTATGTTGCCGATGATGCAAGAAAGCCTTTACGAATGTTGAATATTCTATGCTTCATTATAGAATAAAATCAAAAGAAACTGTTCTTGCAGAACTCGAGGACAGGAACCAGAGGTGCTCGCAACGAAAACAAGGTGAAGAAGAAAATATTAGGAATGCTTAATTCAATATAAAAATCCCTTCCTCTTCATTCTAATAAATCAAAAGGAAACCTATCCATATACTCTTATATATTACATATTTTATTAATAATATATTTTTATAAATCAAAGGAATATATAAGAACATATTCCTGGGTTTCCTCAAAATCAAAGGATAAAGTTTCCAATGTCCAATTCAAATGTTTGCCTTAAGATTTCTTAGATTAAAGATTCTCGACATGTGAAACGAAAAGGCGAGCTTCATTGTCTGAGAAAAGGTCACTTGATTGGCCGTGTAGGTTTGAGAGTATTTTTCTAAAAATCATAGAATTATATGTAAAAAAAAAAAAATTAGAGAAGAGAGGGAATGGTAGGGCTAGACTACTCACACTCCATAGCTCTTTATGTTTTTTTTTTAAAAAAAATGTTAGGGTTTGGTGAAAAGAGGGGTTGATGGATGATATTTGTGTGGCTGAAAAGAAAAAACATGCAAGGTGACCACCTTACATGACAACTTCACAAGGATGGCCAACAGAAAACGGGCTAAATCATGGAAATGCCGCTGGTGTCCAAGCCTACTTCCCTCCTCCTCCCTCTCACATTTCAAAAACTCAAACAACCCATTCCTCCACCTTCCACCTTCACCAAAACCCCACAAAACCCATCACCCCAACATCAAAACAAACACCAAAAGCATCCGTCGTTCACTCCTAATAACCATCTCTGTCTTGACCAAACCCAGCAGCTCCATGCCCACATAATCAGAACCCACTTCAATCACGCCCAACAAGTTTCTTTTAGCCCCTTCGAATCACACGTAAGCCATGAAGCCCGGTACAATCTCCTTATAACATCATACATTAAAAACAACAAGCCAAGATATGCACTGAACACCTATACTTACATGAGAAAACTTGACATAGAAGTTGACAGTTTCATTATACCATCAGTTCTTAAAGCTTGCAGCCAAATCTCAGTAGCCCGGATGGGGAAAGAAATTCATGGTTTTTCTGTTAAGAATGGATTGGTTAGTGATGTTTTTGTAGTCAATGCATTGATGCAAATGTACTCGGAATGTGGTAGTTTAGTATCGGCCCGATTGCTGTTTGATAAAATGAGTGAGAGAGATGTTGTTTCGTGGAGTACGATGATTAGAGCTTATAGTAGAAACAAATTGTTCATAGAAGGGTTGAAACTTATTGAAAATATGCATTTTTCGAATGTTAAGCCTAGTGAGGTTGCTATGATTAGCATGGTTAATCTATTTTCTGACCTTGAGAATGGTGAAATGGGGAAAGCAATGCATGGTTATGTTATAAGGAATAGCAATAGTGAGAAAATGGTTGTGCCTTTGACTACTTGTTTGATTGATATGTACGCAAAGTGTGGAAATTTAGATGCTGCAGTAACACTTTTTTATGGTTTTAGTCAAAGAAGCATTGTTTCATGGACTGCCATGATTGCTGGCTACATTAGGTGCAATGATTTGGAAGAGGGTGAAAGATTATTCGTTAGAATGATTGAAGAAAATGTGTTTCCTAATGATATCACCATGTTGAGTTTGATTATTTCATGTGGATTTGTAGGGGCTGTACAATTGGGCAAGCGGCTACATGCCTACATTTTAAGAAATGGGTTTGGAATGTCTTTGGCTTTAGCCACTGCTTTGGTTGACATGTATGGAAAATGTGGTGAGATAAGAAGTGCAAGAGCTATATTTGATAGCATGAAGAACAAAGATGTTATGACTTGGACAGCTATGATATCGGCTTATGCGCAAGCTAATTGTATAGACTATGCTTTTCAACTATTTGTCCAGATGAGGGATAACGGAGTGAGGCCAAATGAATTGACAATGGTAAGCCTGCTTTCGTTATGTGCAGTAAATGGAGCCCTTGACATGGGCAAGTGGTTTCATGCTTACATAGACAAGCAAGGTGTTGAAGTAGATGTGATACTGAAAACTGCTTTAATAGACATGTATGCCAAGTGTGGGGATATTAGTGGGGCTCAGAGGCTGTTCAGCGAAGCCATAGATCGAGACATCTGCACATGGAATGTAATGATGGCTGGATACGGGATGCATGGATATGGTGAGAAAGCTTTGAAACTATTCACAGAGATGGAGACACTGGGTGTAAAACCCAATGACATCACATTTATAGGAGCCCTGCATGCTTGCAGTCACGCTGGTTTGGTGGTGGAAGGAAAAGGACTTTTTGAGAAAATGATCCATGACTTTGGCTTGGTTCCAAAGGTTGAGCATTATGGGTGTATGGTTGATCTTCTTGGTCGAGCTGGACTGCTTGATGAGGCCTATAAGATGATTGAAAGCATGCCCGTGACACCTAATATTGCAATATGGGGTGCTATGCTTGCTGCTTGCAAGATTCATAAAAATTCTAACATGGGGGAATTAGCAGCGAGAGAGCTTCTTGCATTGGAACCTCAAAATTGTGGTTACAAAGTTCTCATGTCAAACATATATGCTGCAGCAAACAGATGGAATGATGTTGCAGGCATGAGAAAAGCTGTGAAGGATACAGGAATAAAAAAGGAACCGGGAATGAGCTCAATCGAAGTAAATGGTTTAGTTCACGATTTTAAAATGGGAGATAGAGCACACCCTCTGATTGAAAAAATCAGTGAAATGCTAGCTGAGATGAGCAAGAAATTAAAAGAGGCTGGCTACTTGCCAGACACATCTGTAGTCCTGCACAATATTGACGAGGAAGAGAAAGAAACTGCACTTAACTACCATAGCGAGAAGTTGGCGATGGCTTTCGGTCTCATCAGTACTGCTCCAGGGACTCCTATTCGAGTTGTTAAGAATCTCCGAATTTGTGATGACTGCCATACAGTAACCAAGCTGTTGTCTAAGATCTACAAAAGGGTAATTATAGTCAGGGACCGTAACCGTTTTCACCACTTTAGAGAAGGATCTTGTTCTTGTGGTGGTTATTGGTAACGATACCAAAAAAGTTTCTGTATTATTATTATAAATCGTTTATGTACAGATAATTACATTGAAAGCTATGTTCAAGCTCTATCAATTGTCCAACTGGGAAAAGATGTCTGTTTGAACCAGCAGCATCCTGACCTTCTCCTGATCTGAAATCTAGGATCCTATATTAGACCATCATGAACTCTCGATTAGCATTGTTAATATGTAGTTCTTTCATTATTACATCACTACAAAGAAGCAAGGAAATATTGAAATATTTGCCGTACTGCAAGTGTGATGTAGCTAGAGACTGTAACATTGGAAAATGACCTTTCCAAGATTGGAGCAACAAAACCTCATTTCCTTGAGGAATTTCTCGTGAGTTTCTCTCTGTTTTCGAACTGTTGGGTACCTCCAACCCACTCTCAAGTGTTGTAAATTATAAAGCAGGTTTTGAATCAAATAGGTTCCAATTGTCAATCGGCTTTTTATATACTCAAGGATGGTAGCAAAGATGACATCTATTAGTGCTTGATATGATTATCTGAAGATGCTATATTTGTAATACCTTCAAGCTTACGATGCAATAAATGCGAGTGCATATTAGTTTATAATCACATAAAGATAATTTCTTGACGATTTACATACTACCTTTTCCTTCAAACTTTCTTTTGCTAAAATTTTACTTGGTTGTTAGTGATTATTATAATTATGAAAAAATTAGAAACCTTCTTACAGTACATAAAATGAATTTGTTTAACAGTTCATAATCTAACAGGTATGAATTCAGGTGTTGTTTGTTTTCTATTCAATTGTACTATAATATTTAGTAAGTAGCAGAATTATGAAAAAATGAATTAAGTTACTAACTGATAAGATAGATAAATTGTTGTGACATAATAAATAGAAGTAACCACTGAAGTTGCCATATCTCACACCAAGGGTTGGTAAATCAAGTACAAGTGGGCTTCGTACTTTGGTGCTGATTGTCAACAGCAAAACAACAGAGATTCTAATGTGAATTTTAGGCAACAGGCCAGAGAAGGGAAACGCGACAACACAAGATCCACATGTTAATGGTATTCCTGAAAATGTGTAGCAATACATGTTAGATTTAGACAACCAGAATTTCGAACAGATCCAATTTGCTTCACGGTTCAGCTGTCACTGCGAATGCTGCGTTACAATGCAGCAGACTAACTGTTAACCAAGCCACTGTGAGGCACGACGATCCCCACTGCCACCAACAGAGTGCCGAATACTGATTTTCTCACCAGCGTACTTCTGTTGAAGCCATTCAAAACCATTCACATCAAGTTTCCCATTTACTGATTTCCCTTGCTTTCTCCGTGTTTGCTGCTCCCGTATGGAAGCCCAAAGTTTCTGAATGGCATCCCTTTGGCAAGATGTGAACCTTGCGACATTATCAAAGGCATGCTTCACCAAAATGTCTATCACTGTTTGGCACCTGACATGAAAAAGTTTCGAGCTTTTCAATAAAAAAGACTACATAATTATCACTTGCAGTGCAGAAAAGTATTTGATATGTCGAAGTGTGTGTGCAGTACGTGCAGAAAAGGTGAATATTTGTACCATGGTATTTTGTAACGCCGAGCAGCGATCTCTAAACAGGTAATCAAGGCCTCTCGCTGGTACTTGAGGAATCTCTTACTCTCTTCTTCCTCTTCCTCCCTCACCTTGACTGGCGTATCTTTCTTCCCCTTAACCTTCTCATCTTTCTTCACTGTGCTTGGAATCAGAGCATCAAGCCCAAACGGATCAGACACATCCTTATTCTCTTCAGCTTCAGCACCTGAACATGTATCTTCTCTTTTACTATATTCATCAGTTGTCGCTGCCTTATCGATTAGTGATGCAGCTTCCTCTATGTCATCATCCTTGGTTGCAACAGGAAGATCAGCTATGGCATCTTTTACTTGTCCAGCTGTCTTTGAAAACTATACGAAGGTCCACAAAATACAGCATATATCAGACATGTTACAATATCTGAAGTAACATCTTTAAGTTAGCATACTCTTAGATCACAGAAAAAAAATGTTATCACACCTGTCAGTCATTTTAATTCTCAGTCTATGTTTTACTTAAAAGACCAGATCATTAACAGAACGTTCATCTCAAAAAGTTCAAAATCAAACAGAAAAATAACAAAAAAAAGTTAACCAAAGACCATGATGAAAACAGATCAGGCAGTATAATAAATTAGACATAACCAATCAAATCAGAGAGGTTGATATCATAGTGAAGTATATTTATACAAGATGTCTCACTAATCAGCCAACAAAAAAAAACCGCAAGAAAATATATATTCTACTGTATCTTTAGGAAGCACCATTTGGTTACAACAGTCACATCCACATCCAAACACCACTTTACTAACTAAATTATCAACCATATTACATTAAATTTCAACTATGCCCATCATTGACTTTGAATGTATTACTCCTCATTTTCTTTGGTACTTTTAATGGATAAAATTAAAGCAAAAGAGATCCTGGTTGTCATCAATAACATTCTTAGCTTGAACAGCATATCTACCCAACATTTCCATTCCTCAATTAAGTTTCTGACATTAAAGCAACTTATGGAGTTTCTCCAATAATTTGAACCCACAAGACCATATTACAGCAGTAGCTGCCCATCCCAGAGGCATCTGTAGGAGGATACCTTAATGTCCTTGCTGTAGTTTCTCTGTCTTATCTTAATAGTACATATTGTTTTGCCAGGATAAGAAAATGACGTTTAAAATTAAGGAGGACAGGAACATGCTAGTAGGATCAAATGTATTCTTTCTTCGATCTGTTCAAGCTGATAGATGCAGCCAAGGAAAAAGAAATCTAGGAGCTATTTTCATCTGATTCTTCTTTTGAATAAGATGAGATTCTCATGAGATTAATCTATAACAAAACTGATAGGAGTTGGTGGTGGGTCCATGCAGTTGATCGTTAATATTACATTATGGCTTAATTTAAGTGAGTTTCTTGTGTGTGGTCTGCATTGAATGTTCAATGGAGAAAAGCTTTATATGTTTGATTATTCTAGAGTTTTCTGGAAGTTTTAAGAGTCTTGGGTTTTTATTTATTAAATCTGAGCTACTCTTTCATATTTTCTAGTATTTCAAGGTTCATTATGAATTTCCTTGTATGTGATAACTAAACCAAGGACAAGAAAATATAGTAGAAGGTCCTCATGAATATCTACTTGATGGAAAATAAATCTACAATGCCTTACCCAACTACTGATGGTAGGCAACAAGAATCTGCTTCAATCACTGTGGCCCATAAGCTTTTACAACCCAACAACAATCTATATGAAATGTCAATGGTCAAGACCAAAAAAAATTAATAAGATTAAGGTATCCCACTCATCAGAAACATCACCAAATAGTTTTAAATTAATACTTACACACAGGTGAAACCACACTTATCTTTGGCTGCATTTTACATATTACATATCTTTTTCCATCCTTCCAAAAATAACAATTATTTTGTTGATACCAATTATCCTATATCTTCTAGTAGCTGATTACTCAGTAAATTCAATCTCATAATAATTAATGATTGATGATACTCACTCATGATTGATTTCATCGAGTGAATGTTATTTTACAATCCTAACACTTCCACAGCTAACAAGTATATTGCCTACTAGTGATACAGAATGCAAGAAGAAGTGAGCTAAAACAAATGAATGCAATATAAATTACAGTTGATTGAAATTGCAGATAACCAAAATCATATATGAACATTTTGATGATTTTCATATCCAATATCCTAAATATTAGCAAAGCAAACATGAAAGTAAGAACTAGCCAGAAATTAGCAAAGCATGAATGAATGTCAAAAACTATTGCAGACTGTCACACACTCCATACTGTGACATATGAAGATGGATTTTGAAGTAAGGATTATTTTAAAAAGAAAATGCCGTGATAGAAGTAAAGTGCATACCAAAAAGCTGTCGTCAGTGAAGAAGTCATTTGCTAACACTGCCCTAACTGTCCATGTAGCTAATTGGTTCTTCTGCTTCTTATTGAGGCACTGCAATAGGAAAATATGGTAAGACCCAAAGGAGACATTTTCTTCTGAAAATATACTATGATGCTACATACTTACTTCAGCTGCATCCCGAGCTGCCGAGAACAAGCAATGATAATCTGCCCGCACAGAAGGATCTGTGCAAGAAGTGGTTGAGGACATGGCAGCCTCAAGTATGGCAAAGAAGTGGTCACTAGTTCCTGGTTTTACACTTCCAGCCTGAATTAGCTGTATGGCAAGCTTTGAAGCCTTAGAAAACTTAGCTGGAGTCTTGATATGCGATGCTATCTTCTTCATGGCCTCTATAACTTGCGTCTCTGAGGCATCTGTTGTTGTTTTAAACCTCAACCGCTTTCCAGATGCAGTGGCCTTTTCAGCTGCACCATCTGTTAGTTATAATGGGACATTTAGCTTCTATAGAGCAAATAATAGGATAAATAAAATAAAACTTCTATTTGAAAGGATGTGTTAGGCAAACTCCAAATCATATCAAAGTCCAGAATCTAAGCAAGATACATGGAGTGAAAGAAACCCTAATAGTCTTTCAGAAAAAAATTCAGAACTGGCAGTGACAATAATATCATCAGAAAGCAATCCTTTATGATCACAAAGAAACTAAACCCTCCATTACAAACACTAATACAAGCAATCCTTCAAGTATCCCTGACATTTCAGATCCACTTAACAACAAATTAATAAAAAGAACTCAAACTTTTATTATGGGAAAAACTCTATTTCCAAATAAGAAGAACAAATGTCATTACATGATCACAAAGAGCACAAGGTACACTTCCATAGACATTCTTGAAGCAAAATTCTTTCCTTCCAGTGGTTTAGACTCAAAAGTAAAAAATAAAAAAACCCAAAACTTCAAACCTTGAAAATAAATTGAAAAACCCAGAAACTATTATCAAAGATACATGCATAAAAATAACAAAATCTAGAAAGAAAAAGAAAGGTATGGAAGTTTACCTTCTGGGTCTGGTTTGGCTTCCACTGGTTTAGGGCGCTTGAGGGCACTTTTCAAAGCTGGTTTTGGTGGAGCTGGCACTGTAGATGGTTCTCTTTTAGTTGTTTTTGAAGTATCGTTAGCTTCTGCTTCTTGGTTTTGTTGCTGATGAGAAGGTGGTGGCAAACCTTCAAATAAACTATCACCCATTTAGATTTGCAAATTATTACAATTGATGAACAAGATGATTCTCCCCACTCCCTCTCTCTCTCTCTCTCTATCTTATGATCAAAACTCAAGTTTTAAGCCCTTTTGGTTCTTTAATGACTGAGGAAGACGATGATGGATGGATGCTGCTTTTAATGGGCCAAGTTAAAGTTAGTGATTGAAGCCTAAATGCTGTGGCTGAAGAAGCCCAGTATGATTCAGTACTCAACTTCGATCATTTGGGTAACTCTGTCATAGTCCATTAATTAGAAATCAGTTTGGGCTTAATCACCTAATTTGGTTAAGTTGATTAAACTCATATAAATTTAATGTGTTTTATAGATATAATTGGATCTAGATTAGGCTCGTAATTATTTACAATCAAAATTTTGATATTTTATAAATTATAAACTTGATATATTTAATTTTTTTGAATTCAAGTTGGTTAAATATATCAGATTGAACTAAATTTTTTATGAACATTACACATATTCATGAGTTGAGTTTATATTATTAATTTTCATGAGTCCATATTTAAAAACAGACCTATAGCATTGTAGATGTTATAACAATGTCAATGTTAGGTCTAATTTTCACACATTGTATCACCATTAAATTATAATTACCTCTCATCTCCCTTCTAGCAAAGAATCAAGCTTTTTTTTTTATTACATTAAAGAAATCTAATAGAAAACCCACTAAAAAGAAATTTGGAGCTAAAATTTTTTAAAATAAATGCTCAATCCGAAAATTATCAAGTATAAAGATAAAAGGAGTATAAGGTATACGGGTTGAGTCAAGTTGACTGGGTTTAAAAAATCTCAACCCATCACCCGATCCATAATATCTATTTTTTAGGTTTTTTAACCCACTATCATTTATAATATTCACAGTATCTAACTTTTACGAGTTGAGTTTGGTCAAATAATATAAATATTACATATAAATTGATTTTTTTGAATACCCCTACATAAATTAGGGGTACGGTAAAATACAATGAGTTTTCAAATTCTAGGTTTTAAGTTAATTTATAAAATTTAGATGAAATCATTTTCACAAATAACTTAAGATTTGGTTAATTGAAGTTTTTGTTCATTATTTGTGAATTTAATTTAAAATAAATTACTTTTATGGAAAGGTAAAAAACTTTTTTTATTTCTGATTGTTATTGTAATTTTTACTCAATGAATCATTCATCAGTCAAATTAATAATAATTTTTATAAAGTTAACCTTTAACATAACATATGCTTAAATAATATATTTTAGATTGACACATCATCATGATAATATATATATAACAAAAGGATCATAACATGTATACTAATCATACAATATATCTTTGTATAAATTAAAACAAAAACAAAATAAAATTACTTGTTGGAGCACTTTAATTTTGATCAAGTTTTGTTGTTGTCAATGATCAATTCTTTATCATTAAAACTTTATTACTTCTCACTTAGTGCAAAAAACCTTTCTTCAATAAATCTTTTAGGATTCCAACAACACCACCTTATTTAAATGCACTTGTAGAAAAAGTCCAACAGCCTAAGAAAATAGTACTCAAGACTTCTACAAGGATTGAACCTAAACTCTAGATTAAGAGAAATTTTGAGAGGAAATAATGGTTTAAAACTAGAAGAGCAATGCTAGAAACTAAAGTAAAGAAGAGTGTCAAATTCTGTCAAAATAATGCATAATTAACCAATCCTCAAACACTTTTCTTCAAACTTTTTTTTATACAGAATTTTAACTAAAAGCTTATGGACTTTCCCCACCAACAACTTTGATTATTCACAATAAAACCAGAATTAAACATGAATATTTTTGGATTAAAATCATGTGACTATTGAGCTGAAAAATATGTTTATGTACTCTTGAAAGAGTTTTGAAAAAAATAATTAGTTTATTTCTTTTATGAACTAGACAAACCAACGGGTTGGAATAATTAATTCTTCATAGACAATGCCCATGTCTAGATTTTAATTGGTAAAATAATTTTTTGTGATCTAAAATATTATTTTACGATAAACCTAGGCCAAACCTGAAGCACGAGCTCGAATTGCTCTAGCACGAGTGTGTATTTATGCGTTTAAGTCCAAAGCCTTTGCTTAAAGCCTCTCCTCTATAAAAGCTTAGGTGTCATTTGGGTCCAATTTTAACTTTTCAACTTCTCACTTTATAAACATTAAGAAAGTTTTGTTTTTTTTCTATGTGAGATAGAGTTTTTTTAGAGAGTTTTGGGTTTTACCAAAACATTCCAACCAATAGTTATTTGAGATTAATTTCTCAATCACCCATACTTTGTTTAAATTATGTTAATCTTCAATGTTAAAGAGCTTATATTGGAGATTAAATTCCATCAAAGTTTTAACCCTAAAAGTAAGTGGACCTCACTTTTAATTTGACCTCAAATTTGTCCAATAACCATGTTCTTAAACAAATTTTCTAACAATCCCCCACATAAATATAAATTTTCTGGCAAGTTTAAAAAATGACTCGAAGATTTGTAAAGAGACACTGATTTGGTAGATCACTTCATTAAGAGAGGTAGCTTTTGGCTTTGAACGTTTCTTAATGAAATACTAATATATTTACTCATTAAATAGTAAACATGATGTCTTAAACTATTCATCTTTTGTGTAAACTAAGATAATAGTACTCACATAATTACCTACCTAGATATTTCTTTTAGTTCTCACTATTGTATTTATTTTTGCTTTAAACAACTCCCAGATTCACAAGTACTTTAGAGAATTTAGCCTTTTCAAAATTCTCAAAGAAACGACCACATTTCTCACTTATATAAGTGATCTTTCATTAAGATTATTATGCTATAATTCATTTGGTATACCAAGATATGAAAACTATTAAGAGCACATCTCATCATTTATCACGTTGTAGCTAGCACTTATATTATCATAAAATAAGTAGGAAATGATAGTTTTTTAGTGTTACCAAGAATATTATATGACTTAGTTTAACTAAAATTCTTAAATGAATGTTTTTGTATTTAAATCATGTAACTTTTAAGCTGAAAAATCTTTTCATGTATCGTTGAAGAATTCTTAAAAAACTGATCAATCTCTTCCTTTCATGGCCTGGACAAACCAATAGGCTAGAAGAAAAAATAATCTTTCGCGACTCGAAATAATACTTAACCCAAACTTGGCCTGAGCCGAGCCGATGTGCGCATGCACATGAGTTTAAGTCCATTTTAATTAGGATCTCTCCCCTCTAAGAGTTCGGGTGCTCTTTAGATCTAATTTTAACTTCTCAACTTCCGACTTTATAAACAGTAAAAAAGTTTTGTTTCTTTTCTCTATAGAATAAAATTCTTTTAGAAGGTTTTGAGTTTCACCAAAACATGTCAACTAAGAGTTATTTGAGATGAAGTTCTTATTTACCCAAAATTTATTTAAATCATGTTAATATTCCACGTTAAAGAGTTTATGTGATTAGATTCGAACAAAGTTTTAACCCAAAAAGTAATTGGACGCCATTTTTAATTTGGATTCAAATATATATATCCAATAACCATGTTTTAAAGCAAAATTCTCAACAAAAAGTTATCTTCAAACTAATTTACATATCAAGCAAAACTAAACTTCATTGACGATTTTAAAAGTATCATACCCTGTAAAGATAAGGAATTACTTTAATCTCGTCTTATAATGAAGCATATGCGTCATATAGAATATTTGAATATGTGATTAATCTTAAAAGTAGAAAGAATTTACTATCACTTGTCCACATATTCTACGTATCTATTGGTTAGAATATTACACATCTTACAAGGTGGAACTAGTTAATTACTAATTCATGTTTATACTTGTCGGTCTACTAACCAAACTATACTATTCTATAGTTTTCATGTATTGTTAACATCATTATACGTTGCAAGAAGGAAAAAAAAAGAAGAAAAAAACATCATATAAAAGTTGAATTATTTCCAAGGGAAGGTGATGAATTACTCATTGCCTATAAAACTGGCTAGATAGCTCCTAGCTATCAGTGAGTGATGCAAACGTTCTACATTATTTTAAGGGAAGGGAGACCCATTCTCCAGTGTGATCTATCTTTAATTTATAATATAAAATCGGCATGCTACAAAAGAACTATGTATGAGAAAAAAATAATATTAATTAACAAAGTATTTAAATAAGTATCCCTTCGTCCCCATTTTATAGAGGATGTTAGTAATTAATTATGATTTGGAGAGATATTTCAGAGATCTAAGACTGTTTGTGTAGGTGATGAAAGGATCATACAAAGAATTAATGAAATGGCCATGCAAAGAATGTGGATGAGTTGATATGATCATATCTAATTTTGCTTGCTGGCCTCTGCGTTTTTTTTACTGGATTGATTTCTTCTTTTCATTAATTCTTTCCGGATTTTGGGATTTCTTCAATCGCTGGCGAACTTTATCTTTGATATAGTAGTTCTATAGCTTTTTTTTTTTTTTTTTCATATTTTAATATGTTAATATATAGTACAATTGATCATTTATTCTTCCTCATACACGTGCAATGAAATAAGTAGTACAATTAAACTAATCATTGCTTTGTTTTAATTTTGAGAAGATGATTAAATCAATTGTTAAATAGTAATTAGTAGCATGATTATATATAGTGTTACACTTGTACTTGTATATTAATAAAATACCCAATTGTCCATTGAATTGAAAAGTACTCAATTAATGGTTTTATTTTTCTAAGATGAATTACTTCCCTTTTTTTAGGGTAATTTGCAAAGCATTAATATCAAATTAGAATAATTTTTTTTATTACAAAGAAAAGAATAGAACACAAGATCTCTCAAGAAAAAAAAATTCTATTGTCAGTTCAATTACGTGCTCGTTGACGATACTTGATTAATTAATTACTGAGCATTAATTAAGTTTACTTTCTCTAAATTAATCATTTTTGTTTCAAGGAATCAATTAAATTAATATTGCATAATGAAGGAAAAAAATTTGATAGCATTTTGTTTTAATAAGACTAACTTCAAATGCTTTAAAGAATGATGAATATTTATATATCTTGTAGCTTATCTAGTTAAGAATATTCTGTATCATTCTCATCGAAAGAAAGAAACAAAACCATGTATAAATTAAATTAAGAAGGGTTAATAATCTCATGGAGCCCAATGATGATATATTCAAGAATAAGTTAATAAAAGATACAAATTACATACATTCAAAGACTTGTGCAATATTTTAACAATGAAAGTTGTATTTGTTTATTACCATATTGCAGAGACTAGAGAGCATCCCTCTCCTCCACCGCACATGTTGGGGCCGAAGAGAAGGACGTGCACCCCACTTTCTCAAGCTCACGCTACCATACCTTCAAAACCCTAATTTCCAAGACGACCACCATCTTCTCATTTCTAAATAAACTATTGCCATGACAGTGTGTTAGAGAAAAATTTATTAGAGAAAGAAAGACAAGCACAAACCCACATTTTAGCTGGTTAGAGAGAAAAATACAGAACCCCACAGCTCCCCCAAGAACTTGACGCACCCCAAATCAAGGCAAACACACACTAGCATCCATAAAAACCATGAATCCAAGATAAAGAAACAGTTCTTGTTCTTGATCTTTCTTCTTGTTCATATCCTAAATCAAGTCTGTGGAGCTCTTTCTTTTTATACTCCTAGCTAGGGCTTGGAGTTTTGATCAGTCATTAGTTTCTTCCTTATTTAATACTTACTATAGCTAGCTACTTTACTTTAGTTCTTTCTTTTGTAAATCGTTATCTCTTTAATTACTTGTATTAACATAGATCGTCAATATTTGTTGCTTCCTTCTTTGATCTATATATATTCGTTACTTATACAGTATCTAGATGTCTCCTATTTAGTACTATATATCCGTCTAAGACAATATATATATCAATCTTTAGCTCATAAGTTCCAAAGGAAGGAGGACTTTCTTGTCTTGTGAGTCATATAGGTTTTTGACGCATCTTGTTTGTGATCCTTTGACAACCATGGCAAACCGGTGGTGGACAGGGCAAGTGGGATTGCCGGGGATGGACACATCAACCAGTTCATCATCTCCAATGAAAAAGCCAGATCTAGGTATATCCATGTCCAACAACAATAGAGAAGCCACCGAGAGTGGTGCTGGCAAAGAAGATGAGCAAGAAGACGAAAGAGAAAATAGCGACGAGCCTAGAGAAGGCGCTATAGATATCGCCTCTCGCCGCCCTAGAGGCCGTCCACCAGGGTCCAAGAACAAGCCTAAGCCACCAATTTTCGTTACTCGAGACAGCCCTAATGCACTCAAGAGTCATGTGATGGAGATAGCTAGTGGATCTGATATAGCTGAAAATTTAGCTTGTTTTGCAAGGAAGAGACAAAGAGGAGTTTGTGTGCTTAGTGGAAGTGGTATGGTAACCAATGTAACCCTCAAGCAACCTTCTGCCTCAGGTGCTGTTATGGCTCTCCATGGTAGGTTTGAGATTTTGTCACTCACTGGAGCGTTCTTGCCTGGACCAGCCCCACCTGGAGCGACAGGACTAACTATATATTTAGCCGGAGGGCAAGGACAAGTGGTAGGAGGCAGTGTGGTAGGATCACTAGTTGCATCAGGACCGGTAATGGTTATTGCTGCAACATTTTCAAATGCTACTTATGAGAGATTGCCACTAGAAGATGAAGAGGAAGGCAGTGGTGGCGCACAAGGGCAGCTCGGTGGCGGCAACGGTAGCGGTGAGGGTAATGGTGGGGGCATGGGGGATCCAGCAACATCAATGCCAGTTTATCAATTGCCAAATATGGTGCCTAATGGACAATTGAACCATGAAGGATATGGGTGGGCTCACGGCAGACCACCCTATTAGCTAGGAATTGCTACAATTGAGATAAAAAGGAATGAGAGAGGATTCGTACAAGAAAGGGATTGATTTAGAGCTGATAAGGGTATACATGTTCAGAGATAATAGGGCAAGATAGGGATGAATAAATAAAGATATCAATGGTCTTCAATATCTTGTGTATTTTCCTACTATGATTTTTCTTTAATATTTGCATCACTTTGGAGTTTATTATCTTCTTCTGATCTTCTCACTGAGTTTCATGGTTTTTCAAAATTTAATGACAGGTTCTCTTCTTTTCTTATACTACATATGTTTTTTTTCTAACTTAATTTTCCTTAACCCAAATCCGAAAATTTCCTTCAGTATGTATAACGCATTTTATATGTTTATTAGTTCTTTGCCACAAAATTTCTAGCTATCATCACTCAGTATCAGCTGTGGTGTGAATCAATTATTATGTTGGGCAACAATAAATTTGTCACACGCATATTAAGTAAAATGCTAAACCCTAAATCACTACTGGATCATGTTAATCATCTTCTCCTTCATTGCTTTGAAACTTGGAGGATCTGGCAACGCTTTCTGAACTAGTCTGGAGTTTTTGGGTGTATGTCAAAATCAATAGATCAAGTGATTATGCAGTTGAGTGGAATGGTTAAAGAAAAGTTACAGCGAAGAGCTTTCACAGTGCTATCATATGAAATTTTATGGGATATTTGAACATCAAGAAACAAGTTGATCTTTAAAGATAAACAACCTAATTGGAATGTAATGTTTTAGCTCATTCTTAATTGTCTTACTCTTTGGTTGAAGGTCTTAAACTTGAGTGGTGATTTCTCATATTCTAGAATGCTTTGTTTAAAGATCTTAATGATATTTTGAAATGATATGATAGGTGATGAGTGTTTATTTATAGATTTTTGTAAGATGTTATTTTTCTTCTACCTTCCTTCTTATTTAATTTTTTACTATCATTTTTAGTTAGGTTCGGTTTTTATAAAAAAAAAATAACTAAAACTGTTTTTTTTAAAAGCCGAAACCGGTTCAAACCGACCGGTTTCGGTTCGGTTATTTTAAGGGGAAAATTGGTTCAAACTAGTTTGACTCGATTTTTCCGGTTTGGCTCGGTTTTTTTCTGGTTTGGCTCGGTTTTTTCCAGTTTGGCTCAGTTTTTCCTAGTTTTTTTGGTTTGGGTTCGATTCGGTTTGGTTTTTTCAGTTTCAGGCTTATAAAACCGAAACCGAACCGAACCGGTCGATTTTTTAAAATTCTGATCGGTTTTTTTTCACAGTTCGGTTTTTTTGGTTTTTTTGCTCACCCTTAGCGCTGACAATTAATATGTCATAGTCTTAATAGTATTCTGGTTTATTCAATAAAATTCTTAATTATATATATATAAAGAGCATATTGTACACCCAATTAATTGTTCTGAGACAACAATGCTCAACTAAAATGTGATCATCACACAACATAACCAAACACCAAATATTCAATTTATTCTATAGTCTTTGTCTAATAGAGACAATCTATCCATTATAATAACATTGACATTTCTTCGATGTTTGGTTTTATGTCCAAAATTTACGGTGTCTAGTTGGTTTCAAAATTCATAAAATTTTATTGGAAATAACCTTTTGGATGCCCATTTTCAATTTAGTCGTCTAAGGGCATTTGATAATTCATTGTTGCTTAATTAATCCCTTAAAATGGATATATAGAGCTTTAAGTTACCACCTATGTGATTAATTATAAATAAGGCTCCCAACTTACATGAGGTCCATTAAACAAACATCTAAATTCAATATATATATATATATATATTATTAAAAATATAAGATACTCAAATTAACACCTATGTGAAGTCTGTCTTGTGATTAATTTGAAGTCAAACGTGTTGCTCTTCCGTACCTATATATCAATTAAGAGACTTGAGGTTGAGGACGAGAAACTAAGTACCCAGTTCTTAAAATATTGAAGGCATTCTATAACGTTTTGCAAGATTTCAGCACTAAAAGTATCCCTTCTTATTTGACCCACAGTCCGTGAACTATATATTATGAATAATTTGTCAAAAGATTATCTAATATACTTAATTAGTTAATAAACTGACCAATTAATAACATTCAATTAAAACTGATGAGCCAAGTTTTAGGTTCCAACGCATGGATTTCTTCTCCAAAAAGAAGCCAGGAATGGAATATGGCTGAATGTATGCACTCTTACTAAATAGTCCATGGCGCGTGTTATGCTCCAACAAGAAATCAAAGGGTAGCAGGAAAAAGAAAAAAAAAGGAAGAAAGGAAAATGTCATATTTTGAATGGAGAATTAATGGTAGTAATTGTCAAGGTGGTGGCATGGTGGAGTTGGACCAATGCTTACATTTGCAATTTTAAATTGCAAGTTGAAGTTTGAATCCTTGAAATTAAGCAAATCAAAAGGACTTTATGATCTTTACTTTTTGAATTTAGCTCCTAATTAATTTGACAAACTAATTGAATTTCTACCTCGAGAAATATACATATGAAGACCGGAGAGAAAGATCATACTAGTAGTTATTGAAAATCAATATGCAAAACCTTCTACTCGTTGTTATCCTTGAGAGAAATGATACATATTAAAGAATTATCTCATCTTAAAATCTTGAAATGCCAGATGAAGTTGTAGGATATGATTTATATTAAAAACTCTTTGAAGTTGAAATTTGCACAAACTCATGTAATATTATGCTATTAATTAATTTTAATTAGAAAAGAGAATGTAAATCATGTTATTCAACTCATAACCATTTAGTAATTAAAACTCTGACATCATATCAAATCTACTTTTGGATACCATTTTAGGCTCTCACTGCTGCAATTTATGCCAAAGCTATCCCAAATTTACCGCCCCATATGTTTTTATTATGTAAAATTTGTATACCTTCACAAATACCAGTACAACAAGTTAACTTTACAGTATATTTAACCATGCTCTAATGCCATATTTTTAATATGAAGCAAATACTCTTTTGATTTGTTATTTATTTAGAGAATAAGGAACAAGACACACACAATACTAACTAATCTAACTTAGAAAAATAATTATACATTAAATAAGGAACCTAATAATTAAGAAATTAACTCTAAGTTCCTAATATGAAATCAGGAAATCTTAATAATACTCCCCCTCAAGTTAGTGTAAAAATATCACACATATCCAACATATTTGAAAACTATAAGAACACTTAACTTGAACAAGATAAAGTAGAGGTTATTTGGGCAACTAAAAACATGTTATAATTTAATGATGAAATGACTACAATAGAATCTAAATTTAAAATATTAGTAAGGGTTAAAAAACTTTATTTGGTAATTTGGGTAGAAGTATCATTAACAATAAAAATAATTTTTTATGATGATAAATTAAGAGGTGAACATGTGTAGAATTAAATTTCATGTAAACTATAACACTAAAATAAATTATCCATGCGCTATTAGAAACAAGTACATATATAAATATTTAAAACCTTATCATCATTATTTGCAACTATTACCAATGCTGAGGTTTTTTCAGCAATATCACCTCCTAGCTTTGTTTCAAAAATTGGTATAGTGGAGGTTTTCTTGAAATTATTATTTTATAAATCACAAGTATGATTCCATCATTGCGAATATCCCACAAGCTCGTAATATCGACTTTTGGTATGACCCATCTTATTACAATAATTTTATTGGTAAGTAAATTTGTCGAAACCATTATTATTCTTTGACTACTTGGGTCCAGTTCAGTGCGCAGTGGTTGTAGCAATTTTATAAGTTTTATATGACTTAGCAATCACTTTTTTCTATCTATCATTTCATCTTACAATATTTTGATGAATTTATTTTTTATTTTATCTCTTTCTCTCTCTAATTTGAGATTGAGATATCCAAATCAATCACAAAACAAACAAAAATAATTCCCTCCTTTTTATGAATAATAAAATTGTGATTATTGTTCATGGTTAAAAACACTAGTTAGGCTGCTCCAAATCCAATCTCCGCCATTCAAATTATAGTACGTCACAATGTGAGCGTTCCTAAAAAAATTTAGCTCAATAAAATCACAAATAACTCTAATCAAAGCATTTGATCAAAACTAAACATATCCGCAAATCACTATTTCAAGAAATTGCAAATTCCTTGGATCTCTCTATTTAAAATAATTAAACACAAACACAATATTTTTCTCTTAATGTATCAAAGAGAGAAAGATTTGATTTTTTTTTCCTAAAGGATTCAAAGACTTCAAAAAAAAACGACAACAATAAGGGGAAAAAAAATCAAGAATTCAAGAATTTTAGAAATGTAGCTTTGATATAATGTTAAGGAATTATCTCGGCCTAAAAGGTTAAGTTTTTATATAAAATCTCAAGATATGATTTATATTATTTTTTAATAAAATGGATTTTTTTAAATTCCACCTGCAAAATTGAAATTGGTCTATGGTCAATTCATTAAAAAAGAAATAGAATTTCCTCATGAAAACAGACTTCTTTCTTCTTCTTTTTTTAGAATTAGTTATATAGAAAAAAACCATGTTTATATCCAAGTAAATAAGAACTGTGTTGATGGCTTCTTAGATTAATCCATACCTAATTAAAATATTATTCACATGCTCACAACGGCACCTCGAGGGAGCAGGATAAGCCAGCATGATTATATAAACTCATACCAACATGGAAAACTATCATATATTTAAGCTTTAAAAAAGGGAACGAGCACAACTTTCTGGCTAAGATCGGTACAACGTTTCTAAAATCGATGTTTCTTTACACTCGAATGGATTTGAAGGGTTTAGAAACACAGAGGACCATCTTCACATGGATTCACATGCCATTGTTAATGAAGTTCGTACAATTATTTGACCTTAATTGTTACATTCATGCACACAACATTCTATATATTAGTGTTATTAGCAATAAAGCAGCAGTGCCCTCTCGCAGCCCTCCTAGGGTTAATAATTAATCAATGTCTTTTGATTAAAATAATCTCCCCGGTAGCTCCTCCTTTCCTCGCACTGGTTCACTTTCTGAAGTGTTGTTTCACCAGCCGTGTTGAAAGTCCAACAGCACAATTAACTATAATACTTTGAAAAGGAATCCACAAAACCCAGCATTAAGCCGATGTGTGGACCACCAGATAAAGCCTAATTAAGTTACATGATAATGAAAACAAATTGATTAATTTAATCACAAAAGATGATGGAGAATCATGCATCATCGAGGAAAAAGATTGTTCATATTTACTTTCCACGTCCTGAATGCTGGAAAATTTCTTAGTTCGTCGCACGCAATTGACGTGGAGTACACGTTCTTCCCGGCAGAATTATTTGTCTTTTGACCTAACTCTCCACGAAAGGTTGTGCTTCATCGTCAGGATTATGTATATTCTTTATAATATCATCTCATTTACACTAATCGGGAAGCGTATTTGTGACATTGAGGCCTTCTTACCGTTTCTTTAAGAATTAATTAAGCATTAGTATATAATTATTTTTCATAACTCTAAGTGATATATGACCCCGGCATTGCTCAGTTCATGTAATGACATGAACAATATTGTCACCAGCTTTATAAAATATGGTATCAGAGTTTTAATAACTAAGCGATCATGAATTTAAATTTCATCATCTTTATTTATTTAAAAAAACTTAAGTACAAAATAGTGTGAGTTTATACAAGTTTCAAGCCCAAAAAATTTCACTTAAAGAAATATATTAGAAAATAATATAAATTATATCTTCAGACCTCACCCAACAACTCATAGTCGATAATTACTAGCCTTGTTGAAGAGGACAAAAAAAACTATAATTATCATGAATAGGCGTGAGTTAGTTAAATTATCTAAGATAAGTTATCTAGAGAAAGAGTGAAAAGAACAAATTCATGACATGTAAATCAAAGTTTCTCTTTGATCATTTTCTTAACATTAATATTGCCATGATTGTTCTTGTGCTCCAATTTTAGGGAATAGTTAATGATCGGGTTGTATTTCAACTTATATTAGCTAGCATCTCTTTTCTTTGAGTTTGAACTTCTGTTTTTTTTTTTTTAAATAAAAAAATAAAAAATAAAACTTCTTCTCATCAACATAACCAAGCATGCATGGAAAGTTTGCAAATTCCTTGTTCCTGAAAAGTAAGCTAAACTAATTAGAAGCTAAACTAATTAGATTTTAAATGCGATGCAGGGTGGAAGTATAGCAAACACATGTTAATTAAACATGATTAATTAAGCTTTGAAACATATAAATTTATGAAGTCCATTATAAAACCTTCTAATTAAGAATACGCTAATAATCCAAAGGAACGTATAATGAAAACAAATCAGGATTTCACAGACTCTAAAGTTATAGCTACACTATTCAGATAATTTTGATTTAATAAACTCTAAATGTCAATAACCCTTAGTGTTAATAGTGTATAGAAATGTTTAAACAACAAATTAAAGTACTGGCCTAACAATTAAAATCCAAAATAAATAAAAATTTGAAATATAATTAGAATATTTTTTCCAATCTTTTCTCTATCCTCCCAAAAAAAATACATATTGGTCCTCTTTGTTTTTGATGTTTTGATTTCAGTCTTTATTCTTTTAATTTTTATTTTTTTAATTTAATCCTTCAATTATAATTTTTCGTATATTATTTTATTTTCACATATTGTCATTCTTATTTCTTAGGTTTTATAATCATTTAAGAAAAAATAATTTTAATTAATGATAAAGTGATATGAGAATATTCTTGATCATCACATAAAAAAAAACATAATTTATTGATAAGAAATTATAATTATGAAAAGCCATCACCCCTTGAGCTCGAAAGATGAGGCAGAAATTTGATCCCTCCAAGGTTCAACACTAGCTTTTTCTAGTTTGCTATTTCGCAATTATTAAACAATCTATATTCAAATATTGTTCTTCGCTTAAATCCTAATTATATAATATTGTTATTTTTAAAGGGAAATTATCATGACAATCTAATTTAGTTATTTTTTTATTTTTTTTATTCTTTTAAAAATTATAGTTTACATTCTGTTGTCATTGATAACCCTGTCATGTCATTTTCTTATTGGTATGGTTGTGTAATGTTGGTGGTTCAGTTTGTCACTATTAAGCTTCTTTTCTTTTCTTTTTTTTTCTTTTCCCCTGAAAATTATAGTTTTTTCTTCTTTATTGTTAGCATTTCAATTTCAGTCCTTATTCTTTTGATTTTTAAAATTTTATTTTGGCTCTTTTATAGAAGTTTTATTAATCTTCAATTTCATCATTCAATCCCAATTTACCAAATATTATATTCTCCAATTTTAGGCCTCATTCTTTGAATTTTTTTTCTTAGCTCTTTTGTAAAAGTTTTAGTGATTTTAATTTAATTCTTCAATTCAAATTGATAGTAATATGTTTTCCAATTTGATTCTCATTGTTTTAATTTCTAATTTTTGTTAGTCTTTTGTAAAATTTATTATTCTTTTCAATTTCACCATTTAATGACAATATTGTTTTATTTTTTTATGTCATTTCAATCCACGTTCTTTTGAATTTTTTTTGTCATTTTACTAAATTGGTTTTTCTTTTAAATTTCACAATTCTAAATATATTTTTTTTAATTTTGATCTTCATTCTTTTAATTGTTATTTTCTTAATCCTTTTATATAATTGAAGTTTTTTTTTTCAATTTTATCCTTTAATATTTAATTGATTGAGAATTGAACTTCATGGTTATTCTAGATTGGATACTTCAGGTTTGATGGTCCGGGTTACAAGTTTGAAAAGTTAACATAGGTTTGACAGGATATCATAGGTTGGCTCGGCCCTGTTTACCGAGGTTACAGGTTTGTCATGCTAACTCGGGTTGACCAAGACCAATTTTTTATGTCATTTATTTAACTTTTTTTTCTTCCATATTTAATAGGTTGTAGATCCATTTGCTATTGTTTTTTTTTTTTGTCTAATTGAATCAAAACCAACTTATTTGTTCTAGTCAGGTCTATGACTCGATTCTTGTACTTTAAAAAAGAAACACGTTTGTAACAACTAAACATCATTTTTTTCACACAAAAAGATAATTCATCCTCATGGCGAAGCACAAGCACCAAGGTTGTCATGACCCAAATTCCAAGCCTATGGTCAGCAACGCAAAAGCAGTGACAAAAAAAATCCATCTACGCTAAGCCTCAAACATGTTTCTCATAAAATAAATTTTATAAAATTTCACAACATTTCATAAACTTTCAAGATATTCTTCAAAACCAATAAAAAAAAAATACTTGTTACAATATAAAAAATCAAACTTTAACTAAACAAGTGTAATAATGAAGCACTCTAAGATGTTAAAACAAGACTAAAAGAAAAGCATAATGGAAACAAGTAAGGCAAACCAACCAAAAGTGAAGAAGTATGAACTCTTAACAAAAACTAATAACCTGAAAATAATATTAAAAAGAAGGAGTGAGTTTAACCAACTCAATGAGAAAATAACTTTTAATATACATAGTAGATATTATAAATTTTAAGCCATATTTATATTGATATAATAGAAGAATAAAACTATTATATATATATATATATATATATATATATATATATATATATATATATATATATTAAGCATATTAGTATATGGTAGTGGAATACATGTTAGGTAATAGACGAAAACCCTAAGGTTCTGATAATAGACGAGGTTTGCGGACCCGATAACTGTAGGAGAATCAGTTGTCATAAGTTAGTGTCTCTCTCACGAGCTTGGTATATAGACTAATTAATATATGTATATAGACTAAATACTCTATACTAGTATGAAGTTTCTAACAAATATCCCGATATCAAGACATAATAGATATTCGAATAATTGTCAAAGTAAATGAATGTCATATTGAATAGAATTTAATTCAATAGAATACGAGCACATATTCAATAATTGATGAGTACTCGAAAAATAAAGCAACATATATATAAATATTCAAGAAATAATCAGTTATACTCCTTATATAATCAATATATTCATGTTTATATTACATGCATATTAAAAATTATTTCACTCATCCGGAAAATAAAGGTAAAAGACAAACAAATGTAGAACTAAAGATTACTAAGGATCATTAGAAGGAATATTAGCAGAACTTATATCGAATACAAAAAATACTCAAAAACAACTTGAAACAGATAATATAAAAGATTACAACTCTAAAATTAGAGATCAAAATATAATTATAAACCCGAAACAAATCCACATGATCGATCTCGAATATTTTTCAAATTGACCGAACCTAAAAGAACCGATCAACCTTCACTGCTTGGTTGACCAAAACCATTAGACCAACTGATCGACCTGTTTAGACAAATCGATTGACCGATTGATTGAGATCTTAGAATCTCAATATGTTAGTCTTTCAAAATTGCAGATCCTAAAAATTCAACATGTTTCTCGAGAACTCATAAATTCAGTTCTCATATCAATTCGATTTAATCCAAACTAACAACCTAAACATTAATTAAACATCTTAAATCATCCGATAGAATCAAGCATAAAAACATCAAGATTTTACTTTAGAAAACCTTATCTCCAACTTCCACTTCTTCTTTTTTTTTTCTTCCTCCTTTCTCTTTCTTTTTTCTGCTTCCTCTCTTCTTCTTTTGATTCTGTCTCTCTCCTTTAAATAATTTTGGTTTCTTCTTTCTCATTTTTTTTTACCATATATATATTAATTATCCAATTTGCTCCTCAATCATTAACACTCGTAATAAAGCACACAAGGGCACCATTGACTTTTCAAATCTATTTTATTTTTATTTTTATTTTGGATATTACAAGTGTTATTCCTATAACTATTTCTTCACGATTTAGAATTGGTTAATCAAATTATCCTAGTCTTGTAAACAACAAAAAAATCCATTTCTCATTTTTCTTAAAAGGCTCCTAACCGAGGGAGTCATAAGAATAATTTAGACAAACCCAATATTTCCCACTTGTGCTTCAACATAAAAAAAAATATTGACATTTTCCTGTAAACTTTATATATTTTCATCCATTGAATATTGGATTCCTGAGCATTTAATTCCTTTGTTTTATTTCCTTTGTGTTTCTTTCTGTGCACACCCTGACTGAAACTATGTTGTGGTCAGAACATGAATATCGTCCACACTCTAGCTTCTGGGGTTATATATGAACATTACAAATTAAGCTCTAGACTACTCACGCATGGAATGTTAATAGAAACCTAGCCTAGGGGATACCAGTAATATTTTGCAAGACTTCAAGGGAGGTCTATGGTATTTGCCAAATTGATCAGCAACAACATAGAGTTTGTCATGGATATGATCAAGAATAAATAATCTTCAAAATTGACAAATTAAAGTGAGAAAAGACCTTTGAAATGATCAAATTTCGAAGGATCCTGTTTTCTTTTTTACTTAAATATATGCCCCTAAGGCCCTCCAGGAATATGGCAGCACCTGTCCATATCATGGCCCTCTGTTAATCCTGCAGCAGGGAGAAAACACTCCTGTATAGTACATAAGGTGTAACAATATTGGTGATCAACAAAACCTAACTCATCTCTGGAGGTTTATAAGTGGATTTACTCCTCATGTTAAAGGCTCAAATTCTAATGGAGACCACATGATTTTTTTTTTTTTTTTTTTTTTTTTTTTTTTTGTGAATGCAACATTGAGTGATCTATTTCAAATCCAATTCAGAAGCAACTTCACTTTGATGTTCAAAGTAAATCTCAAAGTACGAAAACTGATTCCAAGGATACAATTTTTCTTAAAAATATAAATTACTTTCCTTCATGTCATGTGCAGTCTAGTGAGAAAATAACTTCACTTAAGTTCCATGGAAGTTTTATTGTAGCACAACAATTTACAATCTTGATGTAGAAAGACGAACTATTAAGGAATCTAGTTGCCTACGTCCTTGGTTGAACTAGGGACAGGATGCCATGCACCCAAGATGCCCGATAGAAATATTCCCAGATCCAAATACCTTTCGACGAATTTAGGGTAATTATTATTATTACTATTATAGACTGTATCATATTTGTATCGTTGTTTGTACTTTGAGCACTAGCTAGACATCTCCATCATGCTGTCACCTACCGGAAAGTGGAACTACTGCTGGGATAGAATTTGTTTTTTGAAAATTTAATAGAGAGAGGGCAGAAAACCCGAAGAAAAGAACATCACATTCTGGATGTAAGAACCCAGAAATGCAATCAAGCTTTAGCTTCAAATAGCCAAAGGGAGCTTCTGTGCAGTAGGAAACTGCAACATCTAAGGAGTAGGCTTCAAGGAAGTAGGCTTGAGTCGACATCCATTCCACACACCAGTTCGCTTTTGCCACAGAAGTCAAAGCTGCCCTTGGCACAGAAGCATAAACGCATAGGCACGGTGAGAGAATCAATGTTTTGGTTTAAAGAACATGCTATTACAACAAAGTAATTAAATTTAATAATTAAATCCTGGTGATGCATTTTTAGCTTTATATATTATTTTATCTTATTGTAATTATTTAATGTGATATAGATAAATACTCCCTATAATTTGTATCTCTCCAGGATCTTTACTGGATTGTTTTCATAGTTAAATACAAATTCCATCTATTAAACCCTATAATAGACATCACATTCTCAATCTTTCTTGTAATTATTATAGGTTCTCGATATTTCCCCTCACATACAACTCTCTTTTTTAGTCTATCAAGTGACTTGAGCTCTAGGGTTGAGCCTTTGATGCCAAATTTTATTATATTTGATAGTTAAGTCTAGGTTTCATCCAAAATATACTAAGCATTTTGGTGAGTGGTCAATTTTCAGATTTATATTTTGTTTTTATGTTTTTGTAATTATTGAACAGTTTTTCTAAAAGAAATTATAAATTTGAGTCCCTAAATGAACAGTTATCCTGCCACTAATCAAAGTTTTCCCATTAATTGCGGCAATCCTGTCAACAATCAAACTGAGATTAGAAGATTAGGGAGAAGAAAAAAAAAAAGAATAAGATGCTTTCTCTAACAATTGATTCTACCTAGCTCTTTGTAAAAACAAATAAAACCCAAAACTGGTTAATCTCATCTAGACGTTACAGCAGTAAGGAAGCAACTTGTAACATGAAATGTATGGTGGGAGAACAAGAAGGTTTTATCTCTTGAAAGCTGTACCTCAACAAGTGACATCTTGACTGCTACTTTATGCGGGCTTTTGGAACTTCCCATGAACCCACACCCTCTGCATGCTCTTCCCTTTACGGCGATTCACAGACTTGACGCAACAATACTCAAGCTCAAGCTGTAGGTGCATAAGTGAATTAATGCAACAGTCAAAATATAAAGTATTTATGTTTAAGTTTCCAAGTAGTCAGGAATTAATCAACAACTTCAAGACTCGATATCAATTGAGTACCAAATAATAATTTCAGTTCCAGTTACTTGGTAGTAACCATGCAGGCCTAATAGAAAGTGAACACATACACCATAGAAATCTGGAATACAATGACAACTGTTTGCAACAGCCCAATAGAAGAGATAAAACAAGTACCTCAATGAAGCCTACACCCACAAAAAGATCCCTGACCGTATCCAAACAGAAGAAATAAGAACGAGTTCCATCTGATCGCATGTACTCACGGAACCCCACTCTCTTTTCTTGCTCAAACCGCAGCATAGTCATGTCATAGAGCCCTGAATGTCATCAAAACATCTGATAGCAGTTATATGAAGTAGTTGCAGAAATACAGTGAGCATATGGAAAGGACGAAAAATGGAATACAGATGCATGGTATTAATTAATCATTTGTCAATTAATGATCTTATGGTTGTAATTCTATTACCATAATCCCTGAAAAGTAGCAGGCCACCAGGCTTCAGGACAGAAAAGCACTCCATGATAGCTGAGGACATTTTTTTTTGGGGCACCGCTGATAGTGTGAATATCTGGCATAATACACGAGAAAAGAAACACCTCAATAAACAAAAGTCACTGCTTCCAACAAATTGCAAAACAAACTACCAGAACATGGAAATTCTCTGTTTTATTTTTTTATTTTGTTTGGCATTGATGATAATTCATTAATGCATGGGACACATGAAATGAAGCAATATACTACCAAGTATAGATCTCCAAACTGAAAACACTGAACATTACCTTTAGATAAAAAGAGAGGAGCAAGACTTGAAGTCATGTAAGCACATGCAAGAAGAGTATATTCAAGATCATGGTGGGTGTTCATTGTATGATGATTGAGACCGACAGATAAAAAACCAGATGGCATGATAAACTTTGAAACATCCACCTGAATCTTGTCTATGTTCTTAAACATTGTTTTCTCAGCTAGTTCTTACAAGAATTCAAAAAAAAATCTTTACCAGGACAACTTAAGTGATCTAAGTTATGAGAAAAAAATGACTCTTTTCTTTGTTCTTCTGCAATAAATTGAAATTTTTCCTCCCAAAGCATTAACCATGCCACACAAAAAAGTCATGATTGAACCAATACATGCAGTCCATGGTTTGCGCGCTTCCATGGTGGCTGCTGCATCTATTCTATGTTCCAAAGATCTTCTCTTTATTTCTTTTTTATCTCAAATAAATGATCTTTTATTGTTTTTTATGAAGCCTATTTTAGATAAATGTGATTTTAGTTATCCAAGAAATTTATATGAGATATACTATAGTAACTTATTTGCTGTTTTATTTTGCTACAACCAGATGCTACAAAGTGGGTCGGATGGATGTCAGTAACAGAAGAAAGCATAAGTAGCAAAAAAGAAAACATACCAAGCTAACAAAATCAACCCCACCAATGCAACAGCCACATTCTCTTGACAAATATGAACCACTCTTATCTGCCACACCACCCTCTTTAACATCTGAAGAAGCGAGCAGAATTAACCAGATTGAAATGTACCTGTGGTTACAGTATTCAAGGATGAAAAGGCAAACAAGAAAGAAGTACCAACCTGAGGAGTATTCTTGCTGTTTCAGTGAAAAACTTTCTACACAAGAATCACAAACCAACCATTTCGGGAACCCAGTAAAAGCAAAGTCACAGAAGAATGGGTGGAAACGATTTTGGACTGCGAATATATTAGTGGAATGAACAATCTCTTTAGCCCTCTCAAGAGTCTCACTGCTACAATCACAAGCATATACGATAATGTCCTTGTTGCCACTACAAAAAGAAAAGAGAAAAGCTTTTTAATGGACGGAACACCAGAAGCATGATTTAAGGTCTACTAATGAAATGATATAACCTGGTGAGTGCAACATATGAGGATTCATCCACGAAATATCAATGAAAGAATGTAACTAAGTTTAACACATACAATTCGCATGCAAGATGATTATCAGAATTCCCAAACACGAGTTCACATCTGCAACTTAATTACCGGTTAGTTGAATTCAAATCAAGGTATCACTACACATTCCCTGAATATTGCTGTAATCGATGGCACATTGTCACCAAAAAATACATAACAAATTGTTCATGACACAGAGCAAATAAATAGTTCATAAGAAATTATATCTAACATGGAGTCAATACCAAAAATGAGAAATTTTCCAATGTTGATCTTCCAAATGACAAAAATTATTAACAAGGGGCAGAAAAGAGAGAAAAAAATGTTGTAATTGTGATAATTATTATGTCATCATCAGGACCATTTATGGCAACGGTTTTGTTCTATCAGATTATCTTAAAAAAGAAAAACCCTATATAAGCCTACTTTGGTCACTATTGTGTTAAACATTTTTAAGAGAGAGATTTCCCCCCTTACAACTTTATCAAATGTGAATCTTCTTACAATACAAATCCCATTAGAATATGATTTTTTGCACCTAAGTAGGCAAGCCTATCACCAACATATCAATACATCCAAGCAGCCTATGTGAGGATTCAAACTCAAGACATGGGCATGAACAACTCAACCCAGGTTCTCACTTCAATCATTTTTAGTTTCTAGTAAAAAAAATGTTAATAAAGTCCAAAATGTAGACATGTGTAAAGTGAAAGAACACACTTGCAATTCCTATGTATAAGAACAGTTCCACAGAAAATCACAGCCTTAAAACAGACAAAGAAAGCAAAGTTGCAGTTGTTTTTATAAGGTTACCGTAAGATAGGAATAGCAGAACTGCCATTGCCACAGCCAACTTCCAAAACCTTCGAAAACTCTTTACAGGAAACCAACTCAGGGAATTCCTTCAACAAATACCTTCTCTCCTGCACTTAAATAACATAACCCATTTCTTTAAAATCAAGAAAATGAATCCAAACTCAATTGAAAAAAAATTAAATAGTAAGTAAAGACCTTGAAGAATTTGCCAGAGGAATGGCGAAGATGGAACCTTTTCCATGCTTTTGAATCTTCACTTACTTGAATTTCTTGTTGTTGTGAAGGAGGAGTACAAGTGAAAGGGAGTAAGTGGTATTGATAAGAAGGGTTATCTTCTATTTCTTGTCTTAGTGTTTCCCATTCAAAGTCTTTGGAGAAGTACTCTGCTTCTGCTTCTGCTTCTGCTTCTGCACTCATTCTGCCTCTTTCTATCCCGTATGCAGAGAAGCTATATATAACCCTAAAGGTTCGGTCTAGTTGCAAAGAAAGGATACTCCCCCGTTTTCTTTTTTTCTTTATTTTTAATAAAATATTGAGATTAGTATCCAATAAATATATTGAATTTCTTCATGAAAAGAAATGAATATCCATTTATTAGATTTTGATATTATTAATACTCTGAATTCAAAATTACTCTACTTATCAACTTTAACCGATCAAAAAATTTTAAATTTTTAGAAAATATAATTTCAATGGCGTTTCCAAAAGCAAACTAAATTTAATAGTCTGGACTCTGAATAGTGTTGATCTTGGAATCAGATGTGCTTGCAGGGGGTGATACAGCGCACTTACATTTCTTTGGTGGAGAAAAGCAATGAAGAAAAGACTGTCCCTGCACCATGGTTAACTGTCCAAGTGATAAGAAATTACCCAGCTTTGGTCCCAAGATCCAAGTCAACCCTAGCCATTGAACGGGGAGAGCTCTACTAGTGGCGGACCACTGCCTCTGAATGAAAAGGTCACTAAGGGCAGGGTAGTGGGATGTGCTGGTGGAGAATTAGAAACGAGGACAGATAATTCCAGACAGCCAAAGGTATAGTCGCCGCCTTCAGGCTTCAACAACCATCACCTCTTAGGCTATCGGCAAGGGAACACTGCCTAATTATTAGAGTAATCACAACAGGGCTTCATTATTGTGCATAATTTGGACCTTAAGGAAAAATGGTGATGATTTCCGAACGGGAAAGTTCAAAGTAACAAAAATCAAAACCACATGAGCACCCGTGTCATAAAACCCACCAAGGTCTAGCAATCTAGCTTTAGGATCCAATCTTAAATGATTCCACATTATCGTAGCATGTGCCTTGTCTCAAGCTACCATATTTCAAAAAAAAAAAAAAAGTAGTGTTGTTTGAGTAAAATTTAGCAAAATAATTGAAAATTTTATTTTGAAAATAGCGTTGTTTAAATAAAAACATGATTTTTATTTACATTTTTATTTAAAAATATAATTTTTAATCACAATTATATAATTAAAATATAATTCAGAATAGCATGTTTGATTAATATAAAAACCTTGTTTTTTTTTTTTTTTCCACAGCAATAACTCGTCTCCTCCCTACAAGACATCAAAAACAACTTTATATCCTCTACCAAAACACGAAAATCATATCCCTTTCATCTCCACTCGTTTCTTTAGTGTTTTTCAAGAAAAAACACACGCTCAATCTTTTTCTTTAGTCTTCCCCACTATGATCACCGCTACCACCAACTAACCGTTAACAAATCAAGGTAAAAACATTATACTTCTCTTAATTTCATGGGTTTTATTGTTAAATTGTGAGCTTTTTAATTTTGATTTATTATTGTTTGTGTTGTATTTTATAATTGGATATTTTATTTGAATCAAGATAATTTAGAGTTTGAATCATTTTATTAGGTATGTTTCTAAACAATTAATATTATTTATGAGATCAATTAGGTTGAAATTGCAGGATGGTCAAGAAGTCATTGTTGATCTTCGTGATTTTGAAGATGATGGACTTGTTTATAATTATGTATCTCGTTGGTTCACCTTATACTACGCTACACTTGAGATACTTAGAGAGACATTATGTTTGGATTATGTTGTGTTAAAGAATGAGACCGCGTTTATGTTGTGTTAAAGAATGAGACCATGTAAACGCTAGAAAATCATGCTATTAATGAAGTCAACTCATCGATTCATTGCCACAAACGTAGATAGACTAGGATATATATATATATATATATATAGAGAGAGAGAGAGAGAGAGAGAGAATGGAATTATGTTGTGTTATTTTTTTAGTTATGAGTTTTTTTCTTGTATTTTATTAAATTCTTATAATTGTTTTGGACTTGTCAGGTTGAGATTTTAATATTATTGTCTATATTATGAACATTCAAATTTATTTTAAATAAGTAGAGTTTAAAATCATAAATTTATAAGTGAATGTTCATCGATAACAGGTTATATGTAATTATAAATCAGACATTCACAGGATAATAAATGCGAAAATATTTATAAGTAAACAAACGGTGTCACATTAAGTTAAATTAAAAAAAACAACACTAACAAATTACATGGAAACTTTAATGCCATTTTTTGTGCTTTTTTAAATACAACAATATCCCTCCATTCTTGTTATGTGTTTTAGGAATTATTTGTATTTTTAGGGTTTGAATTTATGGTTAATGCTTAGGGATTAGGGGTTTGTATTTAGGGTTAGTGTTTAGGATTTGGGGTTTGGTTTTTAGAACTAGAAATTTAAGGTTGGGGATTATAGGTTTGGGGTTTGAATTTATATTTAGAGTTAAATTAGGGTTTGAATTAAAAACGTAAAATCTATTCACGTTTTTTAGTGAAAATCACGAATAAGATTCACATCTTTAAATCAAATACAAAACTCGCATCTTTGACTGAACTATGCTATTTTCTTACAACTTTTCTTTACTACATGTTATTTTGCCAAAACATTAGAAAGGAAAATTACCCAAGCTACAGCGATCCAAATCCAGATCATGATTTGATATTTCAATTTTTTTTTAATCAAAGTGGCTACCCTTTGCTCTGTGAATGCTGAAAGCTTCTATTTCTCCACGGAAAGATGAAAGGTGCAGCAGACATAAATCACACAGACCAAGACATGCAACCTGACAATCTTAACATGTATAAAATAGCAGTTACTAGCAATATAAGAGTAAAAAGCAACTGAACTAACAAATAGCCAACTAATCTTGTACATGAACTGTGCATGACAAATCTGCATCGCATGTATTGAAGTAAATCTAGAAACCAGCTGCAAACATTATCTTAAGTTCAACTAAATTTAAGTTCATTGTTCTACATGACTTGAATTTTTAAATTCTGGACATCATCTAACCTTTGACTCAACATTCTTTGCAAAAACCACCCCGTGAACCTATAACCTACAACACAACAAAGATATCAGGACCAAAAATGTTTCAATCACTCAAAACATAAAGTGTGTTCTCTGGTGTTTCTCCTGGAATGATAACTTGGTTGAATAAAAGAAAACAATATAAGATCTACTACAACTTTTTACAAAACACTAATTGCGGAGACATCAAAACAACGTGGAAAGTTCAATCTATCTGTATTATTTCACTTCTGTGAATCATATTCTAGTAAACAACGTGGAAAGTTCAATCTATCTGTATTATTTCACTTCTGTGAATCATATTCTAGTTCCTTTTACTGTTATATAGAAATGTTATTTCTCATGAGTCATTATCCATTCTATGAAATTCTAGCCATTGAGCTCGACAAGGAAAATGGTTAGAAAAAAGTAGAAGTTTACACTCTGTGTAAATGATGTATAATGTTACGTTAAACATCCCAGTGCTGGATTTTGATGAAGAGCTGACTGAAGAACCCTGAACGATTGTTCTATAAACCAATGTCTGATCATCTTTACAACTTATTTTCACAACCCTTCACCAGCCCTCTGCAGAACTCTTCGAAGCTCATCTGCCATCCCTTGTAAGAGAACAGGTTTTCGAATCACTCCATTCATTCCCATCTGTAGGCATCTCTCCCAAACATTATCCTCAGCACTGGCAGTCACAGCTATAATCAATGGCCAATTACGACTTCGAAACTTCCGGATTCGTGTTGCCACTTCGAAACCATCCATTTCTGGCATTTGAAGATCCAAAACAACTAGTATGAAAGAGTTTTCAGCAGAGCTAAGAGCACTAAGGCATTCAAACCCAGATGAAACGGCAGTCACTTCACAGCCTAACTTCTCAAGTAGCTTCTTGGTCACAGTCCTATTTACATGATCATCATCAGCAAGTACAACACGAAGGCCTCTGAACTGAGAATTGGAATTTGGTTGTTCTGAGGAAGTTCCCGGGGCAAATATGGCTCTTCCATAAGATGGCCGAATTTGAAACCAGAGAACCAGAGTCATGCCTTGTGCAAAACCCAGAGGGTTCAAAGATATCCAGATATTACCTTGCATCATCTGCATATACACTTCTTTCTAATAATGTTGAATATGATACATAGTTAATGCATCTTAAATATACTCCAGGAAGACAAATTAACAAGATAATTAAATAAATAAACCTTTTCAAGTATGCTATGGTACAAGCCAAGGAACAAACAAAGGCAAAAAAGATCATTCTGACACCCCCCCCCCCCCCCATAAAAAAAAAAAAAAGGCTTTAAAAAACAAATGAGACACAGATTAAGGGTCCATTTGGCATGACTTATAGAGAACTACTTTTGACTTTTAAGTCAAAATTCAAAAGTTAATTTAAAAAATGACTTCTCATACGAATAATTCAAGTTAGATTTATCTTTGGCAGGCATGGGCTCAAAACAATTTCTTTGAAGAATGGAGATGGTTCGAGTTAGAATCAATAGGTTAAAAGTTTGAAAGGTAGAAATTTCAACTTTTGAGCAAAATTTTGTCTCAATTCTAGAAATAAGTTTTTGATCTAAATAAGTTATCTCTAACCAAACATACTTATGATTTTTCTTTTGGTTGTAAAAGTCATGCCAACTGACTCTAAGCATGTTAGGAGGAAAGAAATCATTGAGCCATATTTGATGAGGTTATTTGGATGCAGAAGTGAGTTGTCATTTTCAGATACAGAATTAGCTGAGAGCTTGTCCATGGAATAAGGTCATATAGAAACATCCTACAAAAGAAGAACACCTCCAATCTAATCAGATGCATTTACAAGAAGTAAAGCATGATAACTATCCTCTAGATTTAAACAATGGAACCAGCACCAAAAATGTCGTAAACTTGAAAAAGAAAGTGTTCTTTCACAAATTTTACTCCATGCAACACATTTTCATCTCTAGATGCAGTTAAATAAAATGGCAACATTAATAAGAACTCTAAAACGCGTAGGATTTTCACTGTAGCAGCAGTTTTTTTTTTTTTTTAACATGTTTTTTTATGGTTTTTTTTTTTTACCTAAAATTGATTTCTTCTTCTTTTTTTTGTTTCGTTTCTTTTCTTAATTTTTTTGTTTCAAAATTATCTTTGCTAAATTTTTTTAAATATTGAGCTGGTTGAAAATTTAACTATGTAGTTTTTTTCTTTAAAACATTATGGATTGCTATAATATTCTCATACATTGTTTTCTTTTTTTTAATGATTTCTTTATTTTTATTTTTTTCAAAATGGTCTTTGTAGATTTTATTTTTTTTATATTAAGTTGGTTGAGAATTTAGCTTTGTAGTTTTTTTATAAAAAAAAAAAATTCCCCAATATATTTTTTAAAAAATTATCTTTATCGAATTTATTTCTTCAATATTGAGCTGGCTGATAATCTAGCTTTGTAGTTTTTTTTTTTTCCAAAATTATCATTTTTTACATATTTTATTATTATTATTATTTTTTGTCTTTTTCTTTAAAACACTGTAGCTTTCCCCACGTGTTTTTTTTTCGCTTTTGTTTCCTTTTTTGTACATTTTTTTTTCATTTCTTTTACCCAAAATTGACTTCTTTGTTTTTTTTAAGATAGCCTTTTTTTATATATTAAGCTGGTTGAGAGATTAGCTTCGTAGCTTTTTTTAAAATAAAAAAAAAACACTATGGATTACTACAGTGTTTCCCTTACATGATTTTTGTTTGGCTACAGTGTTTTCCCCACATGTTTTTTTCAAAAAATTATCTTTGTTAAATTTATTTTTTTCAATATTGAGTTGGTTGAGAATTTAGCTTTAGCTTTAGCTTTCCCCACTTTTTTTTTTTTTTTTTGAAATTTTCCCCACGTTTTTTCATTATAATTATAATAATTATTATTATTATATTGTATTATATTATATAATTGTTTTTTCCTTTTGTTTTTTCTTTTTAATTTTTTTATGAATTTTTTTTTTGATTTAGTTTGTTAATGTTATTTTTTTTTATTTAGTTATCAGATTTTCATGATACGAATCTCGGGTTTGATGGGTTAACCTGATTTGACGAGTTATTTTTTTCATTTAGTTTAGTTTGTTAAAGTTAATTTTCTTTCTATTTAATTATCAGACTTTCATAATTTCATGACACGTATCCTGGGCTTGACGGGTTAACTTGGTTTGATGGGTTAACCCGGTTAATTCTAGGTAAACCCGTCATTTTTTTTTCTATTTGGTTATCAAACTTTCATAACGCAAATCCCAGGTTTTACGGGATAACCTGGTTTAAAAGGTTGACCCAATTAATTCAATTTTTTTTCCTTTTCTTCATTAGTGTTTTCCTTCCTGTTAATTTTTGTTCTTTGTTTTTTTTAATTAATCTATTTAATTATCACACTTTTATGACACGACCTTATAGCCAGACCCACATCCAGTATTCTTGGGTCCGGTGTTACAGTCAGACTCACTTAAACTTGGGTCATACAAGTTTAATTTTATTATTAATATTATAAATATTACTCTTAGGTCAGGCGTTGTAGCCAAACCCAAGATTTTTGGGTATAACTTTGCAGAAAAACCCAATATTTTTAAATTTTTATTTTTTTTAATATTTTTTATGCAAAAAAAATGACCCGCGGCATCGCGCGGGTATCAAAGCTAGTTTTACTTCATGGGATGTCTGTTGTCGTGACCTCTATTGCACAATAATGAAGCAACAATTAACAAAGAACAGCATATGTGTAGCCACATAGATAAAATAATATTTGATGCCTCACCTGTACAAGCCTTTTGCACATGCTGAAGCTCAGGCCCTCCTTAACTCCAGCACTGTTTTGCCTTTTACCAGAAGAGTTTGTCGTTGAGCTAGCTACATCTGAGAGAGAACTTCCCTCACTGATCTCCATGTCAAACTTTATACATACAAATTCATCTGGAGCATTTGGTTTCCACATCCCCAACATTCTATCTGTCTTGCCCTCATTACCATTCTCTGAAGAAACCTGAAATATAACATTTCCCCCACCATCATAGATGTTTAATAGATATCCAATCATGTGTAAAATAACTTGAAAGGCCCTTCTTTCATCTCCTATCACTAAATCAGGCAAAGAACTCTGAACATCAAGTTCAAACCCAAAACCTTTATACACACACAAGCACTTGGCAAGGCAAGAAGCTTCCTTGATCATGGAGTGTAGACGAAAGGGCCTCATCTCTAAAGGGAACCTTCCAGTATCTTCTGCTGAAATTTCCATCACATCATTAATCAAAGTTGAAAGAACGTTGCTGGTTTTCACCAATGTGTCAATAACAATCCTTTGCTCGAATCCCATATTCTCATTTTGGTACATAGAAAGCAGGCCCAAGATTGAGTGCATCGGTCTCCTCAACCCATGGCTCATCACTTTTTGAAATGAGTTCCTTGCCAGGCTCGCCATCAGTGCATTCTTCCTAGCCTGTTGCAACGCATGATTCTGCTCACTAAGCTTGTCTCTCATTACTCGTGATTCTTCTAGAACTGCTGCATGAGACAAAGCCACAGCTACCTGATCAGCAACTACTTCCACTATTTCCATTTCCTCATAGCTCCAACCTCTAGAACTCATACTTGGAAGAACCAAAACCAGTATAGCATAACAAGTATCCACTAATTCAGGTGTCCCCCCTTTGAAATTTGAAACCTGTAGCATTGGCATCCGGATTGCTGCGACAGCACCTGACTCCTCTGAACCTCCACCACTTGAAGCCGCAAGTGCCGAATCAGGCCTCAAAACCTTGACCCCCTTGCTACCTTGTATTTCTAACACATCCGGGTCATTAACAGAGATAGAAAGAGGATAATTTTTTGAATTAGTTTTCAGCTCATGGGTGAGATGGAACTCCTTTCTATTCTCGTTTGGCATCCATACAGCACAATTTTGCAAGTCTAAAGTCTTAGAAAGCTCAACTAGAGTGGTATACAATATCATATGCTTGTCAAGCGACTTCCTAATTTCTTGGGTTAGCATTCTAACATGCCAACTGGCTTCCTTTTGCTTCTTCATCATCCCAACCTCTTGATCTAATTCCAACACATTTTGCTTTAAGAAAAGCTCCCTCACTTTCCATTTGAGAAGAAGTGGAATCAAAGTTAAAAGGGTTATGGCAGTTGCACATGAAACTAATGCTGTGAGGAACTTGGCAATGGTGAGGGACAGTATCAGCTGGAATGAGTGCGGTCCATAATAAGTCCATGCATTGAGCAAATGCGTCAGTCCACAAAGGACTATGAACGCTATAAACTGAAGAAGGACCCATTTGAAAGGAAAGTTGGAGCAGCTAACAAAGTAAAGAAGTTCAATTGGTATCGAAAAATAGGCAACTGCAATCAGAAAATCACTCACTCTCTGACATTCTAGAATGTTGTGTATACTCCAAAAACCCTCATCATCGCAATTACAATTTACAAAGTCATTGTCACTGGCAGAGACCAAGATCACTAGATATGAAATCAACAAGAATCTAGGAGCTAATGCTCTTAACATTGCACCCAAATGAACACTGGCCTAATGCATTCTTGTCTCTGCCCTAATTCAATTCTTACAAATCCCTAGTATTTCCTAATAAACAAAAATGAAAAATGAAAGAAAACTACTTGAACTATATCTCTACAACCCCAAGCATGAACATACATTCCATGAACTAAAAAGCCATGCCCAACACTTCAAGATTTAACATACCAATCTGAATTTTACACTAAAAATCAACAACAGATCAACTAAAATTCAAGATCTTACAGATCCCAAGAAAAAGAAATCAGACAACTATAATCTTTTTCCACCACCAGTAGTCTTTAGCACATTTCCCTACCACTGCTCATCTCTCCATTGCTCCAATTATTTAGATAGCCATACAACAAAAGTAATGAAAAAAAAAAAACCAAAACTCTAAATTGAAAACAAATATCTATCTATCTATCACTTTGGAATATAAAAGGAGGGATCAGAAATGAAGAGTGGACCAAATAAAAAAGGTAAAAAGAATACACCTTGTTCCCTCTTGAATCAAAACCACTTATCCACGCCAAAACCAACGACTCCCTTTGTGGTATATTAATAAAACCCAGATCAAAATGTCTCAGCTTTTCAAATCACTGTTAAAAAAAGGAAAAAAAAAAAGATTCTCAGATATTGTTGCTGTATGAGCTATCAATCACTCTCACAAAGAAGAAGAAGAGCAAGAAAAGATCTTCCGTTTTCTTTGTTTTCTTGTCATAAGCAGAAGTTTCCTCTCTCCCTCCCTCGCTTTTCTACCAAAGATCAAAGAGAGAGATATAGCGTTAAGATGTGATAGTGATAGGATGCGAGAGAGAGAGAGAGAGAGAGTTGAAGGAAGTGTGTCCGAAGCTGAAAGTGCGGGTTTTTTTTCAAGGTAGAGAGAGAAAAAGGATGGAAAGGGTTTAAGAAGTGGGGTCCCCACAGAGTGAAGGTGAAGAGAACCTAGACACTCTCTGCTTCTCTCTCATCAACCCCCATGAAAGAGGGAATAGAATATTATTTATATAGAGTAGAGAGATGGTAATTTATGGTAGGCCTTTCTTTGAAGCTTGTAGCTTTCTCGTCTAGAATTTGCTTCTCTCTCGTTTATATCATAAATTTTATATCGCTTAGTGTGTCACCCTAAATATTTATAGTATAAAAAAATAGAAAAAATATGATAAATAATTAAAAATTAATTTTTAAGATGTTTAATATATTTTTATTATTTTTATTAGGCTTTTTTTAGTAATCTATTTTCTATAGTGTAAGTATTGATAGTTATAATTTAAGAATCATTCAATTTTTTTCTTTTTTTAAGCCTTGATTTTTCCTTCTTTTTTTTTTGTATCTTTGATGTAGAAGAAATTGTTGGAAATTGTTTAGTAAAAAACAATTATTTATTTCCATGATAACATAAAAATATAAATAATATATCAAATAATATATATATATATATAAAGTGCTTACTTGTAGAAATATAGAATTTTATATAAAAAAACAAGACAAAAAAAAATGCTCTCAAAGATTGTATTATTTATCCTTCAAATTAAATTATTCATCAATAGGTATAAATAGTCTCAACACAACTTGCCTATTAGGATTTTAATAGCAGTATCTTAATGGTAAATATTCTAATATAAATATTAAACCTATAAATAAAATGATATTCAAACATATGGAGTTGACTAAAAACTTTCTAGAATTATTTTAGATATTCATTAATTTTAATTGGAGTATTTTTTCATTGTAATATACGATCTGTGAAAAAAAAAATTTGTCTTCCATGATAGGTGAACCCTATCAGGGTATCTTCATGGATTTTTCACATGAGAATTTATCCGGGCATACAGGTTAATAATAAATTCAAAATGTTAGATTTATTTATAAGAGTTTTTTTTTCTTTAAGTCATCGATTGACCATCAGTTAGAAACCATCAAAATATTTAGACCATATCTAGATCACATAATACATCTTACTTCAGGTAAAATATACTAGAAAATATACTAGAAGTATTAATATTTTTTTTAGCAATAACTAGTTTTTTAAAAAATTTAATAAGATCAGTATACTCAATTCTTTTAATGACTATAAACCAAATAATTAGACGAAAACTTATTAACCCCCTCGATATCTCATCACACCGCGTGTCACATGCGACTCCATATATATATTGATATATATATATATATATATATATATATATATATATATATATATATATATATATATATATATATATATATCACTGTATATATTGCTTTGTGTCTTCTCAATTGCTAATTAATTGTTATAATGAAAACAAATTGTTGGCAATGACTTTAATTTCAACCCTTTTTCTCAATTTCTCTTCAATTAAACTCCAAATGGTTTATAAACAATTATGCTCGACTTAATTGTACCTGCTTTGGCTTAATTATTGCTTTTAAATATTTGTTATTTGTCTAATTTTATCCCAAATCATATTTTTTTTAATATTTATATTTTGATCATAATTTAACTACTATCATTTCCTTCAAAATCTATTAAATTTGACGTGAATTTTTTAGAAGGGGTAAAAATTTAATTATGATAGTGTTAATCTTAATTGCATGTCTAATATGAAAAAAAAAAGAGTCATATCCTATTCTAGACAGTCCTCATAGAAGAAATTCAATGTACATTGATAACATTCATGAAAAGACTATTTGATATTAAAGAGATAATTATTCATCTTTATCATAACTGGTTTTGTCATTTTATTATTATAACAAGTTATGATATTCAAATATTTTGTCCAATATATTCATGAAAAATAAGAAAGTCATCATCTTTATAGTTTTTAGTACCTTTAAAGTGGTTCAGACACAAAAATAAGTAGTGGGCATATTCAAAGAAACAACTTTGGAAATCAATCAAGTACCTAAAAATATTCAAAGTAAATAAATATTAAGAATGAAGAAATTTCAGTAAATTATATCATTATAGAGAAAAATGGAATCAAAATAAAGTTTTTATTGATAAAATATTAACATAAAATTTCAGTAACTTCACCATTACCATCCCACCTCCACCATCACTAAAGTTTTGAAAATTCTTAATTTTATCATTAACTTAAAAAGAAAAATACAGAAACATGTAATTCAAATAATACTAAAAACAATACATAGCCATTAAATTTTTCACAGGATTCAAAATGAGATTGCAAGCATGATAATCGATTCTAATAAAGTGAAAAGACTTGCTCCCAATAGCGAAAATCATTGACCTGCCGAGCGGCATCTTGTCTACTTCATTTTATGTGTATCTAACAAATAATACCCTGTGCAGTATTCATTCTGTACTTCGAGTATTTTGTTAAATAGGGGTAATTTTTATTTTATAAAGTATAATTGTCAATCTTCGGCCATTAATCGAGCAACTCTCAGCTTATTTATAATAAGCTGCTGGTATTATAACTACAAGGAGGGCGTATATCCTCACATGCTTAGTATAATCATCAGGCGAAGATCTCATGGTGGTGCGTAGGCGTACCGGTACGCATGATAGAAATCATCTCAATTTGCACAACTTTCCCTTTCATGCTAGGTTTGCCGTTGAACCTTAATTCAATGTCAACAGGAATCAGCCACCAGCTCCAGTGTGCAAAACCAGAGTAAATGGAGACACGAAAAAACAAAAAAACAGTACAGGAACATAAAATAAGGCTAAAACTTCTAATTTAGGGCCATAATCTAGGAAGCATAAGCTAGCAATGAGTAATGATTGCGACTAAACTGTACAGATATATATCATCTAGCACTCCGCGAAGGGTCCAAAAGCTTGTGCATGCATTTTCTCTGGTCAATGATCACAAGAAAGATGGCAAAACAGTGTTTCAAAAGTCAACCAATCTGTAATCTGGAATTTACTCGTAGTCCCCGTTTTCCGGAGATTGGGGTCCTCCATGACCTGTTCTTCCTGAAAAAGAAAAAACACCTCATGTCAGTCGGTCTTGTCTGTGGGTTGGAGGAAGTAGGGGAGGGAGGGGCGGTTGATATACCTGTAAAGTCATAACCAGAAGTTCTGACATCTGGACCACTCATCCAATCAATGGGCCTTGTAGGTGTCAAATGCATGCTGGTAGGTTGCATTGTAAAAGGATTCCCTCCAATGGTAGGATGGTCATCATTTGCCCTAGCTGGATTCATCAAAGAAGATTCAACTGGAGAGCGGAAGCCAAAACTTGGTACTGATGCTCCGACTGGTGATGGCAATTTACTGCCAGAGGCATCACCTTTTCCACTACCACCCTTCTTATTGTCAAGCATAAACGTACCGACGATGACCTGTGCACAAACAACTAATAAATCATAAAATATTAAAGACCCTGATCGCATTAACCCCTTTAAATCTGGAACAAGGATTTCTATGATCAGGACTCTGTCACATGCATGCATGCGCTTGCAAACTAAAAGGATTGTCCTCGTCATGCTTTGCTCCCTACTTCATCAGATGTTTTATTGGAGAAATTGTATATTTAAGCAATACCTGCACAGGGCCAGCAGCCTTTAGAGGTCCACCAACTCCTCCTCCAATAATCTGGCCATTTGTATCAGATAGGCAGACACTGAGCCCACCTGCTCTTCCCCCCATTTCAGTACGTACATACGATCCACACAGTGAAATGATCTCATACCGACCCTAATGTTGAAGAGACGCAGGAAAAACAATTAATTTCATATCATCTCAGAACATCATTTTTACCGCTTTAACTAGCACTTCGAATTGTCAAGTTGGTTTTCAGAGCATAAAATTTCATCGGAGGTGGATCAATTGTTCATGCAAACAGTAAAATGATAATTTACCAAGAGTATATGCCATCAGAGGATTCTTTGGGCACACATGAAAATAATAAAAAGGCTTCCAGATATAAGAGAGCTAGAAAGCAACATTGTATACCATTTGATTTTCGAGTGATACACAGTGTATATGCTGTTGAATTTTTGCAAAGCTGCTTCTGTCTGTATCGTTCGCAGACTTCCTCAATTAGTTGGTCTAACCAACAAAAACAAACCATGATATCATGGAAATGTACTAATAATGGTGCTCAGCTATATATTGCACTTCCCTGTTGTGCAGATTTGTAGATTAGTAGAACTGAACCACCCAAGCATAGGTTCCTTTACATGATTGGTCTTTTATTAAGAAGAAAATAAAAAATAAAAACCTCCATGCCAAACCATTTACAGTTGATATGTCCTTTCCTACCCGCCTGCCTGCCATCCCATTTTCCATGAGATGAATCTTATTTTTCTACGTGCAGACATTAAGAGTTCCACACTATTCCTCCACTAATCAGAAATCATTTCTCAGAACCAGAGGAGCACTTAAACCACCATGAGGTGACTTCTTTGCAGTTGTCATGTCACGTGGTTCTTCTTTATCATATACCCTTGAAGAGATGCAATATATTTGTTCCCTTCTTATATTTTGTTCTTTATTTCCTCTTTCAGTCAAGTATCATTCTTTCAGTCAGATACAGAATCATGATATTGGAAAAGATAACCAGAGGCCATAAGCAGCATAAATTGTCAGTTGGCAGCTTAATAAAAGAGAATGTAAGTTTCAAATCTTTTTATCATCGTTCTTAAATTCTTGTTCTACAATATCACGTTCATCTGAAGATTCAAGGGAAAAAGAACAGAGTTCTGGAATTTGAAAAGTTAAAAACATCCATAAACAATTACCTCATATGAAATGTTGCCTCCTGAAGTTGCTGGTTGGCTGAGAGATGCGCTCAGAATTGAACCAGATGCTGATAAAATACACATTTCACGCATACTTTGTTGTAGGAAATGCATGATTTTCTGGGTGACATCCTGTTGAGAATCTATGTTACTGAGGAATAAACAGAGACTTCGATGTATCTATAAAACCACTATTGGCATTCCAACTACTCATAGCATCTAGTTCCTAATAGATGCAACAAATGACTTCAGAACTAGATTAACCATGATCTATCACACCCTAATCACATCCCAAATCTTTATCACTTGAATGCCCAGGACTATTAAGTATAAAACTCAACCACATAATGTTGTTCATCAGAATAAAAACCAACAATGAAGGGAATTCTTTACTGACAGTTTTGGAACAGAAATATACAGACATACAATCACCCATGCATCACATTTAAAGGAGCTGCTTTCCAGCTTGTGTGTGCTAATGAAATACCACAAAAAGATCCAATCACCTTGTTTAACATTTAAAATAACAAATAAGTAACGTGTCATAGACTTTACAGATTCTTAGAAACTGCACACAGAAGGAACCAAGACAAACCAGTAATCAAAAATGAAAAACACATGCAGTTTGTTACCTTGACCGACTAATATTGTGAAATCTATATGGACAAATTCTCTGAAAAAATTGTCATCCCCAATGGAACAGTAAAGAACGTAACTAAAGTTGTTCAAACAAACAGACATAATGACCATGATAATTCCTAAGAACGAATTCAACACATATAGCAAAGGGAATCTGGAAACAATTAACAACCCAAAAACCAGACTTTTAACATTCTATCTTCCACCCCAATCAAAAGAGTCTACATTATCAAAGAAATACCGCCTCTAGAATTCACAGACACCGTATATATAGATTCTTCCACCATCAACTCTATTCTCTGACTTCCTATTTCTTTCCTTTCCTGGATGGAAACCATAAGTAAAGTATGTGCCATAGTATTGGCCAATGAAGAATTTTAGATCATGGTCTTTTTTATCTTTTCAAGTCGACATGTAACGCTTCACTATGCATGCCAATGAACACTTTCTCACAACCCGGAGTTCATTGTAGGTAAACCGAAATCTATAAGACTATAAAAAATTTATTCATTTCTCCCCAATTATCACATACTGATAGTGGCCAGCACAAATATTGATTTTAGGATGCAATCAATAACCTTCCACCAAATGCATCTCTGATAACCACCTAGCACATGATACATCACCAAAATTTCAAAACTTCCTTAAATATTGACGTCATAATCATCCACAGCTAAAGGACACAACCATCAAACAAACCTCCTCAAGTATCTACAAACATAAACCAACCATGTACTTGCATTATCTTTAACAATTAAAAATACCACATGTCCATAACATTAAACTAAGTCATCAAGAACATTAGCTTTCTCCCAGCAAAGAAAACATGTAGAAGTCTGCATATGCATACCAAAACTGAGCAGCAAGAATACTGAAAGCAAAGGAAAACAATCCCTCCATATCACAACTAAGTATATATTTCAGTTCTAAATCAAAATTTTAAAATTGGATGTTCAAAAAACCAGGCAAATCACCACTAAATTATTGCTTCCCAAGAGTAAGGAAATAAATGAATCCACATTTTTAAAAGACATGGGCAGGTTGACTATGGTTTTCCTGCCAAGTCACTAAAAGAGGAAAATTCCATTAAAGCACACAGTGCCACAGTATGCAATACATAAAAAAAATAAAAACAAAACAAATAGTGGACAGAGTTGAGGAAATCTTCATGAACAAAGATTTTTCTGTTGCATAGCATGCAAAAGAAATAGCTGGATAAATGCAAAATAGGCTACCAACTAATTTCTGATAATAGTAGTATAATCCAAGGTTAGAGAGTTTCCATACCTCACCCTCAGCTACTGTAATAACATGTGGTGTAAAACCATGCCCAGCATTGCCTGCAACAAAGAGAAAAGAACAAGAAGGGTAAGCATTCAATCTGTGCAATAAAATCAATGAGAGCAGTAAAATTGATATCATTTTTATCAAAGAAACAATTCATCAAAGAAATACAAGTTTACTGTTTACCAAAAAATCATGTAATGGAATGATATTCCTGGATAGGCATTCTCAAAACCAGAAAAATAAATAAATCAGTCTCATAACATACAGGGTTCCAAACCAACTAAAGACATTATACGGAGTGAGAGTCTGTCAATGGTGGTGTGAAAGCAACTCCAGAACTAATTGAAGAAGGTATTCCCAACTCAAATTTGCAAATTGGCATCATATTCGAGTTCAATGAAATCAGCATTCTCATCTATTTGACTAGAAAACGTTCCTAATCAACCAAACTCAAACAATTTCCTAGTATCACATAAGGTAACCACATAAGAAATGCACACATTTACTGACAGAGCAAGTCAGACACAAATTCAATGACATCAACAAACTTTCTCTGCACATATTATCAAATGCAAACTACATTTTTTAGGCAAAAGAAAATGTATCAATAATGAAGGAGAAGTGCAATCACAAATGAGAGGATAAGTCAGCCTCCAGTAACTAACTAACAAACTAAATTATAAAAACTAAAGCAGCTCAATCTCACTGAATATCAGCTATATTACACCTCTAAAGGCACTTGAAGAATGACAGCATAAGGAGGCAAAGGGAAAGTACTTTATCCAGTACAACTGCAAACTACACTTAACACCCCATATAGGTATCCTGCATATTTATAGCAGAAGTACTGATTTAATAATCTGCATGCAGCATAAGTGACATTGCATTATTAGAAGAGCCATTAAACAAAACCATAACCCATGTACAGTATGTTAGGTTGCCATCTCACTCCAGCTAAGAGTCAAGTGACATCACAAAAAAGAGCCTTACAAACAACAAGATAGTATCAGATCCTCCTGATAACTCACAAGCTGATGAAACAAAATGCTTATTGTTATTCAGGTACACCCAGATACTCCTACTCAAGGCTATGTAGATTACACCCAGATACTCCTACTCAAGGCTATGTAGATTACACCCAGATACTCCTACTCAAGGCTATGTAGATTATATAATATCACACATATAGCCTAGACCTAAATTTTGTTTGCCTTCTGTATCAATTTCTTTATCTATATGTTGAAAATGTTGTAATGAAGAAGAACAATTATAGGGCCTGGTATTCATTGGGAAACAGATCCAACAAAGCACTAGACAGTAGCAGAATAATTAAACTCAAAACTGAGATGGGAGTTAAGAATGATGTTGTGTTATAGCATTTAAAACTAGAGTGACAATACAAAAGAACAAGGAATGCCAGAAATAGCAGAAAGACGAGATAAGGTAACCATATCAAAGAGGCATGCAGTCAATGGGGCCCCCTCAATGAATTTTCTAGGGGAAAGAGAATGAGACAGGAAGGAAGCGAGGCTGATGAAAATGCAGCCTCGTTAAAAAAATCCAATATACAAAATATTGCCTAGATTTCTTTTCCATTCTTGGGATCAAATAATCAAAACACATGACAATGAATCCTCAAACAAAATTAACACAAATTGCAATGCTAAAAATGGTTGCAACCTCCACAACAATTTACAGGATCACAACAGGATCAACTGACTGGTCCTTAGGAAGCCCAGCCATCTTAATAAAGTAGGTGCTTGCTGATTCCTTTCAAGTAAATACCAATTCAAATAAACAAATCTCAAGGACAAGAATATTGATCAACCAGTGCTTCTCAAGGGATTCTGCTATACCTAATATGGTATGCCCTATCACCAAAGAGATTGCAGAGAGCCACCCCATGTAG